>NW_027140566.1:1998231-2307355 GCF_036365525.1 Heterodontus francisci
ACCAGCTTGACAATTTGCTCTTCATGTTCTTCAAAGGCCTTTCTGACCAAAAGCCCAGCTCTTCCAATGCAACCAGTGCACTTCTGCAAGCCATCTTTAAATGATGTGCCGTTGAAATTGGGGGCCAGGTCTCAAACATACCTGAGATGCTGAGGGTTCAATTGCAGTCAGTTCCTCACAAGTAGGTGACACTTTCAGTTCTGCAGAGTATCTCAATATTGCGCTCACACAGTCAGAAACGGTTGCGTCCTGTCTGCTCACTTATCCAGTCCCTTTGGGCAAGTATGTCACTGTTGTCTGGAGATACCTGGCCGAGGACACAGAATGTGCTGTGAGTGCAATGGGAGAGCTGCTGTACATTACCATTTGGGATCAAGGGAACCTGTCCCATCAAAGAGAACGTGACACAGGATTCAATTCTCAATCCTTGGCTACAATATGTGGGCTGCAGCAGCTGGCAAGTCACCCCAAGTCAGAAAAGGCTGTGACTACATTTTACCCACCGTGGGTTCGTGCCTTCCTCATTCATCTAAGCTCGAGGGTGAATATGTCTCTGCTCAATGGTTGGCCAATCAGAACAGTGAGAATTTACAGTTGCTGTTCAACCATCTGAAAGTTTCAGTGTGAGTGTAAACTGTGTAGATGCACAAAAGTAACAGCTCACTCAAACAAATAATGAAGCCACGCTTAATAACATGGTGGAAAGCGGAGAATGGGAACTGATGCTGGATATCTGCAGGTCCCACAAGGGGGTTTGTCCTGCTGGTCAGGACAATGGGAAAATGTGATGGCCCTATTCTGACGGACATTGTTAAACAGCTGTCAGGGGCGGGGGGTTATACCATGCAAGAATGCCAGACAGTCACCGTGCCTTCCTTCTTTGGAGAGCTGCTAAAATCTCCACTGCTTTCACAGCTGCAGCTCACAGACACTCTGGCGAACACGTTGTTCAACTGTTTTCTCTCTGCCTCTCCAGTTGCCCAGTTTCTGTGTGTCAGAGGCATGTACAATGTTAAAATTGGAACACATCAAAATTTTGAAAGATGATGTCTCAGTTTGTTGGGGAATATGCAGGACCAGAATGAGGTGCTAATATTTGAGATACCGACGTGCCTACCTAAGCACTCAATACAACTGAGGGAAAACACCATCCAACTCTTAGTAGAGGAACTTCTGGTCAGCATTTAACCTCTCTCCAAGGTGGAATGTGATTCAGTGCAGCTGAGGCATTCAGCATGTTGGGGATCTTGACAAAATGTGGAATCGGAGGTTCCAGATCCACCTTACTCTGGCATATCCATTCCAACATGGTGAGTTTGTTGTTGTACCTGGATGGAAAGAGTGAGGAGGTCAGCAGGGTTTGCAGTTTAACACCGCAGTGACTCTTCCTACTTACTGGATCTGACAATGCTGCTTTTTTGATTGAAAAATATCAGAAGGAGGCCACCAGGATCTACATAGAATTCCTCAATGACCTTTTCTGGAAATTGTTTCACGACTTCCCAAACGGATCAGCTCATGCAGCACAGATTGTGAGACTGACTGCAGATTAACCACACAGGACAGCAACTTTCTCCAGTCCCTCTCCCTCTTAACAGCAAACTCATCAATCATTGGAGCAACTGTGATGCTGAGTTGACATCTTTGCGGAACCAGAGTCACAGTATCTGCTCACGGACAGCTAGTCCTGAGCGAAGGAGTCTGGATGCCTACTCCCTGCCTCCTCCTCCTCCTCTCTCTCTTCATTCTGCTCCCTCTGTGAACAGCTTCCCCTCGCTACTGCCTCTGCAGCATTTTCAAAGCGTGCTACACCCCAGGAGCTGCTGCAGATGCAGCCCCCATTACTGAAGCAGTCTCGCTCCTGACAGGCCTTTCAACATCTCTCACATCTTCCTCAAGATCCAGCACTACTTCCATCAAAATCCAAAAACGTTAGTAAAACTCCTTCAACAACAATCAAAACAGAATTTCTACTAACTCGTGAGCAGAAAAATAAATCAAGAGGACCTCACCTGGAAGTTGGATGGTTTTCCCTTTAACTAACGCTGATTAGCTGGATGCTAGGTGGATCCCTCGAGCAGATGAACGCAGGTTCAGTTAAAAGAGAAACGTTAGCTGGACGTGTGAGGACAAAAATGGCAAGTTGTGCATCAAAATCAGCTTTAGAGGCTGTTTGACCTCATGATGTGCCCGCTCTGCATGTTTCCCGCAAACCCACACCAGCACACCGTCATCCAGAATTTCTGTAACCCTGGAACCAGCAGTGCTTCAGAGCCTAGTTTCACAGCTCTCTGTGTTTATTCACACTTCTCTGTAATTGTGTCAACACTGTGTGCTGAATTATATGGGCCCCACTGAGATGGGTTCAAAGGCGGGTGTGGGAATCCGATGGAAATCAGGGGGCAGAGCACCTGTCGCTTCCTCTTCGCAATGTCATTTTCTGGGGCGGGATAGGCCGAGGAAGGCCAATAGAGGCCTTTAGGTGGCCTACTGTCAGGTGCTTATGGGCCTCTTCCGCGCCACTGGGGTTTAACCATCGGTGGCAGGGTGCTTCTGCCATGTGCTCAGGTTACCCAATAAAATGAGGCGCCCTCCCTGCAGGCATGGAGGCCCCTCCTCCCTTGGCAATCTGTCGCCCATTGAGGACGCTTACTGGAAAATCATGCACCTCGCTGAACACCCTTTTTCCTGCCCTAAACGTTCACCCTCCACCATGCAGCCACTGCTGGGAGTTTCTGGACAGATCCCGGTGATCCTGCCTCACTCACCTGAGGTCCGAGTGTCCAGCGTTGAGTCCAAGGCCCAAGCCTTTGCAGTACTAGCAGTGGCCATTGCTCCAAGTAATGCTGCAAAAACTACAGAGATGGCAGTCCTGTGATTGGCCGGAAACTCTTGGAAGCTTAATCCCCATCTTTAAAGTGACACATATCCTGACGCCAAGCTTTTAATTGGCTTGATACAATCACAACGGTGGCCTTCAAATGGCCAAGCGCCGATTCCTCTGTCTTTTAATCACTCCACCAGGTGTCCGGCCATCTGCATAAAATTCAGCACCGTGATGTTGGCCTGGTCTGTCAGCTGTCTATGTTTAGAAACACTTCAGTTTATATCACAGTGTCCAACACTGTGAGGCCTCCCTTAGTCTGTCAGCTTTCTGTGTATATAAAAAACTTCAGTGTCTATCACTGTTTCCAACAGCTTGAGGTCTTTGTTTGTCTGTTTGTGAATGGTATCATAGGGTTATGATGCTGGATTAGTAATTTACTGATCTCGACTCAAGATCTGCAGATTTAGATTCAAATTCCATCGCAATAGTTGAGGACTTTAATTTCAGTTCATCAGATATATCTGGAATGAAATATTTATCTGACTAAAAGCGATAATGAAACTATTAGATTGTTGTCAAAAAAAACCCTGCTGTTTCATAATGTCCTTTCAGGAAGGAAATCTGCTGTCCTTACCCGGTCTGGCCTAGATGTGACTCCAGACCAGGGCAAGTGTCCAGGTCAGTCTCTTAACTGCCCTCGGAAATGGCCGATCAAGCCACTCAGTTATATTCAAGAAGGTGGCTCCCCAAAACCTTCTCAGGGGTTATTAGGGCTGGGCAATAAATACTGGTCTCGACAGCAACACTCACATCCAATGATTGTATTAAACAAAGCACAGTGGGCTGGAAGCTGGTCTGTCCGGCTTTCTGGTGGTCATTCCATCTGTAAGGTTGGATATTGCTCACCCGCCTCATTTCTATGACAGTATCATGGCCCGGTGCTGATGCTGCATTACTCGCTGTAACTGCACACTACAGAAGACTGACAGACATCCTGAACAAACCATATATTCCTAGCAGCAATAAATTGTAGGCTGCTGGATAATCACTGTGAAAGACTCAGTCTGAAGCGAGATGTCCCTGTTCACCAGGAACAGGGTTCAGTGACAAAGTCCTGCAGGCATTCGGGACACAACTGGAGACCTGTGGAGGCTTCATGAATCTGATAGGAGTCGGGAATTCTTGAGGCAGAACCTTACAATGGAATGACAGAGAGTGACAAGGGCAGACAATGTCCAGAGTGTGGTTTTCAGACAATGGCAGCAGTGCCGGTAAAACCTTCCTGACCTCAGTTGGGTGGTCAAGGTAGGGAATTCATCTGCACATCACACGTCCGAGGCAGCAGAGCACCCAGCTCTCACACTGCTCAATGTACGGCACACCCATTACTCAGCCAACAGAATTCCCTGACACTCAGGACTCACCCCTAACTTCTTTATACTAAACGTCACGCACACACACACTCCAATACTGACAGCAGCACACGTACCTCTACACAACTCTGCAAACCTACAGCTATTCAACCAAGGCAGGCACGTTACCCAGCCACACCGACACGCAGTTACTGACATCCCTCTTTCAGGAGAAGGTTACCCAAACTAACGGGTAAACCAGATGACGGACGGGGACACTTGCATCCCATCAGCGTCCTGGAGTAGATGCGACAATGACACATCAGTACAAATGCCACAGATCTCTTCATCTCTATCTTTTTGTATGCTGCTCCGTATCCCTCTCTTCATCTATCGTTTTGCACCCTGCTCCATCTCTCTCTCTCTCTCTCTTTCCACTGCTCATACTCTGTCTCTCTATAAACCTTTCTCAACGTCCCACTATCCCTCGTTCTCTCTCTGCCACCCACGCTCTCTCTGATTCTCTCTGTCTCGTTCAATTTCCTCTCACTCTCTGTCACTCACCCTGTTCGTCTCTCTCTTTCAGTCATTCTGTTTCTCTCTCCTCCCGCTCTCACTCCCTCTGTCACACCCTTACTGCCTTTCTATGTCTTTCTGACTGTCTGCCACTTTCTGTATCTCTGGATCTGTCTCTCTCTTTGTCTCTCTCCGCGTCTCACATTCTCTCTGCCTGTCTGTCTGTTTGCCTCTCTCTCGCTCTCCATGTCTCTCTCTCCCTCTTTATCTCCCTCCATGTCTCTCTCTGTCTGTGTGTCACTCTTTATCTCTTTCTGTGTCTCTCTCCACGTATCTCTCCGTCTCTCCATGATGCATTCTGAGAAGTTAAACCAGGACAGGACATATACAGTGAATGGCAGGGCCCTGGGGAGTGTTCTTGAGCAGAGAGACCTTAGGGTGCAAGTACATAGTTTCCTGAAAGTGGCAACACAAGTAGACAGGATGGTGAAGACGGTGCATGGCATGCTTGCCTTCATCGGCCGAGGAAAAATCTAATTTAACAATTAACTGGAACATTTTACACTCTGCATTAGATATTATGCCAAATTGAACAATTAACCAGAATATTATCCCCTGTGTATTATTAATGACATCCAATTTAACAATTAACTGGAACGTTTTACAGTCTGAATCAGATATGATGCCTAATGTAACACTTAACCAGAATATTATTCCCTGTGTATTATTGATGACATCCAATTTTACAATTAACTGGAACGTTTTACACTCTGTATTAGTTGTCTTGTCCAATTTAAAAATTAATCAGAATATTTTCTACGGTGTCTCAGGGATGACATCAAATTTAACAATTAACTGCAACGTTTTACACATTCTATTAGTTGTCATGTATAATTTAACAATTAACAAGAATATCATCACCTATGTATTTGGAATGACATTAAACTTGACAATATATTAGAATTTTAAGCACTCGACACTCGTCATCATGTGTAATTTAGCCATGAATCAGAATATTACAACTTGTGTGTTCGGGATGATATCTAATTTAACAGATAACTGGAACATTTTACGCTTTATATTTGTTAATCATGCCTAATTTAACAGTTGACCACAATATTACACCCTGTGTATTCGGGATGGCGTCCAATCTAACAATTAACTGGAACAATTCATTCCCTCTATCAGTTAACTTTCCTCATTTTGCAAGTGACAAGGATAGTCACCCTCTGTCTCAGGGATGACATCGAATGTAACCATCGAATTTAACAATTAGCTGCGACGTTTTGCGCTCTAAATTAGTTATCATGCATAATTTAACACTTATCCAGAATATCACCCCATGTGCATTTGGGATGCCATTGAATTCAACAACTAGCTGGAAGGTTTTACACTCCATTAGTTATCTTGGCCAATTTAACAATTTACTAGAATATTATATCCTGTGTATTAGTGATGGCATCTATTCGAACAAATAACTGGAATATTTTACACTCTATATGAGTTATAATGCCTAATTTAACAATTAATCAGAATATATACCCTGTGCATTAGTGATGGCATCTAATCTAACAATTAACTGGAATATTTTACACCCTATATGAGTTTTAGTGCCTATTTGAACAATTAATCAGAATATTATCCCCTGTGTATTAATGATAGCATCTAATCCAACAACTAACTGGAATATTTTGCACTCCATATGAGATATCATGCCTAATTTAACAATTATTCCGAATATTATAGCCTGTGTATTAGTGATGGCATTTAATCTAACAAGTAACTGGAACAAGTTAGGCTCTATATTAGTTGTCTTGCCCATTTGAGAATTAACCAGATTATATGCTGTGTAATAGTGACTGCATGTTGTTTAACAATTTGCTGGCATGTTTTACACTCTATATTAAACATGTCTATGTTGCAGGCTGTAGAGGGAAGATTTCCAGCGGAGATGAGGTCAGTGACAGTCCTGTGGATAGTAGCTTGATATTCCGTGGTGGGGTCATGGTCCGGGGGAAGTAGGAAGAAGTGTCTGAAAGTTGGCGCTGAGTCTCTGCAAGGTAGAGGTCGGTACACTGGATAAGAACAGCTCCACACTTATCTGCAGGTTTGGTGACAATGTCGGGGTTAGACCTGAGTGAACGAAGAGCAGCAAATTCAGAGCAGGAGCAGGTTAGAATGAGTGAGGGAGGCAGAGAAATTAAGATTACGATGTCTCGCTGACAGTTTTCAATGAAATATAAAGAGCAGGTAAGAGGCCAGAGGGAAGGGTCCAGGTAGAAGGAGCATGCTGAAGGCGGGTAAATGGGTCTGCTCTTAGGAGGGAGGATTCCTGGTCAAAGAAGTGAGCACGGAGGTGAAGGCAGTGGAAGAAGAACTCAATGTCAAGTGAAGCATGGAATTCATTGAGGTGGGGGCGTAAGGTGATGAAACTGAGTCCTTTGCTGAGTGCTGAAAGTTCAGCAAAAGAGACGGGAAGGTCAGAGGGTATAGTGAATACATGGCAAGGGGTCAGATCAGAAGGAGTGGGGTCAGAGAGAAGTGAAAGGAAAGGAGGATCTGCAGGGACATTAGTCCCCATCAGCTGCTGTAACTTGCATTCCTTAGCACATGAAAGGAAGAAGAAATTATTTTTGTTAAGGCATTGGATAAGACGAAGGATGAAATGCAACTGTGGAGTAGAACAGCTTTGAGATAAGGTGAGGCGGTGCTTCTGGAGAGAGAGGTCCAGTGTGTCCATGTGATGGTGCACGGCAGTGAGTGTGGATCTCAGGTGGCGGCAAGGATAGCTGTCCGAGGAATGTTGTATTTCCCAGAGATGCTGGTGGATTCAGAAATCGAAGGATGAAACCTCAGTTGGAATCCACGTGGAAGAAGTCGGAGCCGGAGACAGGCACTGAGGAAGGAGATGTGGCTGTGAAACATGTTTTGGCAGACACTTTATCAACAGCAGGACGGAAATAGAAAGCAATGAAGGTGAGCAAGGTAAAAGAGACAAACGAAAATCCCGTTGGAGAGAAGAGCAGAACTTCTTCAAGGTCGGCATTCCTGGAAGAGATGTGGCAGTGAATTAAACACTAAAATAAAAGCAAAATACTGCAGATGCTGGAAATCTTAAATAATAACAAGAAATGCTGCAAATACTCAGCAGGTCTGACAGCATCTGTGGAGAGAAAAGAAGAGTTTACGTTTCAGGACAGTGACACTTCTTCAGAACTGGCAGATATTAGAAATGTTAGAGGTTTCAAGCAAGTAAAGAGGGGGTAGGGCAAGAGATAACAAAGGAGAAGGTGCTGATATGACAGGGTCAGAGAATAACTGACGATACTGTCATGGAACAAAGGCAAACGCTATGTTAACGAAAGTCAAAGCATGAGGACAGAGAATTGACTGCAAAGCAGAAAGTACTGAAAGCACAGACATTTAAAAAGCTAAAAAGTAGGTAAGCACAGGAAAGAAACTGAAAAATCTAAAATAAATAACCAAATAAAGAAGGAAAAAAGAAAAATAAAGAAAAATTAACTAAACACAAAAAGTGTGGTGGGTGATGGGGGGTGGTCATGCTCTTTTTTTTAGAATTAGAACATTACAGCGCAGTACAGGCCCTTCGGCCCTCGATGTTGCACCGATCTGTGAAACCATCTGACCTACACTATTCCATTTTCATCCATATGTCTATCCAATGACCACTTAAATGCCCTTAAAGTTGGCGAGTCAACGACTGTTGCAGGCAGGGCGTTGCATGCCCCTACTACTCTCTGAGTAAAGAAACTACCTCTAACATCTGTCCTATATCTATCACCCCTCAATTTAAAGCTATGTCCCCTCGTGTTTGCCATCACCATCGGAGGAAAAAGACTCTCACTATCCACCCTATCTAACCCTCTGATTATCTTATATGTCTCTATTAAGTCACCTCTCCTCCTCCTTCTCTCCAACGAAAACAACCTCAAGTCCCTCAGCCTTTCCTCGTAAGACATTCCCTCCATACCAGGCAACATCCTAGTAAATCTCCTCTGCACCCTTTCCAAAGCTTCCACATCCTTCCTATTATGCAGTGACCAGAACTGCACGCAATGCTCCAGGTGCGGTCTCACCAGAGTTCTGTACAGCTGCAGCATGTCCTCGTGGCTCCGAAACTCGATCCCCCTACTAATAAAAGCTAACACACCATATGCCTTCTTGACAGCCCTATTAACCTGGGTAGCAACTTTCAGGGATTTATGTACCTGGACACCAAGATCTCTCTGCTCATCTACACCACCAAGAATCTTCCCATTAGCCCAGTACTCTGCATTCCTGTTACTCCTTCCAAAGTGAATCACCTCACACTTTTCCGCATTAAACTCCATTTGCCATCTCTTAGCCCAGCTCTCCAGCCTATCTATGTCCCTCTGTACCCTACAACATCCTTAGGCACTATCCACAGCTCCACCGACCTTCGTGTCATCCGCAAATTTACTAACCCACCCTTCTACACCCTCTTCCAGGTCGTTTATAAAAATGACAAACAGCAGTGGCTCCAAAACAGATCCTTGCGGTACACCACTAGTAACTAAACTCCAGGATGAACCTTTGCCATCAACCACCACCCTCTGTCTTCTTTCAGCTAGCCAATTTCTGATCCAAAGCTCTAAATCACCTTCAACCCCATACTTCCGTATTTTCTGTAATAGACTACCGTGGTGGGGAACCTTATCAAACGCCTTACTGAAATGCATATACACCACACCCACTGCTTTACCCTCATCCACATGTTTGGTCACCTTCTCGAATAACTCAACAAGGTTGGTGTGGCACGACCTACCCTTCACAAAACCGTGCTGACTATCGCTAATGAACTTATTCTTTTCAAGATGATTATAAATCCTGTCTCTTATAACCTTTTCCAACATGTTAACCGCAACCGAAGTAAGGCTCACAGGTCTATAAATACCAGGGCTGTCGCTACTCCCCTTCTTGAACAAGGGGACAACATTTGCTATCCTCCAGTCTTCTGGCACTATTCCTGTCGACAATGACGACATAAAGATCAAGGAGAAAGGCTCTGTAATCTCCTCCCTGGCTTTCCAGATAATCCTCGGATAAATCCCATCTGGCCCCGGGGACTTATCTATTTTCACACTTTCCAAAATTGCTAACACCTCCTCCTTGTGACCCTCAATCCCATCTAGCCTAGCAGTCTGAATGTCAGTATGCTCCTCGTCAACATTTTCTTTCTCTACTGTAAATGCTGACGAAAAATATTCATTTAACGCTTCCCCTATCTACTCTGATTCCACACACAACTTCCCACTACTATCCTTGATTGGACCTAATCTAACTCTGGACATTCTTTTATTCCTAATATACCTATAGAAAGCCTTAGGGTTTTCCCTGATCCTATCCACCAATGACTTCTCGTGTCCTCTCCTTGCTCTTCTTAGCTCTCCCTTTAGATCCTTCCTGGCGAGCTTGTAACTCTCAAGCGCCCTAACTGAGCCTTCACGTCTCATCCTAACATAAGCCTTCTTCTTCCTCTTGACAACTTCTTTAGTAAACCACGGCTCCCGCGCTCGACAACTTCCTCCCTGCCTGACAGGTACATACTTATCAAGAACACGCAGTAGCTGCTCCTTGAATAAGCTCCACATTTCGATTGTGCCCATCTCTTGCAGTATCCTTCCCCATCCTACGCATCCTAACTCTTGCCTAATCGCACCATAATTTCCTTTCCCGCAGCTATAATTCTTGCCCTGCGGGATATATCTGTCCCTGCCCATCGCTAAGGTAAACCTAACCGAATTGTGATCACAACACCAAAGTGCTCATCTACATCTAAATCTAACACCTGGCCGGGTTCATTACCCAGTACCAAATCCAATGTGGCTTCGCCCCTGGTTAGCCTGTCTACATACTGTGTCAGAAAACCCTCCAGCACACACTGGATAAAAACTGACCCATCTAAAGTACTCGAAATATTTCCAGTCAATATTTGGAAAGTTAAAGTCCCCCATAACAACTACCCTGTTACTCTCGCCCCTGTCGAGAATCATCTTCGCTATCCTTTCCTCTACATCTCTGGAACTATTCGGAGGTCTATAGAAGACTCCCAACAGGGTGACCTCTCCTCTCCTGTTTCTAACCTCGGCCCATACAACCTCAGTAGACGAGTCCTCAAACGTCCTTTCTGCCGCTGTAATACTCTCCTTTATTAACAATGCCACACACCCCCCCTCCCCACCCTCTTTAACCATCTTCTCTGTTCTTACTGAAACATCTAAATCCCGGAACCTGCAACATCCATTCCTGCCCCTGCTCGACCATGTCTCCGAAATGGCCACTACATGGAGATCCCAGGTACCAACCCATGCTGCAAGCTCACCCACCTTATTCTGGATGCTCCTGGCGTTGAAGTAGACTCACTTTAAACCAAGTTCTTGCTTGCCAGTGCCCTCTTGCGTCCTTGTAACCTTATCCCTGACCTCACTACTCTCAACATCCTGTACACTGGAACTACAATTTAGGTTCCCATTCCCCTGCTGAATTTGTTTAAAGCCCCCCGAAGAGCACTAGCAAATCTCCCCCCCAGGATATTGGTACCCTTCTGGTTCAGTCCAGAAATGATTGCACTCAATGTTCAGTCCCGCAGACTGTTGTGTGCTTACTCACTAAATGAGATGTTGTTCCATGAGCTTGTGTTGATGTTCGCTGGAACACTGCAGCCATCCCAGGACAGAGGTGTGAGCATGAAAGCAGGGGGTGGTGTGTTGAAATGGTCAGAAACTGGCAGCTCGGCATCATGCTTACGGACAGAGCGGAGGTGATCACCATGTCGAGCTGGTCGTGTGAATGTGGGTCAACCAGCCTGGAATGCTGATCACCAGGCCGTGAAAGAAAAGTTTGAAAATGTGCCAACCAGCCCAGGATGTTGATTGGCATGCCGAGCTGGTACAGTGTGAATATGGGTCAACCAGCCCCGGATACTGATCAGCATGCCGAGCTGGTACAGTGTGAATATGGGTCAACCAGCCCCGGATACTGATCACCATGCCCAGCTGGTACAGTGTGAATATGGGTCAACCAGCCCCGGATACTGATCACTATGCCGAGCTGGTACACTGTGAATATGGGTCAAACAGCCCCGGATACTGAACACCATGCCGAGCTGGTACAGTGTGAACATGGGTCAACCAGCCCAGGATACTGATCGCCATGCTGAGCTGGTGGATTATGAATTTGGCTCAACCAGCCCAGGATACTGATCAACATGCCGAGGTGGTACAGTGTGATTATGGTTCAAGCAGCCCAGGATACTGATCACCATGCTGAGCTGGTACAGTGTGAATACGGGTAAAGCAGCCGAGCATCCTGATCACCATGCCGAGCTGGTACAGTGTGCATATAGGTCAACAATCCCAGGATACTGATCGCCATGACGAACTGCTACAGTGAGAACATGGGTCTCCCAGCCCAGGACACGAATCACCATGCCGAGCTGGTACTTTGTGAACAGGGGACACCCAGCCCAGGATACTGATTTCCATGTCCAGCCAGTTCCGTCCGAAATAGGTCAACCAACCCAGTTTACAGATCACCATGCCGAGCTGGTACAGTGTGTACATGGGTCAACCAGCCCAGGATACTGATCACTATGCCGAGCTGGTACAGTGTGAATATGGGTTACCAGCCCAGGATACTGATCGCCATGCAGATCTGGTATAGTGCGAATAAGCATCAATCAGCCCAACACATCGCACTGATTTATGAACAAAGTTACCTCACCACCTTTCCCTTTTGCCTTTTCGATCCAGAATATCAGATGCCTTGAGTTTCGTGTTCCCAGTCTTGGTCATTCTGCAACCTTGTCTCTGTAGTTGCTATCAAATCATATTCATTTATTTCTATTTGTGCGGTCAAATCAGATATCTTGTTATAAATGCTGCGTCCATTCAGATAAAGAACTTATCTTAGACTTTTTACCATTGTTACTCATTTTGGTTCCAATTTCTGCTGCAGTATTGTGCTTATATTTTCTGCCCCTTCCTGTCACACTTTGATTACTGTTCGCCTCTTCACTACCCTGCATCTCTGATCTCGCGTTTCCTTTTGATTGTTTATAAACTTCCCTTCAATTGTACCCTCCCCCCTCTAATTAGTTCAAAGTCCGATCTACAACCCTAGTTATACGATTCGGCAGGTCACTGGTCCCAGCTTGGTTCAAATGAGGGTCGTCCCAAAGGAACACCTCTCTCCTTCCTCAGCACTGATGCCAGTGCCCCATGAATCGGAATCCATTTCTCCCACACCAATCTTTGAGCCACGCATTTACCTCCCTAATCTTATTTACCCTACGCCAATTTGCACGTTGCTGAGGTCGCAATGCCGAGATTATTACCTTTGTGGTTCTGCTTTTTAATTTAGCCCCGAGCTGCTATCGTCCCTCAGCAGAACCTCTTTCCAAGTCCTACCTATGTCATTGGTACCTACGTGGACCACGGCAACTGGAACCTTCCACTCCCACTTCAAGTTCCTCTCTTGCCCAGAAGAGATCTCGTTAACCTTGGCAGCAGGTAGGCAACACAGCCTTCCGGACTCCCTGTCTTTGCTGCAAAGAACAGTATCTATTCCCCAAACTATGCGATTCTCTATTGCTATTACATTTCTATTCTGCCCTCACTTGAATGGCACTCTGACCCACGGTGCTGCGTCAGGGTTGAGGGAATTAAGTGTTGCAGATCACAGGGACATAGATCAGAGAGAGTAAAGGGGGCAGGTTTCATTTAATCACACCTGCTTCCATATTAACATAAAAGTTAACTCTTTTACTCTCTCCAATCCTCATTTTCCCTGGTTCTGTATTTGTTAAAAGTAGTTAATCTCTATCATTATATATTTAACGTCTTACGTCGGTAGTGGGCAAATTATTGGAGAGGATTCCGAGAGACAGGATTTATGATTATTTGGAAAAGCATAGTTAGATTAGTGACAGTCAGCTTGGCTTTGTGAGGGGCAGGTCATTGCTCACAAGCCTTATTGAATTCTTTGAAGATGTGACAAAACACGTTGATGAAGGAAGAGCAGTGGATGTGGTGTATATGGATTTTAGTAAGGCGTTTGATAAGTCTCCCCATGGTAGGCTCATTCAGAAAGTAAGGAGGCATGGGATTCGGGGAAAGTTGGCTGTCTGGATACAGAATTGGCTGGCCCATAGAAGACAGACGGTGGTAGAAGATGGAAAGTATTCAGCCTGGAGCTCGGTGACCAGTGGTGTTCCGCAGAGATTTGCTCTGGGACCTCTGCTCTTAGTGATTTTTATAAATGACTTGGATGAGGAAGTGGAAGGCTGGGTTAGCAAGTTTGCCGATGATACGAAGATTACTGGAGTTTTGGATAGTGTAAAAGGCTGTTGTAGGTTGCAACGGGACATTCACCAGGATGCAGAGCTGGGCTGAGAAGTGCAGATGGAGTTCAACCTGAAAAAGTGTGAAGTGATTCATTTTGGAAGGTCGAATTTGAATGCAGAATGCAGGCTTAAAGACAGGATTCTTGGTAGTGTGGAGGAACAGAGGGATCTTGGGGTCCATGTCCATAGATCAGTCAACGTTGCCACCCAAGTTGATAGGGTTGTTAAGAAAGAGTATGGTGTGTTGACTTTCATTAACAGGGGGATTGAGTTTAAGACCTGAGAGGTTATGCTGCAGCTCTATAAAGCCTTTGTTAGACCACACTTGGAATATTGTGTTCAGTTCTGGTCGCCTCATTATAGGAAGGATGTGGAAGCTTTAGACAGGGTGCAGAGGAGATTTAGCAGGATGCTGCCTGGACTGGAGGGCATGTTTAACGAAGAAAGGTTGAGCGAGCTAGGGTTTTTCTCATTGGAGCGAAGAAGGATGAGAGGTGACTTGATAGAGTGTTACAAGATGATGAGAGGCATAGATAGAGTGGATAGCCAGAGACTTATTTCCAGGGCGGAAAGGGCAATCACCAGGGGGCATAATTTTAAGGTGATTGGAGGAAGGTTTCGGGGAGATTTCAGAGGTAGGTTCCTTACACAGAGAATGATGGGTGCGTGGAATGCATAGCCAGCGGTGGTAGTAGAATCAGATACGTTAGGGGCATTTAAGCGACTCTTAGATAGGTACGTGGATGATCGTAGTATGAAGGGTATGTAGGCAGTTTGATCCTGGAGTAGGTTAAAGGTTCGGCACAACATCGTGGGCCGAAGGGCCTGTACCGTGCTGTACTGTTCTATGTTCTATGTTCAATGTTCTATTTCTGAAGAAATCGCATGAACATGCAAACCTCGTTCTGTGTCTCTCTCCACAGATGATACCTGACCTGTGAAGTGTTTCCAAGCATTATAGGTTTTCAATTCTAATAATGTCGCCCTCTGCTGGTGGATGCGGGTGTTTCGGTAAGCCTCCCGATCAGAAAACTCACAATCTGCTGGAGAGGAGTGCACGGTGTAGTCTTCCCCTGACTGAGTAACAATTGCACTCCAGTGATGACTAACTGAAATATTAATCATTAAAGTGCAAAAACACATTAATTTCTGATCAGATTCTCCGACTGACCCGCCATACGCTCGGGGAGTGTAGCACATTAAAACCACATTGTATTGTATCTCGGAATTGGTGCATATTTAGCACTTGAACCATAATATAGGAATTAATATTGACAAAGGCACACATTCCAATTAAAACATGAAGCAAATGTTTTTTTAATTTTATGTTATTTCCATTGCACATCAACACTTACACGATAAACTGCAGTAATTTGTCCACATCGAGTATATCGCGGTGCAGGAAACAGTTACAATAAATGCAGATAAAAGAGACAGACCATTTATTTGTGGCCTGACGTGTTCTAAACCTTCTTTAATAAGATATGAATATAAGAAGCAGTTACAGAACGAACTTCGTATAAACTCTTTTTGAATAAGCAATGATTTTAATCTCTGTGGCAAAGTTGGCAATTACATGCGGAGTATTATATCTCAGTATTTGTACAGACAGAGAAATGATCCGAAATCAATTCTCTTTTGTATTTTAATTAAACGGAACACACACACTTTCAGACAAAATGTGGAGAAAAGCCAAATCTAGTTATTTCAACACCAAGTAATCTGGTGATTGATGAAGATAAAGTGATGTTTCAATCGTGAAGTGAAGCACATCCAGCATGTTCACACTGTTGGAAAAGTTCATGCCATTCTCTCAGAATATTTACACAGAATATTTTCCACCAGTCTGTGGTCCACCTTCAGACATCATTTGTAGGATTTGAGGCTGACTTTTAGCTGAAAGGACAACAGACACGACTTGAGAGGGTTACAACAATGCAAACCATCAAACAAACACATCAAATACAGTATATGATCTCCTAGGAATATTCCTGTTTCTTTAAGCCTCCTATTTCAAGATTAAGTACACAGAATGTTCTCTCTGATACTTTAGAATCACTGACTGTTGAAAACACCACTGATTATCACATTACTATCAGAACCAGCCGGGACTGTACACATGGAACAAATCATACAGCATTGCTCTTACTGGGTTGATGTCGACATAAAATGCTTAACCAGACAGTCACTGCCCATCGTTGGTGGAATGTCTGCTATTGTGTACCTATCACAGTGAACATCCTCATTGTCTTCAAGATTGGAGGGAACCAGTAAAGCTGGTTCAGTGCGGGTCTGAGAGCTGTAAACTGTGGAGAGAAAGATGATAGATAAATGATTGGACTAAAAGCGAGTTCAGTGCAGGTCTGAGAGCTGTATACTGTGGGGAGAAGGATTATGTATTAATGATGGAACTGAAATCGAGTTCAGTTCGGGTCGTCTGTCTAAGTGTCAATGAGGTGATGGGGACTGGAATTTGAATGTTTTTCAGCTCCATTCACCGTGTTATTTTCCCGCTGGATGATAGCAGCTGAAGTGGATCTTCTGAGCCTGAATCAGGGTGTTCAGATTGAGCACTTGAAGGATTTCCAGTGGGAGTATTAATAAGAGAGATGTTACAAAAGGAATAACATCAGGAAGTATTTTTTTAAATTAAGTCAAGCATTAATTAGATAAATTTCATTTCATCACAACATGAATTTAAATCAACCAGCGGTCTATGAAAACACCGATTGGAATGAAAGTCAAAGTAGTGACAGAGAGCTGGTGACTGTGGGAGTTTAACTCACCGAGAGTGGAGAGATCACCGCTGGCACTTGTCAGTGTGAAGAGATCATCAGGACCACTGTCCAGCAACAAGTGACCATCCTGAGTGTCAATGGCTCCAGTCTGAACATCATCATAATCACCCGGAAGCAGTCCTGAGAGGAAATAATGATTTTCACAAAAATCACATGGTAAAACTGAATATTTAGAATGATATCATTAGACGTCAATCTACCCGGGCCTGCCAAGTTTGACTGTGATGTTCAGTTGTAGTGAGATTAGAGGCTGGAGAATGGTAGGACCATGTCGTGTCACGGTAGTTGAGTCTCCATAGACCCATGCTATTCTAAACGCAGCCATTAATCGATTGAAAGACAGGAGCACTGTAGGACATTGGATGGGAGGACTGACAACTGGTGTGTTTGTTAGATGGCAGCACTCAGAGCAAGGGTGGCGCTCAGGTTTTCTCATGCCACCCTGGAAGTGATCCTCCAGGCTGCAAGGTCAAGGAGGGAAGTGCTTTTCCCATTGGGATGGCTGAAGGAGGCCGGCTAGGCAGGCAGAGAGGGCCTGGCAGGAGACTGCTGTGGAGGTGAGCAGACGTGAGGTGGTCCCATGTAGGAGGCTTCAGTGCAGGAACAGGATCAATGCCCGGATGTAGTATGGCAAGGTGAGTGCAGTGCCTAACATTAAGCTCACAGTCTTAAATGTCACAAAAGATGAAAATGTAATTGCAGAATGGGTGCCCCCACTCATTGGTTCAGATCCTCCTCCATCATAGTGCACAGCTCAGTGACCGCCTCCCTGGAGAGGCACAATCTTCAGTGACACTGCTGCTCTGTCATTTGCAGGAATCAGAGCCTCTGATGGTAAACCCTCTCTGGTGGGTAGCATCTTCTTCACTCAAGAAGCTGCTTGCGTGCGACTGTGCACCCTATTCATCCACACTCTCTTCCAGCCTCATGATTCTTGTCACTCTCAAAGAGACCTCAAAACAGGAGTGGCTGACACCAATTGTAAATTGCTGCACTCACTGCTCAAGGTCTCCATTCTTTTTACTTTGTATAAGTATGTTGCCATTCGGAGTGGATGCTCATCCTGAATACCTCTGTTGTGATCGCCAAGATTGGTCAGCCTCCAGATTGCCAATATCACGAGTCAGTATCGCTCTCCAGTACCACATGCTTTTCACAGCCAAAACTGACCTTCCCCTTGCTTACAGATGGTGAATCTGTGAAAACTGTTGTTTATTTAGATATACAGCACTGAAACAGGCCCTTCTGCCTATCAACCTGCAAGTCTTTTGGCTGTGGGAAGAAGCCGGAGCACCCGGAGGAAATCCACGCAGACACAGGGAGAACTAGCAAACTCCACACAGACAGTACCCAGAATTGAACCCGGATTGCTGGAGCTGTGAGGGTGCGGTGCTAACCACTGCGCCACTGTGCCGCCCTTTTGATGCACCTTCACCAAATTGTTAATAGCTTGGTAAATTGCCATGCATTCCTGTTGAAGAGGCTCAGTTACCTGCCCAGAGCCTTAAACTGCAGCCTCCACCCACCAGCTCTGCCGACTCAGTGTAAAGACGTCGAGCTTCCTTTGCACCGCGATCCAGCAGCATTTTCCCTTGCAGTCTGTGGTCACTGTGTGAGAAAATTCTGGCCTCCCTTTTAAAGTCACATGTATCCCATTGAATCACCTATCCAACATGCACACAAATTTCGCATTTCACCGCCCAGACAACAGTGTCAGAAAACATCATGAACTGAGTTTCATTCCATTATACGACTGGGTTAAATCGACATGATTTTGAGAAATCCAAATTATTTCTCAATTTTTAAAACTAAAATCAGTCAGCAAATCTCCATGTCTTCAGCAGCATCATTTTACAGCGAGTGAGTTCTGATATATTTCATTGTTAATTTTAGATAGCAGATTGCGTTATGGATTAAAAAACGTGATGGCAACAAGTAAAACTGCACCCACCCTGAATACTGGAGGAGTTCCCTTCAGGAATTTCTGATCCAGGATCAGTGTCACCCAAACTGTGACTGGTGTAATATTCAATCTGATTGAGGGACTCAATGGAATCAGCAACTGTTAAACACAAACATGGATGGTTATTGGAGAGATTAATTGTGACGTTTGAGTAAATAACATAATACCGTCATCATCTGGTGACAATGTCCTGGGCTTTGTATCTGACACGATTGTGGAACATTCATCACAAAGACTGCAGTGGTTCAAGAGCAACTAGGGATGAAGCATAAATGTTGGCTCATACAGCGAGCAGTTAAAACAATACACAGTACAGCTGGTGGGTTAGATTTCAGACATCAGAGCAGAGACAATAGTGTAAAACATAGTCGGTCAGCACAGTTTCTACATTTAGATCCTATCCACCCTGCCCCGTCTCTTTCCCTTTCAGAGTCTTAAACGGCCGGTGGTGGCTCCAAACCCGAACCCCACCCCAGATAATGGGGCAGGAAAGAGTGCAAGGAGGCTAATAACGGATTTGTTCTTGGAGTCATAGAGTCATAAAGCACAGAAATAGGCCCTTTGGCCCACCGCATCCAGGCCGACCATAATGCCGATCTATACTAATCCCACCTGCTTGCATTAATTCCATATCCCTTTATGCCTTGCTCATTCAAGTGCCTGTCCAGATGCCTCTTAAATGTTGCTACTGTTACACCCTCACCACCTCCGCAGGCAGTTCATTCCAGAAAGCCACTATTCTTTGAGTGAAAAATTTACCCATTTTATCTCCTTTCAACCTCCTCCCTCTCACCTTAAATCGATGCCCTCTGGTTTTTGTCACCATTAACATGGGAAACAGACTCTGGCTATCTACCTTATCTATGCCTCTCATAATTTTATATACCTCTGTCATGCCCCGTCACAGCCTCCTTCGCTCCAGGGAAAGCAGACCCAGCCTATCCAATCTCTCTTTATACCTCAAGCCCTCCAAACCAGGGAACATCCTTCTGAATATTTTCTGCACCCTCTCGAGCTTAATCACATCTTTCCTGTCGTGCAGCAAACAGAACTGCACACAGTACAAACCAATGATATGTACAACTGTAAAATTACATCGCAACTCTTGTACTCAATGCCTCGGTTAATGTCGGCAAGCATGCCATACGCCTTCTTCACCAGCCTGCCTACCAGTGTTGCCACTTTCAGGGAACTATGTACATGCACACCAAGGTCTTTCTGCTCAACAACACTCCCCAGGGCACTGCCATTACCTATATATGGCCTGCCCTGGTTTAACTTCCCAAAATGCATCTCTTTGCAATTGTCTGCATTAATTTCCATTTGCCAATCTTTTCCTTGCCCACTTCTCCAGTTGATCTATATCCTGCTGTAACCTTAGACAACCTTCTTCACTGTCCACTATACCACCAATTTTTGTGTCATCTGTAAACTTACTAATCTTCCCCCGGACATTCTCATCCAAGTCATGAATATATATAACGAACAACAGAGGGTCCAGCACCGATCCTTGCGGCACACCCCTGGTCACCAGCCTCCAATCTGATAAACAAATCACTGCCACTACCCTCTGCCTCCAATCACCAAGCCAATTTTGTATTCAATTGGCTACCTCACCCTGGACCCCATGTGTTTGAACCTTCCCAATCAACCTACCATGCAGGACCTTGTCAAAGGCCTTGCTAAAGTCCATGCAGACAACGTCCATCGCCCTGCCCTCGTCAATCTCTTGGTCACCTCCTCAAAAACCTCAATCAAATTCATGAGACATGATTTCCCACGCGCAAATCCATTCTGACTGGCCCGAATGAGACCATGCCTTTCCAGATGCATATAAATCCTGTCTCTCAGAATCCCTTCCAATAACTTTCCCACCATTGATGTAAGGCTCACCAGCCTGCAGTTCGCTGGCATATTCCTGCTTCCGCTCTTAAATAAATGCACACATTAGCGATCCTCCTGTCTTCTGGTACCTCACCTGTGGCTAACGATGATACTAAAATTTCTGCCAGGGCCCCAGAAACATCCTGCCTTGCTTCCTATAGCATCCTAGGATACACCTGGTCAGACCCTGGAGATTTATCCACCTTAATGAGCTTTGAAACCTCCAAAACCTTCTCCTTTTTAATGTTGATGCGCTTCAGGATATCGGTGTTTCCTCTCTTGAACTCACTACCTTCCATGACCTTCTGCACGGTAAACACAGACGAAACGTATTCATTTAAGACCTTGTCCATTTTCCGTAGCTCCATACATCAATTGCCACATTGATCCTTAAGGGGACCCACTCTCTCCTTAGTTACCATTTTATTCTCAATATACTTGTAGAATCTTTTACGATTCTCCTTTATCTAATCAGCCAGGGAAATCATCTTTGTGTGTTTTGTTGTAACCTGAGTAATTTATATCAATGGTCAAATTGCCCTCCAAATATATCTCAGGACAGAACTTATATAGGTTTGGCAGTGTTGCTGCCCCAGTATCAAGGTGCAGAGTTTGCAGATTTCATGTTAAACTTCAGAATACAAATTGTTAGAATAAGTATTTTCTAGAAACCACCAAGTTCAGGTCAGGAGTTCCTGATGAGAACGTGTTTCTGACCCAGAAATCCAGTCACATAGAGAAATAAAATTTGAGTCAATGTGACTGTCTCCTCCTGAGAGCAGTGACTATTTATGGTCTAGTTTAAATGGAATAAAAACTTTGCATACGAATATATTGTGTGATTGGTGGATGGTATTGTGCACTGGAACTCCTGTCTCCTCATCCCCAAAGAAACTGAATCCTGGTCAGGTACCAGAATCCAGTTGAGTGAAATGTAATAACTGAGGCCCACAGGAATGCTCTAGGCCTGGGTCATGGCCTGGACTACTGCAAAAGATAAATTGCAGCCCAAATTACAAACAAACAGAAATCACGTTATTTAAGCAGTAACGACGAGTGGGAATCTTCCCAAACCCATTGCTCTTCTTAGTTTACACACAGATATAGGCACACTCGCACTGTGATAGGACTCCTTCACATGGGGATAGCGAGCGGATTTCTGACAGTGTTCAGTCAGTAAACTGACCATTAAAATGCGATGTTTAAGTGGAAGTGACATTTGTCTCGTGAAAATTCGGTATGAAATGAAAAGCACAGACCTGAACGTTGGACCTGATAGGAATCCTTGCCAGGTGGAACATTCCCAATCTCTTCATAAATTGCTTGGTACAAACCAGCCGGTGAACCCTTGCCGCTAGTGACAGAACCTGTCAGATGGAGGGTCGGGAGATTAAAGTTTAGTTGCAACCCACGAGCGTTTAACAGTAAATTATCTGCGAACACATCCAAATCGCAGATATAGTGACAGTAAAGAGTCAATGCCAGGTATTGTGAATGTGGAGTAGTTTTGTTGTGCGTATTTTTGTTTATGTCTATGTGTCTATTTTTCCACATACTCATATGTTGACCTGCAGCAGACTGGGGAGAAACGTGTTCACTGAGGAAAAGTTCAATCAAGTTTGTTAGAAACGATCTCCCTCTGACAAAGCCATGCTGACTATCCCTGATTAATGCCTGCCTCTCCATGTAGAGATTAATCCTGTTCCTCCGGATTTTTTCCAATAGTTTCCCTACTGCTGATGTTAGATTCACTGGCCAGCAATTACCTGGTATATCCCTGCTACCCCTCTTGAATAATGGTACCACATTCACTGTCCTTCAGTCCTCTGGTACATCTCCTGTGACCAGATAGGATTTGAAAATGTGTGCCAAATCCCCTGTTATCTCATCCCTTGTCTCACATAGCTGCCGTTTCACATCTCAACTGGGTCTGGAGATTTATCCAGTTTGAGCCCACTAAAATAGCTAATACTTCCTACCTTTCAATGCTAATTTGTTCAAGGACATCAGAATCACCCTCCCTGATCTTCTCACCGACATCGTCCCTCTTCATGGGGAACACAGATGAAAAGTAATCTTTTAAAACCTAATCTACGTCCTCTGGCTCCACACACAGATGGCCACTTTGGTCCCTAATCGGCTCGACTCCTCCTATTTCCCTTAATATACTTAAAACACGCCTTTCGGTGTCCATTATCTTGCTTGGCAGTGTTTTGCATGTCCCCTATTCGCTCTCCTAATTCATTTTGTAAGTATCCCCTACACTTTCTATACTCCTGTAGGGCCTCCAGCGTTTTCAGCGCTCTGAATCTGCCATCAGCCTCCTTATCCGAATATCTATATCCCTTGACATCCACTATATCCCTGGACTTGTTGGTCCGACCCTTCAACTTTATGGGAACATTTTGGCCCAGAGCTCTCACTACTTCCTTTTTGAAGGTAACAGACCATGGGATCCAGGGCAATTTGGTAAAGTGGATCAAAAATTGGCTTAGTGGCAGGAGGCAGAGGGTGATGGTCGAAGGTTGCTATTGCGAGTGGAAGCCAGTGACCAGTGGTGTACTACTGGAATCGATGCTGGGACCCTTGCTAATACACTGTATCTCAATGATTTAGATGTAAATATAGGAGGTATGATCAGTAAGTTCTCAGATAACAGAAAAATTGATGGTGTCGTAAACAGTGAGGAGGAACGCCTTATATTTCAGGACGAAATAGATGGGCTGGTAAGATGGGTGGGATAGTAGCATATAGAATTTAATCCTGAGTACTGTGAGATGATGCATTTTGGGAGGACGTACAAGGCAAGGGAATATACAATGGATGGTAGGACCCGAGGGAGTTCAGAGTGTCTCAGGGACCTTGGTGGACTTGTTGTTAAATCACAGAAGGCACAGGGAGATACGGTGGTTCGGAAGGACATATGGGATACTTGCCTTTATTAGCCGAGGCATAGCATATATGAGCAGGAAGGTTATGATCAAGCTGTATAAAACGCTAGTTAGGCCACAGCTGGAGTACTGTTTACAGTTCCGGGCAACACACTATAGGAAGGATGTGATTGCACGGGAGAGGGTGCAGAGGAGATTCACCAGGATGTTGTAAGGGCTGGATTATTTCAGCTATGTCGAGAGGCTGGATAGGCTAGGGTTGTTTTCTTCAGAGCAGAAAAGGCTGAGGGGGTCCTGACTGAGGGATACAAAATTATGAAGGGCATTGATAGGACAGATAGGAAGAAACGGTTTCCATTAGCGGAGGGTTCCGTTACCGGGGGGCATGGATTTAACATTAGGGGCAGAAAGTTTAGAGGGGATTTGAGGAAAAAAAATATTCACCCAGAGGATGGTTGGAGTCTGGAACACACTGCCTGAACAGATGGTTGAGGCAGGAACCCTCACAACATTTAAGGTGTTTAGATGAGCACGCAAAACACCATCGCGTAGAAGGCTAAGAGCCAAGTGCTGGAAAATTAGATCAGCATAGATAGGTGCTTGATTGTTGGCACAGACACCATGGGCTAGAGGGCCTGTTTATGTGCTGTATAACTCTATTACTCGATGACTCTATGACCTGATCTCGTGCTTTTTATCATTTGTAAACTACTGCAAGTCTAGTGAGGTTACAAATCTTGATCTTATCCGCTTTAGGACTGTCTTGTTTCAGAACCTGTTCTGGTTCGGTCCTTGGCAGAGATACCAGGCCTATGCTGTCCTAGCTACAGAATCTTTCTTCATAAGAGAGAGAGAGTGCTATTTCTATAAAAACTCTATATTATTATGAATCATCATGAAAAAACATGAATAGGATGGGAATAGAGGAGTATGGTCCTCGTAAGCGCAGAAGGTTGTAATTTAGACAGGCATCAAGATCGGCCCAGGCTTGCAGGGCTGAATGACCTGTTCCTGTGCTTTACTGTTCTTTGTTCTTTGTTGTTCCAAAAGTGTTTTTTATTAAGAGTCCCATTACTTATAATAAATCAGGAGTGAGTAGGATGGGTGAAATATGACTGGAAGCGTTGTTTTGGATGCAGAAGGTCCTATACAAGTATCACCTGTCAAAATAACAGACAGACCCGGTTAGACAGCTCGTGATTGGATGCCCACAGCCAGAATCTGAAGGGATGGAACTGCTGCCCAATGGATGAAGGAAGATTAACAGTCAATTAAATAGCTTGAATGCACAGCCCTAGAATGTCAATTAAACTTCCTGATCCATTGTTACAAGAAGTAAACTCTTCCAAAGTTTCATGTATTATGTGCTCTACTCTTCAGTGAATGTAGACACTTCAAATCACTCTCCCTTTTAAATGTCAGATTTTACTAATTCCGCAGCACATTGAATGGAGAAAGTCAGCAACAAACAGAAAGAAATACAATGTATTTCCAAGAAGGCCACTTGACAGTCCACAGAAAGCTGCAGTGGACATAGAGTTTTGCAAGTATATGACACAATATCTGGGATTTTGTGTTGGATCCGCGGTAAGATATAAGCCTCACCTCTTCTGATTGACGTTTTCTGTATAATCACCATCAGTGAGATCAACACACAGATTAGCAGAACTCCGAAGAAGACCGCAACTAGGATGGAAGTAGTTTTATATCCCTGTTCTTAATGACAACAATACAGAAAGGTTTAACACAGACACAGTCTGGCTTGCATGATACAGTATTTACAGTACGTATTTAATAATTATATCCATTGCGTCTGGGCAATGAGTCGGGCTGAAGATTCCCCAGTATGTGTGTTGTACATTGCACAAGAGGAAAGTGTGAGCCAACCTAAATTACAGAGACAGTGCCCCCATGTTTCTGATGAGTACAGGGCAGTTCAGGTACAGCCAGAGACTGGGATTAGCGGAATTTCAAACAGACCATTTGAAATATGCGGTGAGGAAAAAAAATGTTCCGGTCAGTGAGAACGTGCTCATTGTATCTTCAGACAGTGACAACAATAGCAATTCAATGAATGCAAACCCTAACACTAGCTGGAATAGTAATAATGGTAAGTACCTGCAGATGTGGATGGGAAAGCATTTGGAGGCACATCGAGCCCTGTGGAATATATTGTACAAAACGTTCAGGAAGATGAAATTTCAGCACTTTCCATTTAAACGATAAATACTGTTCTTAATTTCCCGAATTAATGAGTCAATTTAGCCATACAAGGAACCCTAACCCCACTCTCCAAACCCTGCCACCCTCACCAGAACAAATCACACTGGCATCTTCCTTATGATCACAGTCAGATTGAGCCGGCGATGAGGAAGGACAGTCGGCCAGAGAAGATTCGCTTCCAGTGCACTTCACCTCATCCAGCCAGATAACACCGTCACTCTGGGAAAAAGTAGCCCCTATTGGCGCCAATAGAGCGTGACCACAATCCAGCTGTCTGCAGACAACATTGGCATCGACCATGTTCCAGGAGTCATCACACACCGTGCCCCAGCTGTTATTGCACAATATCTCCACTCTCCCGGAGCAGTTGGTGTTACCTCCAAACAGGCGCAACCATTGTCCCGAATCTGTCAAAGAGAATCAATTATTATTATTGATGTAGTATAAGACAGGAGTACAAGTCAGATAGTTGGTATAATAAAGAGGAAGTAGCACCTGGTGAAAACACACGTTTACAATCATATTCTCGAATGCAGTCCTTTGCTCTGTGGGGCTGCTCCTTAGTTATTTTTGCTTCTGTTGAGAAGAGAAACATGCTGACTGTATCAGACACAAATGTTTTAAATGACACTGGCACATTGAGAGGTTTGTTGTGTTACCTGAACAAACAATGCCAGCATCCTCCCTGTGTTCACAGTTGTGTTTACCCCACGGTTTTGTTTGACAGTGCCAAAGGAACGATTCGTGTGAAATACACTCGATTCGATCGAGCCAAATGGGTCCGGATCCTGCTCCGAATGACTGAGCGGAATAATCGATAGAACTGAGGGGACCGCACTCTAACTGTTTACAGATCACTTCTGCATCAGCTCTATCAAGTGTATCCGAGCACACTGTTCCCCAGGTGCCATTGTAGAACACTTCCACTCTCCCCTCACAGCGATGCTTCCCATTCACCAGCCGCAGCTCTTTGTGCTCTGTCAATGACACAATAAATATCCCGTTGTTTAGATTGATAACTCGTTGTTTGTTTATACTGCACAACTCAACACATGCTGCACCGGTTGTGTTCACTGATTGCCGGTACGTATTTCAGAAAAGTGACAGAAATACACCGACAGCCCATAATGTAATAAAGAATAATCAACATAGATTTCGCAACAGAAGGACAAACAAGGTTATTGAATGCTTTGAAGGAATTACAGAAAGATAATGGTGATAATTCAGTCGACGCAATATGCATGTTCTTTTTTTTTCCAAAAGGCCTCTGACAAGGTAGCATATAGTCAGATCATGACTGGAGACAGAGCATTTGGAGTCAAGAGATCAGTGGAAGAATGGTAGAAAACTCGCTGCAAAGCACACTGTCATTGTTAAAGCTGGTAACCCAGAATGGCGGAAGGTGGGAAGTGGTGTTACACAGGGCTGGGATTATTGCTGCTTAATATTTACATGAAAGATTTGGATTTAGACAAGGGAGACATCATTTCAAAATTTAAGATGACAGCAATTTGGGGATTTAGTTAACACTAAGTAAGATAGACAAAATATGGGAATACGTTAATAAGCAGGTCGAATGGGCATACAATTGCCAAATGAGTTGAATACAGATAAGTCTAAGGTGGTCAGTGTTGATAGGAAGAATAAAGAGGCCACGTACGTCTTGTAAAATAAGAGTGAAAATGATGTACAGCAGCAAAGAGATCTCGGGATAAGAGACACTAATCACTAGTTAACTGACAGAGATCGAAGCTAGTGATCATAAATATAGGATAATCATGAATACATCTAATAAGAAATTCAGGAGAACTTTTTTATTTTTACCCAGGGAGTGGTTTGAATTTTGAATTCCGAACACATGCAATTGTTGAGGTGATTAGCAGTGATGCCTTTCAGGTAAAGCTGTATCGGTACATGACGGAAAAAGAAGTAGGTGGATATGCAAAGAGGGTTTGATGCAGTAATGTGGGGTGATACTCGTGGTCAACATAAACACCACATTGACCAGTTATGCCGAATGGCCAGATTCTGTGCTGTCCATTGCATGTCGTTCGATGTAATATCTTCCCTGTGAAGCCACGTGCACAACACTACGGAAAATGGGCACATGGAAGCACCGTTACCTGAACACATGATCCTCACATCTTCTTTATGAGAACAGTCGTGGTTACCCCACGATGCTGAGGGACATTCCCAGAGAAATGATTCGTTACCGGAACACTTCAGTTCATCCAACCAAACTGGCCCTGAGCCTGGTCCACAAGATGCAGGAAGTTCCAGGTCCAATGCCTTTCCACAGCCCAGCTGTTTGCAGACCACGTCAGCGTCCGCCAGATCCCAGGAATCATCGCAAACTGAGCCCCAGGTCCCATTGTAATAAATCTCCACTCGGCCAGTACATGGGCTTCCACCGTCAGACAGCCTTAACTGCGCGTGTTCTGTTGGACAATAGTAGAGGATGATTATACTTTCAATACACATTCACCTCATCACTCAATACAACTCATTGTACCATCACCAGCTGAAAAAAGAACTAGTTAAATGTGCCTTTGACAGGTAAATAAAACTTTTCAACTGAATTGTTTACACTTACTTCTTACATTGAGTGTAAAGAACAGAAATGGTTCAGTTAACCTTCTACATCTGGCTTTGACAAGTTATGGTCTCCAGTTCCCCTTTTATGTTTTAAACATTATGTGCGTTGTTGTACAGGCATTCACTCACATAATTAACAGTCAATTTATACTCATGTACTATAACTGTATCTGTTCCTGGTCCATGTATGTTGCCCTTATTTGGTACCTTGGACGGACATTTATGTCATCTCCTATTTCCTTTATTTTGAATAACAAGTGAATTGCATTTATCTAGCGCCGTTAATGTGATAAAACATCTCAAGGCGCGATACAGGAATGATGTCAAAGAAATTTTAACATGGAACACCTAAGAATATATTTAAGTCAGATGACCAAAAGCTAAGTCAAAGAGTTAGTTTTTATGGGGCGTCTTAAAGCAGGAAAGAGTGATTGACAGGCAGAGAGATTAAAGGAATTAATTCTACAGCGTATGACCTCCGCAGCTAGAGACACGGCCGAAGATGCTGTGCTATTAAACTCAGGAATGCTCAAGAAGCCGGAACTAAGAGCTGTCAGACTGGAACCGATTGCAAAGACAGGAGCTGTGAGGTCAAGAAGGGATTTGAAAATCGGGATGAGAATTTTAAAATCGCGCATTGCTGAACAATGTAGGTCAGTCAGCGCAGGGCAGATGGCTAAGTGGCACTTGGTCGAGACAGCAGATTTTGTCGAGGTTGTAACTAGGGATGCCAGCCAGGAGTGCATTAGAATCATCGAGCTTAGAGGGAACAAAGCAATCGACAATACTAGATAAAGGCAAAGTCGGGTGATGTCATGGAGGTGAAAATAGACAGTGTTAATCATGGTATGAATATGTGATAGAGAACTCACCTCGGCGGTCAAATATAATACAAAGGTCACAAGCAGTCTGGCTGAGTAGCACACTGTTGGTGTGGAAAGGAATGGAGTTCGTGGCAAGGGATGAGATGCGATGGGGACTGATGGCTTGTATCTTTTCAATTCTGAGTTTGAGGAATTTTTTGCTAATGCAGTACTGAAAGCCAGACAGGAATTCTGACAGTGTACAGGCTGTGGAGGGATCACGAGAGTTGGATGTGAGGTCGAGTTGGATACTGTGAGCTACATGTGGAAACTGAGGCTGCGTTTGCGGATGTCACTGAAAGGCAGCATGTAAATGAGAAATGAGTTGTCGAAGGATAGATCCTTTGGTGACACGATAGGCGACTTTGCAGGAGCGGGAAGAGAAGCCATTGCAGATAAATTTCTGACTATGACCATATAGATAAGACTGGAACCAGCTGGGTGTTAATGGAAAGGGCTTGGAGCAGAATTCCATGATCACTCATATCAAAAGCTGTATGCAAGTCAAGAATGATCAGCAGGCACCGGTTACATTTGTTACAATCACTTAGGAGGTCATTTGTGACTTTGGTAAGAGTTGTTTTGTTCCTGTGGTGTGGATAGAAATCTGATTTGAGAAATTAAAACATGCAACTCCATAAAAGATGAGCATGGATTTGGGTGGCGTCAACACATTCAAAGACTTTGGCGAGGTATGAACAGTTGGAGCCGGGGCAGTAATTTGCATGGACAGGTGGTCAATGGCTCCTTTTTGAGGAGAGGTTGATGACTGCTGATTTGAAGGACATGGGGCTGAGCATGAAGAGAGAGAAAGAGAGAGAGAGAGCGAGAGAGCGAGAGAGAGAGAGAGAGAGAATCGTTAATATTGTCAGCTAACATGGGGACCAGGAAGTGAATGTGTGTGTTCGGCAGTTTAGTAGAAATAAGGTGCAGGCAGCAATATGTGGATTTCATCAACAGCACAGGTACAGAGAGAGCGTGGGGAATTCTTGGAGAGAAACAAGAAATGCCAAATCAGGGTGATGGTATGGGGTGGGGGTGGGGAATTGATAGGAAGTTAGGTCTGGTGGGTTGGGGAAGAAAGGGAAGCAGTGGAAGGCGACTGAACTGACATTTTTGAACTTTGTAACAAAAATCCACGAGCTCCTCTCACTTACTTTTGGATTTGAGGGTGGACGAGGCAGGGGAGTGGTTCAGGAGGAAGATTTGTGATGGAGAAGATATGCTTTGCGTTTTCTTTGCCTTCCTGGATGATATTTGACTAACGCGTGGTTTTAGTGAAGAACAGTTGGACCCGATGATGCTTTATGCAATTGATCCATTCAGTATTATATTAGCAGATAGTTCACCAGATGTCACCGTGCCTTTCTGGTTTTTTATTTGATTCTTTCAGGGGATGTGGGTGCCACTGGCAAGGCCAGAATTTGTTTAATCCACCCTACATATTTCTTTCACTTCATACTGGAGAATGTAACGTCTACAAGTTCTACCCTTGAACATCAGCCTTACAATATGCAGTATCTTCGTGTAGAACTATGTTCTAGGGTTGCGTTGATTATAAAATTATCATAAATCAATTTAATATTAATTGCATAAAAGAATCACTTACTTTTGCAAGGATGGGAATCTGCCTTTGACAATGAAGATATTTGTGTAATTTGAGAAACGTAAACCGCATGTCTGAACAGAGAATATGCAGACCTCTCTGTCCAGACAGGTTGGTGCTATTATGTTCAATGAGCAAACAAAACTTGTGAGGCACATTAGCAATTGCTATTGTCTCTAAAAGATCAATGTACTAAACTACTAATTATGTCAATATATGACTGTTGGACCGGACCAAAGAGGATAGAAAACAAGATCTCTCTGCAAAATACTGGACAGGATCAGGAAATGTCCTCTGGACAATTGAAATCCAGATGTGTAGACCTTCTGGTTGAGCAGCAAACCAGTATTTAAACTGGCGTGGAGAAAAATGATTGGACTAATTGCGTCAGGCACTTTGTAGAATAAAAATCAGCGATGTGACCCATCAGATAGAGAAGTAGAAGACAAGGAGAAGACACATGGCTTCTGTAGGTGGACATAAATGCTGGGTGGAGCTGAACATCTACCTAACTGAAGAACAAGATGAAATACTCCACTGTGTCCAGTGACTGAGTGTGTAATAACCATTCGGCACTGTAAACCTCTGACGTGAAACGCTGGAATACATTGCTTTCCGCTGTGTCCGAAGCAAATACTTACTGTAAACAAACGGTATCAAATCTGAATCATTAACTGTCTCATATGTTGTAAGTTCCACTCTGTCATTGGTAAATAAATGTTCGTTGGAACCACCCCAAAGCATATGTCCATACTTACATTCTGCATAATGCAACATCCCTGGAACATATGCCCGCATTGACATGCTGCACAATGGAACTTTCAAGCATCGAGTCTGAAACATCTGTCTACTTTTATACACAGCCTAATGAAACTTACACCAGCTCAAATCCCACACAGCTACCTCCACTTATATACTGTACAATGGAACTGATTGCAAGCTCGGCGCCGGATTTGATACCAGAGCTGAGATTCCAATTCCATATTCTATTTATCACAAGGGCGTTATCTTTCACCTCTATCATCCTTCAGCTCCATTCCTGCCTCAGCCCATCTGCTGCTGAAATGCTCACCCATGCTTTGTTGCCTGCAGAACCGACTATTTTAATGTTCTCCTGGGCCATCACCCGTCCTGCACCCTCCATAAACATCAGCTCATCCGAAGCATTGTTGCCTGTCCTACATGAAGCCTCTCTCAGGAGCGCCACTGTACTCACTGATGTAGACTGGTTTCCCTGCCACCAATGCCTCGAGTTTTCAATTATGATCTTCATGTTCAGACACCTTCATGCTCTCCCCCTGCCATCAGTATAACCTCCTCCAGCCTGAATCATTTCAAGAGCTCTGCTTTTCTCTGAATCCAGCTTCTTGTCCATCACCCACTTCCATCTCCACAACTTTCAGTCTTGCCTTTAACCATCTAACCCACCAGGTCAGAATTTCCACCCGACATATCTCTGTGTCTCCGGCTCTTCAAATCCAACCTTCTGCCAAAGAATTTAGTCACTCACTCCAACATCTCTTTGTTTGGCTCTGTGTCAGTTTTCTGTCCGATTACACTCCTGATAAACTCTTTGTAATGTAGGTGTTTACTGAAAGTTCTGTCATAAAAAGTTCTTGTTGCTTAATTGTGCCCGTGTCCTCTCTCTCTCTGCACACCACCCCCATCCAGCCCCAGATCCCCCAGCGCCCACCATCCTCACCCCCACTACCTGAATGAAATTACTGGTTTGAGACACCCAGGAACAAATGACCTATATTACGACTTTTCTGAGCAGATTAGACATTTCACTTTTATGTTTTTGTAAAAACGGTGAAGAATTTGTTCACCTGCACACAGGACCCCGACATCCATACTGTCAGTCAGAGACGAATACAATGTGAATAAGCTGCAGTTCTGGAGCTGCAATTCGTTTCCTTCACATTGGACATCATTCACCCAGACGGGTCCTTCACTCTTTCCATCCTTTGAATAGTTATAACTGGCTGTCGCTTCACCGCAGCCCAGCTGTGTACAGACCACGTTGGCATCATTCAGGGTCCAGTGTCTATCCTGCAATCTCTCCCAGCTGCCGGTGTAGTAAATCTCCACTCGCCCATCACAATGGCTTGCCCCGTTAGTCAGCCTCAGTGACCAATTTTCATCTACGATATGAAACACATTGAGAATGATGAAACTGAAGCAAAACATCTCATAACTTACTGCCACCAGAAACGTTATTAATTTTAATGGTTACTGTTTCTGTCATCATTGTTCAGACGGCTTGTCAGAAGATCTTCTTCACCATTACGTTTTCTCAGTAAATACATTTTAATGACATATCTTGCACTGACTAAATTGAGCAAAAAAGGTAAAATGAACTGTGGTTGAGCGTGGCAAATACCGCCGATTGATAAGTGATGAGACCGAAGGGAGGAGCAGGGGCTCTAAATGGCTCCTGACAGATGACAGTTCCTTTTCTTCCATATGGAGAGAAACAGACAAGTTTAAGTTGACATAATGCATCCGATGAAGTCTCAAATTACCTCACAAGCAATGAAACACTTTTGATTTGTAGTCACTAATGCTGACAGGTGACTGACACGAGGGACTGAAGGTCGTTCCCCTCTCCACAGGTACTGATATTTCCTGCTCTCGCCCTGGACCTGAAAATATCATCAACGATTCTTCCAATTTCGCCTCCTTATCTTCACATGGTTCATCTTCAACTCTTCCATTCCCTTCCTCAACATCACTGTCTCTGATTTTGGGGATAGGCTATTAACCAGTATAAAGAGTTACTCCAGTGACCCTCACAGTTACCTTGTCTATGATTCCACACACCCCGATTCCTCTAATGACTCTATCACATTCTTCCACTTTCTCCATCTGCATTGTATCTGTCTGGTGATGCAACCTTCCATACCAGTGCTTCCAGATATGTCTTCCTTTTTCCTCAAACAAGGACTCTCCTCACCTCATCATCCACCCACCATGGTTGATTGGGCCCTCAAGCACGTCCATTCCATTTTCCATACTTCTGCTTTCACCCTTTCCCCCCTCCCAGAACCATGATAGGATTCTGCTTCTCCTCACCTTCCATTCCACCAGCTTCCATACTCAATAGATGATCTTCCACCATTTCTACCACCTTGAATGTGATGCCACGAGCAAGCACATCTTCCCCTTCCCTCCACTTTTAACATTCTGAAGGGACCATTCGCTCTGTGGTACCCTGATGCACTCTTCAATCATTCTCAACACCCTTTCCCACAGGAGCATTCCATGAAAGCGCAGGAGATGCTGCCACTGCCCTGTTACTTCTACCTTTCTCACCATCCATGCCTCCAAGCACCTCTTCCAAGTGAAACAGTGATTACTTGTACTTTCACTGCATTTACTGTATTGACAGATCATAATGCTGTCTCCTGTACATCGGGAGACCAAACACAGTTGAGTGATTACTTTGCAAAACACCTTTGTTCAGTCTGCAATCTTTACCTTCAGCTTCTGGTTGCCTGTCATTTTCATTCTTTATTCCACTCCCACTCTGAACTCTCCCTCCGCTTTCTCCTACACAATTCCAATGAAGGTTAACATAAGTTTGAGAAACAGCCCTTCATCTTCCCACGAGCTTCTTTACAGCGTTTGGATTCAACACTGTGTTCAGCAATTTCAGGTCTGATTACCTCCCCCTTTTCCTTCTTTTGGGACGATATTTTGCCTTCCAATGTAGACCACCTCTATAAATGTGCTTTTTACTTGACCCATTCCATATCTTTTTGCCTTGCATTGTCCCTTTTGCCATTTAATCTCTCCTGTCTTATTCCATATCACAGACGGTTCCTTTCGTTCTTTCCTTGTTTTCCCCTTTCATTATAAACATGTTAAATCTCTATGTTCCGATGGAAGATCCGCAAACTGAAAGATTGATACTGTTTATCTCAACATACATGCTGACAGATCTGCTGAATATTTCCAGCACTTACTGTTTTTATTACCTATGTTTTAAATTGTGAAACGTGGGAGAACGTTTGTGTTGAGCAATGTCCCACGTACAGTGATCTAATAACTGAACAGATAATCTGTTATATGAGGAAGCTGATTGATGGATAAATGTAATCCTGGAAACTGGGAGAATTGTAATTTACATCAAGTTTGTTAAATAATCAAAGAAATAACACATTGGTGAAATAACGAGTTACTTCACTCACTATCATTTTATTGCACTTGTTGTAATAGAAATTCAAATTTATCTCACTACTTATCTGGAAACAAGTTCACAGTGTTTTCTATTGTACAGCTGATCTTTGCAGAGAATTCCATGATAATTCATATTTTAACTGCCAACATTAATAACAGTTTCAATGCTCGAGCAACATCTCCATTCTATGGCAGTGGTGCTGAGAGCAAATTGCTGATTCTATAGCCCTTGAATAATGCCCCAGATTTACCCGGAAAGAGATATTATATGACGAGAATTACTAAGAACAGGACATTGTATGTATTCAATGTTTATTGGACTGAAACTCTTGGATTCATTTGTAATTTCTAATAAACCCACAAACACGTCTTTGGATCTTAGTGTCAAAGGAAGCATGTGATCAGAAAAACTAGTGAATCAGCGACCTGTGGAAATAGTCAATGATGCTTGACAGCAGAACAGTTGGTGTATTTCAGTTCAATTGACTGAGATGACTCACCAGTACAGATGACACTGGCATCATTTTCACGTGAGCAGCTAAACTGTTCCCAGGATGAAACAGGACAATCCCACAATCGTGTCTCGTTCCCCCGACACCTGTAATTTTCCTTCCACACTGGACCGGTTCCCTTTCCAAAGTGAGCTCCTCTCGGGATTGAGTTTACTGCCCCACACTGAAGGTGCTCACAGACCACGTTGGCGTCTTCCATATCAAAGTAAAGGTCACACAGCGTCCACCACTGGTCTCCATGTAGCACCTCCACCCGGCCAGAGCATCTGTTCATCCCATCAACCAATCGAGGTCCATATTTCCCTGTATTGGAAACAAATCCAGATCCAAGTAATTTATAAATCATTCTCCACATAGAAACAGCAAAATAGAGAATGGGTAAAAAAGTTGAATCTTATCTACCACGATCATCTATCCATACTTTACACAAATTATCTATTCAAAACAATTAAAATTACCACAGCAGATCAAAAGCAAAATACTACGGATGTTGGAAATCTGAAATAAAACAGAAAATGCTGGAAATACTGAGCAGGGCTAGCAGTATCTGTGGAGAGAGCAAGAGAGTTATGTTTCAGGTTTGTGTCCTTTCATCGCAATACTTACTACAGGGCCTCGTGAAGAAGTTGGCTGAACACTCAACAATTAACAGGTCTTCTTGCAAACGCTAATCGATTGTTGGTCTCTATCTCTTTTGTCTTGGAATATAAAACTCAGAAGGATGTGATGTTTCTGTTGTATCTGTTGTCGCTTTTGGGCACCGCACTTCACAAAACCATTGGCTTTGGAGGTGGTGCAGGACAGAGTCACTAGAATGACAACAATGCTTAAAGCGTTACATTCTGAAGGCAAGTTGCATAAACTTTGTTTGTCGCAGATTGAGTTTAGAAGAAGTGCAGCTTATCTAGTTGATGTGTTTAGAATGTTTAAGGGGTTTGATAGATGAGCTGTAGAAGACCAGAAGAACGAATATCAAACAAGGCCATTTAGGAGCTGCTTTTCTTTATGAGGGATGTGGGCATCTCTGGCAGATGTGGCAGTTATTGCTCAACGCTATTTGCCCTTGAAACCGTTGTCAGGCCCTTCATTTTGAAATGCACTTGTCCGCATACGGAATGTTCTTCTGCAACGCTGTAAGGTAGTTAGAGTTAAGGCAAAGTGTGCAAGCATAATTTGTACCTTTAGCTGCATCTGTTGTAAACAGAGTGGAACTTTAGAATGTGGCAATTTTTGGGTAAGACTGAACTTTAGCCTTGACATTTAGAATTTAACTTGAAATTCAAAAAAAGTTGCAAGGCAGTTCACTATTAGCAGTTAACAGTGCAAGTCAGGTTGGTAGTAAGTAATCAATCAGCTGTGATTGTCCGAATGGAGATAATTACTGTGAGCTGGAAACTGTCTATACCGTTGCAACTTGAATGTTCCTGAAAAGACCGATGAGATTAAACTTCTGGTAAGGCACAGAGAGTAACCATTGTTCACAATGTTGATTGAATTCATTAGGAACAACGTTTGGAAATTGGAATTTGCTAAGAGTAAGATTTAGGTGCAGAGGGGGAATTTTTTTTTAATTCTTTCACAGGGGATAGGGTGTTGGCTAGGCTGGCATTTACCATCCATCCCTAATTGTCGTGGCAACGATGGTGGTAAGCCGTCTTCTTCTACCTCTGCTGTCCAAGTGCTCTCGCTCCACCCACAGAAGGGAGTTCCATGATTTTGACCCAGCGACAGGGAAGGAATGGTGATATAGTTCCAAGTCAGGATGGTGTTTGCCTTGGAGGGAAACCTGCAGGTGGTGGTGTTCCCATCCACCTGCTGTCCATGTCCTCCTAGATAGTAGAGGGCCTGGGGTTGGATGGAGGTGCTTTGTTTTGTCTGTTAAGCTTGAGTAAGTGAGTGGAGTCACCGATTTAAAACAGCACCACAGCCAGAAGCATGAAAGCCTATTGAAAGAGGCAGACACCAGACAAATAGAGGGGAAAACTCATTCAGTGAAGCAATTGTTCTGTCAGAGTATGACAGGGTGTGGGTAAGTTGCAAATATGTATTAAGTTAATTGGTGAGTGCTTAGTGTTTTGGCGTTAGCTAACCAGTAAAGTAGCTTTCAAGCTAAAAAGCAACTGCACATAATTTTACCTCTAAAATAAAGACAGACTAAGTTCTGGCACAGCAGTTTTTTCTCTGGATATAGGAATTTGTGGGTAACTGAACTGTCCCGAGAGAACATGTCTGTAGTAGATGTCTCCACCTAGAAACTCTCTGGCTCAGGGTCATAGAGCTGATGTGGCAATTGGAGAAAATCCAACGGGAGGAAGAGGAGTATTGGACATAAAAACAAGAAATGCTGGAATCACTCAGCAAGTCTGGCAGCATCTGTGGAAAGAGAAGCAGAGTTAACGTTTCGGGTCAGTGACCCTTCTTCGGAACTGACAAATATTAGAAAAGTCACAGATTATAAGCAAGTGAGGTGGGGGTGGGGCAAGAGATAACAAAGGAGAAGGTGTAGATTGGACCAGGCCACATAGCTGACCAAAAGGTCACGGAGCAAAGGCAAACAATATGTTAATGGTGTGTTGAAAGACAAAGCATTAGTACAGATTGTCTTTCAACACTCCATTAACATGTTGTTTGCCTTTGCTCCGTGACCTTTTGGTCAGTTATGTGGCCTGGTCCAATCTACACCTTCTCCTTTGTTATCTCTTGCCCCACCCCCACCTCACTTGCTTATAATCTGTGACTTTTCTAATATTTGTCAATTCCGAAGAAGGGTCACTGACCCGAAATGTTCACTCTGCTTCTCTTTCCACAGATGCTGCCAGACCTGCTGAGTGATTCCAGCATTTCTTGTTTTTATTTCAGATTTCCAGCATCCGCATTATTTTGCTTTTATTATAGGAGTATTGGACAGTTTGCTGCAGATTTCAGTCACACCTTGTGGAGAGCGGTAGGATCAGAATGAGTTTGTTGCAGCTTATAGTGCACAGTAATTGAACTCCAGATGTAATGGAGAACGAGGATATGCAGAAAGTGAATCTATCCAACAGGAACAATGTACTGGCTATTTGTGAGGATAAGGATGAAGACTGTCAGAAGAACAGCCAGAATGTTGAGCATGATATATTGGGATCGGAAGCTGTTCAAAAGGAGGAGGAGTGGAGCATAATGTGATACTTTTAAGTGATTCAATAATTAGGGCATTAAGAGTCCCACACAATATTTGCCCAACTTGTGCGAAGTGAGGGATATCTCAGATCAGATTGCAAGAATACAGTGGAAATATCTAGTCGTTGTGGACCATGTAGGGGCCACCAGCATAGGAAAGAGTAGGCAAGAGGTTATTTTCAGAGAGTACCAGGAGCTGAAATATAAAAGAATATCTCAAGGATTATAATCTCTAGATTATTTTGCAAGCCGCTTGTACATTGGCATCGGAAAAGAAACGATTCGGGAGATGAACACGTAGTTGAAGGTTATGTTGTTGGAAAGAGGTGTTACATTTCATGGGACCCTGGCACCTGTACTGGGATATTAAAGAACTGCTGTGTTGGAATGCGATTCACCTGAATCCGGTTGGGATCAGGGTCCTTCAATAAAGGATAAATAGGGTTGTTACAGGAACCTTAATCTAGTAACTGGGTGAGGGGAGGCTGGTGGGTGGCGGGGTGAGGGGGTAGAGCACAGTTGTAATTGTAGCATATCTAGGCACTACAGGGGAAGGGAATACTGAAGATGCAACATTTGAGTAAAACCAATTTACGGTTTTACGTTACGTGCATTTGCGCTGAAAACAGTGGTTGCTTTCTTGAAAAAAGAGTTGTTAGAAATACTGTCAGAAATACTGGAGAAATAATTGGAACTAGTGGAAGCTGTCGGTTTATATGTAGTGCAGAACGGAAATGTGGGCAGAATCATACCAGTGATAGGTCATTGCATGTTCCTGTTCTGGCTGTAATGGTCATTTAATTATATTCCATGATAAGACAGTGCACGCCATTGTTCTTGTCACTGATTGGTCAGCTATTGTGCATCATGGCAAGTCAATCCATACTGCTGTTCTGGTCGTGGTATGTTGGCTGCACAGTAGGTGATGGTGCGTTTCTTGAGTAGAGAAAGCCAGATATTCACTGAGGAGCAGGTCACTGTTAGAGGGACAATATGGTATTTATCGCTCTCCATAGCGTCCCTGACACAGTGAATGGGACAAGCTTGCCATCAAGCAAGCTCAACTTAAAGACCACCGCATTGAATGGTCCAATTCCAAACTCAACCTCATCTGTTATGGACTGGCATGCAAGACACAGTAACATCATAATATAAAAGAGACCACAAACATGCAAAAATGCAAAAAATAAATGCACAGATCTTCGTGAATGGCAAAGATACAAAGAATAGCAAAGGATGACAAAACAGACCGCAAGAGCTACAAAACTTTTACAATAACTTCAGAAATATATTGTCATTAAAAGCAATGTGGTCTCATTACAATGACAGTTGTGATATTATAAATGAAAATAAGGAAATGGCAGGAATTATACATAATTACTTTGCATCAGTATTTGCATGGACACAACTTTTATTCAGGTTTTTTGTTGCCGCAGTCGGCCAAATGCTGCCCTGACATTCAGGGCAGTCACTCTCAGCTGGAATACAGCTGTATCATACATGTTTGTACAAAGGGTGTGATGAGGTCTGAAGCTGAGTGGTCTGAACAAACACAAACTGAGCGTCAGTGAGTAGTTTATTGGTAAGTACTGCTTGATAGCGCTGTAAACAACACCTTCCATCACTTTGTTAATGATAGAGAGCAAACTGCTGGGTCAGCAATTAGAAAATTGCAATTGTCACACTGCTATTTAAAGAAGGTTATCGAGTGAACCGAGGGAATTACAGATTGTTTCGCCTAACAGCTGTTGTCAGGAAATTGCTAGAGTGTACATTTAAAGATGGAGTATCTGATCACCTTGAAAAGTTACAGCTAATCAGAGAGAGCCAGCGTGGATTTGTAAAAGGTAGATCATGCCTGATGAACCTGATCAAATATTTTGTGGAGGTAACTAAAGTAGAGGACAGGGGAACTTCAATGGATGTTATTCAGATGAACTTCCAGAAAGCACTCAACAAAATCCCTCGTAACTGATTGTTGGCTAAAGTTGAAGCTCATAGAATTTAGGGAAAATTATTGACCTACTTAAGACGTTAGTTTCGTGACAGGAGATAAGACAGCAGGGATAATGGGCAGCTCCTCCAACTGGCAGGATGTGATGGCGCCGTCCCACAGGAACCTCAACTATTCACCATATTTATTAATGATTTAGATGACTGAATATAAATCCACACATAATTGACATACTCAGTATTGCCATTGAAAGAAACCATCAGCCATTTTGTAATCATGTATATTTTAAGCATAACTTAACAAAAAAAAAAAGATTCCATGACTATTTCAATATTGGTGAGTGTGAGGTGTCCAATTTGGACTGAAAAAGATTACAGTACTTTCTAAATGGTGAAAAGCCGGACGCAGCACAGGGAAAAGAGACTTCAGGGTCATGGGCAAGTACAGGAACGGAAAGCAAAACAGCCAATGGAATGCTGTGCTTTATATCTAGTGGAATGGAATACAAGGGGGTAGAAATGATGCTACAGCTAAAAAAACCTGGTGCAATGTTAAGCTATGGGCAATATGCGTTGGGAAGGATATGTTGACCAGGGAGAGTGTGCAGCATAAAAGATGCTAGAATGATTCTTTGGCTTCAAATGTTTCTGTTTTTTATTCATTCATTTGATGTAGGTGTCGCCGGCAAGGCCAGCATTCATTGTTCATGTCTCGTTACCTTTCACAACTGGGCTATGTAAGAGGACAGTCAAGAGTCAACAGCATTGCTGTAGGTCTCTGGTCACATGTCGGCCAGACCAGGTAACAATGGCAGATTTCATCCCCTAAGGATATGACTAAACAAGATTTTTTTTTAATAACAATCGACAATGGTTTTATGGTTACCATTACTGAGACTAGTTTTTAATTCCAGATTTATTAACTGAATTTAAATTCCACGAGCTGCGATGGTGGGAATTGAACCAGCGTCCCCAGAATTAGCCTGGGACTCTGGATTGCTAGTCCAGTGACATTAGCACCACACCATTGCCTCCCCTCATTATGAAGAAGGATTACACAAACTGTGGCTGGGTTCCCTGAAATTTATAAGAGTCATGTCCTTTCACATTCCCAGCCTATGTCTTCCAGCTGCTGGAAAGTCTTTGGGAATTCTGCAGGTGAGCTACTTGCCACAGAATGCCGATCATCTGACCTGCTCCACTCGCCACTACATTATTGTGAATGGTCTAGTTCAGTTTCTTGTCAATGACAACACCCAGTAGGATTTGATGATGGTAGTGAATTCACTGATTATAATAGCTAGGGGAGATGATATTGTCTCTCTTGTTGGAAATAGTCATTAACTGACACGGAGGTGGTGAGTGTGTTACTTTCTACCCATCAGCCCAAGTCTGAATAATGTCCGGATTCTTGATGTAATTGGGCATGAACTGTTTCTTAATCCAAGGAATTGTGAATGGAACTAAAGACCATGCAATTCTCAGCAAAAAGCCCAACTTCGGACATTTTGATGGTGGGAAGGTAACTGACGAAGCACCAGAAGATAGTTGGGCCTCAAAGAACAATTAGGAAACACATTTTTCTATAAAAACAGCGGCAATCTGGAACATTCCCTAACAACGTCCAAAGTAAAGAGCTGTGGATGTTACATCTAATCTAAATTTTCAAGACTAATATTGATAGCTTTTTGTAAGCTCGGTGTATCAAGGAATCTGGTTCAAAGCCAGGTAAAGAGACTTGAAGAACATATCAGGTATGATCGAACTGAATGATCGAACAGGCTGGTGCAACTGAAAGCTCTGTACTGATAATGTGGATATGTGTCCGATCCTGTCATATTTAGCGGGCAAAATGCACACATTCTATAAAATAACTTTGTAATCTTTCACTTCTGGCCTGATTGCACTGAGCAGTGCTAGAGTATAGCCGTTCTTTTATACCCTGCCGTTCAGTAAGTGTTAACGTGGGCACAGTGGAGCAGTGGTTTGCTTCACAGGTCCAGTGACCTGGGTTCAGTTCTGGGTGCTGTCTGTGCGGAGTTTGCATGTTCTCCCTGTGAATGCGTGGGGTTCTGCCGCGTGCTCTGGTTTCATCTCACAGTGAAAGACTTGCAGGTCGAAAGTAAATTGACCATTGTAAATTAACCCGACTGTGGGTAGGTGCAAGGAGAGTGGTAGGTAATGTAGGATCAGTAGAAATGGGTGGTTGTTGGTCGACAGACAGTCGGTGGGCCGAAGGGCCTGCTTCAGTACTGTATGATAAGAATACTAACGTGGGCAGGGAGGATCAGAAGGCTATTGTAATGTCGGATCATTCGTGGTGTTCAAATTAAAGTATCGAAATAGGCCAGTGCATATTCATTTAGTCAACTCCCAACTGTTGCAGCCAATATTCAATTCTAAATATACATTCGGTGCAGTGGTAAACAAACTTGCGAAAATTCTGCTTCTTGCAAAATAAATGTTAAGATTCAGAACCATCTTGTTTACCAGTAATTGTGGGTATTTTGTACCACGTTACACCAGACCTTTAGCAGTAATAATAAACTATAATGACTAGTTTAGATATGAACCTTTCAGACAGAAACATGGGAATGCCACCTTCCTCAGTTTTCCACATATTAAGCAGGGAGTTGTCTGCTTTTCAGTAAGTCTGTACTCACCGGAACAGATCACACTGGCATCGTTCCTGTGGCTGCACTCCTGCTGATTTCCTTGAAAAAGACGGCAGTCCAATAAACTGGTCTCATTTCCAGTGCAGTCAAAGATATCAGACCGTACGAGCCCAATGCCCTCTCCAAAATGAGCATATCTTGGCACCGACACGGCGACTCCACACTGAAGCAGATTACAGACCACATTGGCGTCTTTCAAATCCCAGTCAAGGTCACACACTGTTCCCCAGTTTTCACCGTACTGGATCTCCAGTCTGCCTGAGCATGGGGAGTCTCCGGATGTTAGTCGAGGATATCTGTGATCTTAATAAGCATATTATATCATAATTAGCATAATACGTTAATAATCACAATAATACATAGATTTTTATTTCAATACGCATCTGATTAATCACAGATCTGGCACGAGCCGTTCTCAGATTCTGTTCAAAACTGATGATGCTGGGTTTCCTGTATCACTACTGCTTATAATGTGACAGGACTATAATCTTTAAAATGTGCCTTTATTTATTTATAACTTACCCAGTCGCCGTCACTGTATCAGCAGTTAGAACTGGGCAAGAAGTATTGTGTGACAAGAACTGGTGCTGGGAGTACTGTTGTTCATATTTAACATAAATGATTTCGACGCAGAAAAAGGACGTACAATTGTAATATTCACTAATGACATTGACTTGGAGCAATAGTTAATACAAAGGCAGATTGTGAGAAAAATACTTCATGTTAACGAAATTGTAAATGAATTTTCATGCAGATAAATGTGCACTTACACATTTGGGTAGGAAGACTGAGAACCCATACTCCTTGGACAATGATAATCTAAATTGTGTCGCGGAGCAATGGGACTCAGGGGTGCAGATATAAAAATCAATAAAATAGCAATACAGGTTAACAAAGCTCTGGAAAATACAAAAAAAATGAGTTTTATTAAAGAGAGATACGTTGAAAGGGGAGTCACACCCAGCACAAGGAAAGATTTGGTGTTGATTGGGAGGAGGTTGATTGGGTACTAACCAGTCAGTGTTTCCCTACTTTTCTAGGCAGTGTGCAACTGAGCAACTTCACACCATATCAGTTGAATCCTAGTGCTGTAACTGCTGTAACTGTACTGGATCAGCTTGGCTAGAGTTGTCGCTAGTTTTAGAGCACTGATCTTCAGCACTACAGCTGGAGTGTTATCAGGCCTTTAACTTTTGCTTTGTGCTGCGTGCTCAGCCGCTTCTTAATGTTGTGTGCCGTAATCTTCGGAATGGACCAAACAATAGAACGCATTTGCACAGCGCTAACCCATTGACATGAATTGTCACACAATACTTCTCAACTTTTGTCAGTCTGAATAACTACCTTTAACCCACAATTTGTTGACTGTTTTGTAGCCAGTTTGCTACAGTCTGTCTTGATCACCCTTCAAAGCCCTTCGTATGCAATTAATTACCCTGCAACCACATTCACAGTTTTAAGTTTAAAAACTGGACAGACAGTTTGCGACTAACAAGCTGCAGCAGTCAGCATATAATCATAGAATGTTTACAACACAGAAGGAGGCCATTCAGCCCGTTGTGTCCATGCTGGATATCTGTAAGAGCACCTCACTAGTCCTATGCTTCTGCCCTTTCTACATAGACATGCAAAGATTTTCTCTTCAGGTGCTTGTCCAATTCCATATTGAAAGCCACAATTGAATCTGTCTCCATCAGACTCGCAGGCAGAACATTCCAGATCCTAACCACTCACTACGTTAATAAGTCTTTCCTCATGTCACGGTTGGTTCTTTTCCCATCCACCTTATAACAGTGGCCTCAGGTTATTGACCTTTCTGCCAAGAGGAAAAGTTCCTCTCTATCTACTCTGTCTGGACCACTCGTGATTTTGAATAACCTCAATCAAATTTCCTCGCAGCCTTCTCTGTTTGAAGGAGAGCAACCACAGCTTCTCCAATCTATCATTATAACTGAAGTCTTTCATCCCTTGAACATTCCTTGTAAATCCTTTCTGCACACACTCTTAAGCATTCACATTCTACTAAAGTGCCATATTCAGAATTGTACACAATCGATCAGTTGAGGTGAAGCCAGTGTTTCACAAAGGTTCATAATAACTTCCTTACTTTTGTACTCCATGCCTCTATTTAAAAAGACCAACATCCCTATTAACCACTTTCTCAACCTGCCCTGCTACATTCAACTATTTGATCCCAAATACTCCCAGATCACTCTCGTCCTGCAGTCACTTTAGAACTGTACCCTTTAAAAGAGACTGGCAACTAGCATTAAAAGAAGTTCCAATATTTTTTATAGACAGATAACTAGCAAAAAGTTGGTAAAAGGAGGAGTGGGGCCGATCAGGGACCAGAAAGGGGATTTAATATAGCTGAGCTATTAACTGAACTCTTTGCATCTTTCTTTACCAAGGAAGAAGATACACCTCAGGCAATGGTAAAAGAGCTGGTAATTCACATACTAGAGGGGTTTAACATTAATAAAGAGGATGTTTTAGATATACCCTGTTATATACGAACATACGGATGAACATACGAGTTAGGACCAGGAGTAGGCCACTCGATCCCTCGAGCCTGCTCCACCATTCAATAAGTTCACGGCTGTACTGATTTCTCCACATTTCCACCTACCCACGATAACCTTCCACCCCCTTGGTTATCAAGAATCTATCTACCTCTGTTTTTAAAAAAATCAAAGACTCTGCTTCCACTGCCTTTTGAAGAAGAGAATTACAAAGACTCACGACTCTCTGAGAGATAGAAATTCTCCTCATCGCTGTCTTAAATGGGCGACCCCTTATTTTTCAACTGTGACCCCTAGTTCGAGATTCTGCCACCAGGGGAAACATCTTTTCCACATCCACCCTGTCAAGACCCCTCAGGATTTTATATGTTTCAATCAAGTCGCCTCTTACTCTTCTAAATTCCAGCGGATACCAGCCTAGTCTGTCAAATCTTTCCTCGTACAACAGGTCACCCATTCCAGATATTAGTCTAGTAAACCTTCACTGTACTGCCTCCAAGGCATATACATCATTCCTTAAATAAGGAGACCAGTACTGTACACAATACTCCAGATGTGGTCTCAGCAATAATCTGTATAGCTGAAGCATAGCCTCCCTACTTTTGTATTCAATCCCACTCACGATAAATGATCACATTCTACTAGCTTTCTTAATTACGTTCTGTACCTGCATACAAATGTTTTGAGATTCATACACTGGGACACGCAGATCCCTCTGCATCTCAGAGCTCTGCAATCTCTCACCATTTATATAATATGCTTCTCTTCTATTCTTGCTGCCACGATGGACAATTTCCCACTTTCCCACATGAAACTCCATTTGACAGGTCTTTGCCCACTCACATAACCTATCTATATCCGTTTGCAGACTCCTTATGTCCTCTTCACAAGTTACATTCTTACCTATCTTTGTGTCATTAGCAAATTAAGCAACCATACCTTCGGTCCCTTCCTCCAAGTCATTGATATAAATTGTGAAAATGTGATGTCCCAGCACAGATCCCTGTGGCACACCACTCATTACATCTTGCCAACCAGACAATGAGCTATTTATGCCTACTCTCTGCTTCCTGTTAGCTACCCAATCTTCTATCCATGCCAATATGTCACCCCCTACACCATGAGATTTTATTTTCTGCAATAACCTTTGATATGGCAACTTATCAATGCCTTCTGGAAATCTAAGTACAATATATCGAGCGGTTTCCCTTTATCCACAGCACTTGCAACTCCCTCAAAGAACTCCAATCACTTGCTTAAACGTGATTTCCCTTTCACAAAAATATGTTGACTCTGCCTGATGACCTTGAATTCATCTAAATGCCCTGCTGTAACATCTTTAATAATAGTTTGTAACATTTTCCCAAGACAAATGTTCAAGTAAGTTGCCTGTAGTTTCCTGCTTTATAAATCCCTTCCTTTCTGAATAAAGGCTTTGCATTTGCTATTTTCCAAACTAAAAGAACCTACCCCGAATCCAGGGAATGTTGGAAAATTAAAATTAACGCATCAACTATCTCACTAGCTACTTCTTTTAACACCTCAGGATGAAGTCCATCAGGACCCGGGGACCCGTCAGCTCGCAGTTCCAACAATTTGCTCAGTACCATTTCCCTGGTGATTGTAACTTTTTTGAGTTCTTTCCTCCCTTCCATTTCCTGACTTACAGCTAATACTGGGATGTTACCTTTACCCTCAATATTGAAGACCGATGCAAAATATCTGTTCAATTCACCTGCCATCTCCTTATTACCCATAATTAATTCCCCAGACTTATTTTTTACAGGATCAACGCTCACTTGGTTAACTCTTTTCTTTTTTGAACCATATCTATATAAACCCTTACTATCTGTCATTATATTTCTATCTAGCTTTCTCTCGTACTCTAATGTTACCTTCCTTATCAATCTTTTAGTCGTTATTTGCTTTTTTGTATATATTCTGCCCAATCATCTGACCTGCCTCCCATTTTTGTGCAATTATAGGCTTTTTCTTTAAGTTTGATACGAACTTCAACTGTTTTACTTAACCACAGATTGCGGTCCCACTCTTGGAATGTTTCTTTCTCATTGAATTGTATCTACTCTGTATATTCTGAAATATTCCCCTAAATATCTCCCACTGCATCTCTATTATCCCTTAACCTGATTTGCCAGTTCACTTTAGCTAGCTCTGCGTTCATGCCCTCATAATTGCCCTTATTTAAAGTACTAGTCATGGACCCACTCTTCTCTCCCTCAAACTGAATGTAAAATTCAATCATATCATGATCGCTGCATCCTAAGGGCGCCTTAACTATGAGGTCATTAATTATTGGTATCTCGTGGCACAATACCAGGTCCAGGATTGCCTGCTCTCTGGTTGGCACCGCAGCGTATTATTCCAAGAAATTATCCCGAAAATACTCTATGTACGCCTTATCTCGGCGACTTCGGCCATCTGATTTTTCGAGCTACATGTAGGTGAAAATCTCCCTATAATTATCGGTGTACCTTTCGGACAAGCTTCCATTATTTATTCCTTTATACTCCGTCCCACAGTGTGTTTAAGGTTAGGTGGCCTGTGCACCACTTCTGACAAGTGACCTATTGCCTTTATGAATTTTCATCTCTACCCCAACGACTTCCACATCCTGGTCTGCTGAACTTAGGTCATCCCTCACTATTGTGCTAATACCATCATTATTTAACAGAGCGACCCCTCTGCTTATTCCTAGCTTCCTGTCCTTCCTAAATGCCATGTATCCTTCAATATTCGGGTCCCAATCTATATAGTGTACAGGACACAATTTCAAAGTTTGCAGATGACACAAATTTTGGAAGCATTGCGAACTGTGAGGAGGATAGTGCGGATCTTCAAAAGGACATTGACAAGTTAGTGGAATGAGCAGGCAGGTGGCTGATGAAGTTCAATGCAGAGAAATATGAAGTGATTCATTTTGGTAGGAAGAACATGGAGATAAATTATAAAATGAAGGGCTCAATTCTAAAGGGGTTGCAGGAGCAGAGGGGCCTTGGTTGAATAGTGCTAAGTCATTGACGGTGGCAGGCTAGGTTGAGCGAGCGTTTAATAAGGCGTTCAGTGTCCTGGACTTTATTAATAGGTGCGTGGAGTACAATAGTAAGGATGATATGTAGAACTTATATGAGACACTAGTTCGGCCTCAGCTGGAGTATTGGGTTCAGATCTGGGGGCCGCACTTGAGGAAAGATGTGAGGGCATTGGAGAGAGTATGGAGACGTTTCATGAGGATGGTTCCAGGGATTGAGGAATTTCAGTTATGAAGATAGATTGGAGAAGTTATGTCTGTTTTCCTTGGAGAAGAGAAGGCGGAGAGTTGATTTGATCGAGGTATTCCAAATCATGAGGGTTCTCTATCTACTATATGGAAATGTCACAATCTCAAGCCAACTCTCCATTCGTCAAACCAGCAGCCGCTACCGGGCATGTACTGTCAGCCCGGCTGTCCATCTGCAATGATCGCTTGTCCTCAGATCGGATATAGTACACAGATTGTGAAGGTGAGACTGCGGAGCAGGGGAGGGAGGGAGGTTTCTCAGCCTCGTGGAGCCGTAGTAATGGGTCCGCAGTAATTATGGGTATCACAAGAGGAAAATGCCCTGTAAGATCCCACTTACAGGGTGGGAACTGTTTCCACTGGTGAAAGGATCGAGAAGGAGAGGGCACCGATACAAAGCATTTGGTAAAAGAAGTAAAAGTGACATGAGGGAAATATGTTTCATGCAGCGAGTGTTTCAGATCTGCAATATTTACCTGAGAACGTGGCGGAGACATGTTCAGTTGAAGCATTCAAAAGAGAATTAGACAGTTCTATGAAAAGGAAGATTGTATGGAGAGAGGGGAATGGAACTGAGTGTCTGTCTCTTTCAAAGAGCCCATACAGACATGATGGGCCGAATAACCCCCTTCCGCACTTTAACAGTTCAGTGATTCTGTGATATCGCCTCTCCTCCTTGTTCCAACCAGATTGTATCAGTTCACACTTCTCTGCATGAAATTGCATTTGCCACCTGTCCGCCCATTTCACCAGCATCTCTTTGTCCTCTTGAATTCTATCACTATCCTCCTTACAGTAACTGGTCAGGATTTCAGGAAAACTCGGCGCTTTTCTTCCAATAGTTCTACGGTGCTGAGTTTAATCGTTGCAACTGCTTCCTGAACTATCTTAGCTCTTTTGTTTAAAATTCTGTGCATTTCACTTTCTTCACGTTTGCCAAAATGTAAATGGCAATGCGCACGCAGCGGTGGGATCTTACAGAGCTGTTTCCTCTTTGTGATACTCCCAAAAACTGTGGACCCATTACTTCGGCTCCCCAAGGCTGAGAAACCTGCCTCCCTTCCTCCCCTGCTCCCCAGTCTCAGCTTCACAATCTGTGTAATATATCAGCTCTGAGGCCAAGCGATCATTGCAGGTGGACAGCTAGGCTGACAGTACATGCCTGGCAGCGGTTGTTGGGTTGATGAATGGAGAGTTGGATTAAGATTGCGAAATTTCCTGCGGTTCAGCTCATTCACTGCAGCTTTAGGGAAAATCTCAATGGAAACTGCTTTGTCTGTATTGCAAATGTGCTCCGTATCAGGTATTTACTTCTCCCGGTGGAGAATGTTTATGAAATATATTACTAATGATATAAGTTTAAACAGTGATCCTAATAGAAACGATAATTTTAACCAGAGATTACTGGAATTATTATCATCTGATTTTCCAGGTACGGACTGACCCGGATTGTTTTATTTTCGCTTCTTCACAGATTCTATCAGCTGCGGCGGCAGATGAGAAACTGAGAAAGATTTATACCTGAGCAGATGACGCCGGCATCATCGGAGTGTGACGTGAAATACTGATCCCATTGATACGATTCGCAGTCCCGCAGAGCGGACTCAGTTCCAATGCACTCTACATCAGCCGTCACAACGGGTCCGGTCCCTTCCCCAAAGTGAGCCCAGCCCGGTGCAGAGACCGCGGTCCCGCAGCCCAGCTCCCGACACACAACAGCGGCGTCCGGCAGGTCCCAGTCAGAATCCAACACAGTCCCCCACTGTCCCCTGTAGTGAATCTCCACTCTCCCAGCGCACCGACTGCCCCCATTCACCAGTCTCAGCTCCACCGTCTCTGTAAAATATCAGAAATATCACCAAGAGGTTATAGTGTGTTAAACCCACAGGTTCCCAGCGCACGGACCCTCCCCATTCACCAGTCTCAGCTTCACCGTCTCGGTAAAATATCAGAAATATCACCAAGAGGTTATAGTGTGTTAAACCCACACGTTCCCAGCGAACGGACCCTCCCTATACACTAGGCATGAATTGATAAGAACATTAGTCTGCACCCTGAACCCTAATAAAACCCGGAGTAAATATTGCACATGAAGAAAAAGGAAAGGGAAACACTAATAAACAGTGCAAACCAGCTGGGAACCGGGCGGCAGCGAGATATTCCCACCAACACAGAGGCTCCAATGGGATCCGGATGGGGACAGGCTCAGAATATATTTAACCTGCAGAAGTGGGGAGATGGGCGTAGTTGGTATGATCACATGTTTACGTGCTCAGTACTGAATGGACGAACACAGTGAGATCCCAGCACCTGGAAAGAGCAGAGGAAATTGCACCCTCACCCACCATAGCCAATAAAGACAGGGCTGGATGGTGATGTGATCTGGAGATCAGAGCAGATTGGTGAGGTGGACCTTTGGACTGGCAACAGTATCAGTGGAGCTGATAATTCACACTCTGCTCTTCAGACACCCTCAGTTATTGCCCCTCGACATGAAGAAAGCAGTCATCTCTCAGCTAGGTAACAGTGTGAGTGGAGCTGATCCTTCACACTCTGCTCTTCAGACACCCTCAGTTATTGTCCCTCCACATGAGGGCAGCAGTCATCTCTCAGCTAGAATTAAAGACCTTTGCTAACATTATGAGGGACACACTCCCTTTCTGGCTCGCAACCGGGCAGCGGGTTATTCCGTGATCAAAAATAGTACAGAGATTGTCGTCCAAGCTTAATATTTAATGGGATGAATTAGAGCAAAGAGATAACAGGTCGTGTGAAAATAATGGGCGATTACCTGACGGGTCAGCCTGACTGTTCCCAGGTCTGCCTGAAATAAGAAGTTAACAATTAGAGTTCACTGGGACAAGAAAGGAATGACAATGTCAGAAAGAAAAGACACAAATACAACTAACTGCAGGGTCATTATTCCTTTTGCTTTGCAGAAGAAGTTATACCGGGATCTGTGATTTCATTTCTTAACACCCAAAATAAAATTTCTGCAACAAATTAATATTGGTAATGGGCCAAAATGTAGCCAGAAATGTTTTCACATATACACACACTGACACCTGGATACACTGTCTCCTTGTGGTGACGGTGGGTGGTCTCCATGTATTACCAGTGTGAAGGTGCTCTGAGAAGGCGGTGTTGATGGTCCTCTCCCTTATAGAATCTTACAATGAAACAGCACAGATGGACGCCATTCGGCCCATGGTGCCTATGCTGTCTCTTTGTAAGAGCTGTCTAGTTAGTCCCACTGCCTTTCCCCGTCGCCCTGTAAATTTGTGCTGATGGTGCTCTGACCCGTGTGTAGGTACCCTGAGAAGAGGGTGGTGATGTAACCGCCTTTAAACCCACTGGTGATGGCACTCTCAGTGAATTCAGCATTCCGATCCAAAGCTCGAGAAGGAATGGGAACATTTAAATTCAATTATAGATTTTCTGATCCTGTGGTAAATTTCAATGCCTTTTAATTTACTGCATAATCTTCCACTGGGAACTTTCAAAGTTTCTATAAAGGTGTAATTGGCCCTTTCTGTTTTTCCATAAAATATATAGCTTCCTCAACCAAAACAAAACAACATGAAGGGTCTGTCAGCCTCCAACTCCGTGCTGACTGTTTCTTACTAAGTTGCTGCTGCTCTGATTCTCTTGTAAGCTGCCCTCGCCGACGTGCTTTATTCTTTTACCCGTTAATGATGTTCGATCAATGGTCCTCCCGTTTACTGGGTAAACGTTCCTGCTTTTGAAAAATGCAGTCAGTCGGTTGACATGCACCCAATCTCCAAGATCACAATGTGTCTCACAGATCTCCAGGTGTTTTTACTATTCACAGCATTATATACTATAGACGTTGTGTTGACCTGTACCCAATCCCCATGATCACAATGTGTCTCACAGATCTCCAGGTATTTTTACTATTCACAGCGTTATATACAAAAGACGGTGTGTTGACCTGTACCCAATCCCCCTGATCACAATATGTCTCACAGATCTCCAGGTGTTTTTACTATTCACAGCATTATATACTATAGACGGTGTGTTGACCTGTACCCAATCCCCCTGATCACAATGTGTCTCACAGATATCCACGTGTTTTTACTATTCACAACCTTATATACTGCAGACGGTGTGTTGACCTGCACCCAATCCCCCTGATCACAATGTGTCTCACAGATCTCCAGGTGTTTTACTATGCACAACATTATATACTATGGACGGTGTGTTGACCTGTACCCAATCTCCCTGATGACAATGTGTCTCACAGATCTCCAGGTATTTTTACTGTTCACAACATTATATACTGCAGACGGTGCGTTGACCTATACCCAATCTCCCTGATGACAATGTGTCTCACAGATCTCCCGGTGGTTTTCTATTCTCTACATTACATACTACAGAAAGTGTGTTGATCTGCTCCCAATCTCCCTGAGCACAATGTATAGAACATAGAACATAGAAAATAGAACATTACAGCGCAGTACAGGCCCTTCGGCCCTCGATGTTGCGCCGACCTGTGAAACCATCTAACCTAAACTATTCCATTTTCATCCATATGTCTATCCAATGACCACTTAAATGCCCTTAAAGTTGGCGAGTCTACTACAGTTGCAGGCAGGGCGTTCCACGCCCCTACTACTCTCTGAGTGAAGAAACTACCTCTGACATCTGTCCTATTTCTCTCACCCCTCAACTTAAAGCTGTGTCCCCTCGTGTTTGCAATCACCATCCGAGGAAAAAGACTCTCACTATCCACCATATCTAACCCTCTGATTATCTTATATGTCTCTATTAAGTCACCTCTCCTCCTCCTTCTCTCTAACGAAATCAACCAAAAGTCCCTCAGCCTTTCCTCGTAAGACCTTCCCTCCATACCAGGCAACATCCTAGTAAACAAAAACAAAAACAAAAACATCCTAGTAAATCTCCTCTGCACCCTTTCCAAAGCTTCCACATCCTTCCTATAATGTGGTGACCAGAACTGCACGCAATACTCCAGGTGCGGTCTCACCAGAGTTTTGTACAGCTGCAGCATGACCTCGTGGCTCCGAAACTCGATCCCCCTACTAATAAAAGCTAACACACCATATGCCTTCTTAACAGCCCTATTAACCTGTGTCGCAACTTTCAGGGATTTATATACCTGGATACCAAGATCTCTCTGTTCATCTGCACTGCCAAGAATCTTCCCACTAGCCCAGTACTCTGCATTCCTGTTACTCCTTCCAAAGTGAATCACCTCACACTTTTCCACATTAAACTCCATTTGCCATCTCTCAGCCCAGCTCTCCAGCCTGTCTATGTCCCTCTGTAACCTGCAACATCCTTCGGCACTATCCACAACTCCACCGACCTTCGTGTCATCCGCAAATTTACTAACACACCATTCTACACCCTCATCCAGGTCATTTATAAAAATGACAAACAGCAATGGTCCCAAAACAGATCCTTGCGGTACACCACTAGTAACTAAACACCAGGATGAACATTTGCCATCAACACCACCCTCTGTCTTCTTTCAGCTCGCCAATTTCTGATCCAAAGCACTAAATCACCTTCAATCCCATACTTCCGTATTTTCTGCAATAGCCTACCGTGGGGAACCTTATCAAACGCCTTACTGAAATCCACATACACCACATCCACGCCTTTACCCTCATCCACCTGTTCCATCACCTTCTCAAAAAACTCAATAAGGTTTGTGAGGCACGACCGACCCTTCACAAAACCGTGCTGACTATCGCAAATGAACTTATTCTTTTCAAGATGATTATAAATCCTATCTCTTATAACCTTCTCCAACATTTTCCCCACAACCGAAGTATGGCTCACAGGTCTATAATTACCAGAGCTGTCCCTACTCCCCTTCTTGAACAAGTGGACAACATTTGCTATCCTCCAGTCTTCCGGCACGATTCCTGTCGACAATGACGACAAAAAGATCAAGGACAAAGACTCTGCAATCTCCTCCCTGGCTTCCCAGAGAATCCTGGGATAAATCCCATCAGGCCCAGGGGACTTATCTATTTTCACACTTTCCAAAATTGCTATCACTTCCTCCTTGTGAACCTCAATCCCATCTAGCCTAGTAGTCTGAATCTCAGTATTCTCCTCGACAACATTTTCTTTCTCTACTGTAAATACTGACAAAAATATTCATTTAACGCTTCCCCTATCTCCTCTGATTCCACACACAACCTCCCACTACTATCCTTGATTGGCCCTAATCTAACTCTAGTCATTCTTTTATTCCTGATATACCTAATGAAAGCCTTGGGTTTTCCTTGATCCTATCCGCCAATGACTTCTCGTGACCTCTCCTTGCTCTTCTTAGCTCTCCCTTTAGATCCTTCCTGGCTCGCTTGTAACTCTCAAGCGCCCTAACTGAGCCTTCACGTCTCATCCTAACATAAGGCTTCTTCTTCCTCTTGACAAGCGCTTCAACTTCTTTAGTAAACCACGGCTCCCTCGCTAGACAACTTCCTCCCTGCCTGACAGGTACATACTTATCAAGGGCACGCAGTAGCTGCTCCTTGAATAAGCTCCACATTTCGATTGCGCCCATCCCCTGCAGTTTCCTTCCCCAACGTACGCATCCTAAATCTTGCCTAATCGCGTCATATTTTCCTTTCCCCCAGCTATAATTCTTGCCCTGCGGTATATACCTGTCCCTGCCCATCGCTAAGGTAAACCTAACCGAATTGTGATCACTATCACCAAAGTGCTCACCTACATCTAAATCTAACACCTGGCCGGGTTCATTACCCAGTACCAAGTCCAATGTGGCATCGCCCCTGGTTGGCCTGTCTACATACTGTGTCAGAAAACCCTCCTGCACACACTGGACAAAAACTGATCCATCTAAAGTACTCGAACTATAGTATTTCCAGTCAATATTTGGAAAGTTAAAGTCCCCCATAACAACTACCCTGTTACTCTCGCTCCTGTCGAGAATCATCTTCGCTATCCTTTCCTCTACATCTCTGGAACTATTCGGAGGTCTATAGAAAACTCCCAACAGGGTGACCTCTCCTCTCCTGTTTCTAACCTCGGCCCATACTACCTCAGTGGACGAGTTCTCAAACGTCCTTTCTGCCGCTGTAATACTCTCCTTGATTAACAATGCCACCCCCCACCCTCTTTTACCATCTTCTCTGTTCTGACTGAAACATCTAAATCCCGGAACCTGCAACATCCATTCCTGTCCCTGCTTTACCCATGTCTCCGAAATGGCCACAACATCTTCCCCCTGCCCTTCTGAGCAACAGGGACAGACTCTGCGCCAGAGACCTGTACCCCATTGTTTACCCCTGGTAAGTCGTCCCCCCCCAACAGTATCCAAAACGGTATACCTGTTGTTGAGGGAAACGGTCACAGGGGATCCCTGCACTGCCTGCTGGTTTCCTCTCCTTCCCCTGACGGTAACCCATCTACCTACTTCTTTTACCTGAGGTGTAACTACCTCCCTATAACTCCTCTCAATAACCCCCTCCACCTCCCGAATGATCCGAAGTTCATCCAAATATGTAACCTCACTTACCCAGCAGTCCCGCGTGCGCTCCGCCTATATAGGAGAAATGCTCTGCTCCCGCTGTTCTCTCTCTCTCTCTGTGGCTTCCTATTTCTTGGCGCGCTTTTCAAAGCTCTGCTCCTGCTGTTCTCTCTCTCTCTCTGTGCCTTCCGATTTCTTGGCGCGCTTTTCAAAGCTCTGCTCCCGCTGTTCTCTCTCTCTCTCTCTGTGGCTTCCTATTTCTTGGCGCGCTTTTCAAAGCTCTGCTCCCGCTGCACTCTCTCTCTCTCTCTGTGGCTTCCTATTTCTTGGCGCGCTTTTCAAAGCTCTGCTCCCGCTGTTCTCTCTCTCTCTCAGATCTCAGATCTCCAGGTGTTTTTCTGTTCTCAACATTATACACTATAGATGGTGTGTTGACCTGCTCCCCAGCTCGCTGGTGATAATATATCTCCCATGTATTGTTGTCTCTTTGTATACCCTGGTGATCTGAGCAACGGGACACCGATTCCTGTCCTCAGCTGTGCTTACCAAGTATCTTTCATGAGATACATTTTCCCAACTATAATCTCACTGGTCTCTTTATCCTCCTAATTCTATAATGTAAATAGTATGTGACTTCCTCCCAGTCCTGGAGCCTTAGCATTCCTACTAACTTTACCTGATAATAGTCAGTTCCCGCAAATTCCCCTTTTCCAGTGACCCAATGAGAGGCGAGGGGGAATAATCTTTCAGAATTTCCTGAAAAACTGTTCCAACCTCAGTGTTTCTGTAGAGTCCGTGAATCTTCTTCAATCCACTCATTCATTTCTCCTGCTCTTCATGCATTTATCATTTCAGCCTGTAACCATCCATGTCACGCCAGTTTTTTTTTCCAGATAATCCAGTGGTTCAAGGAGCAAGCCCACGAGGGAAACAAGGGATGGACAATAAATGGGTGCAGACCAATATCGCCAGCATGACGACAGCGGTTCAAGAAAACACCCCGCCATCCCTTCCGGCAAAGAAGGGATGCTCGGTAAATTCCGCCTGGCCAGCGAACTCATATCCCGAAAATGAATCTAAACAACCTGTAACCGGGACTCCCATTCTTGCCTATGCGACAAGTTTATCTCTTACTGTCTCAGAGAAATGTTCAGTCATACCCCTTTCTCAATCATTACTATTTTCCCATTTATCTCCACTACTCATATCTGCTGATTCCTCCATTTTGCTCTTATATCCTTCCTGACAGTTTCTAACTGTTCTCATTGTTGTACTCGAAGGAGTTTGAATGCATTTCTTTGTGCACCGTTATCCAAATCACCTCTATATACAGAGAATATACCCAATATTCCCACACTCTTCTGGTCGGTCTCCGACCCTACGTAAACTTCAACAGATCTGAAACTCTGCTGCTGCTGTTATCCTGGTGCGGACTTTCCCGGTCACCCATTTCCCCTGCTCTTACTGACCGACAGCGACTCCCACTTCCCAGCACCTCAAATTTCAGTGGTCGCACGGTTAACTTCCTGATATTTAGACTAATGGTTTTGGTGCAAAACTGTTAAGTTATTTATACATGTTATACTTATGTTAACTTGCTATTGCACCATGTTACCACAAAGAGTAATAGATAAATATTAATTGGAAATAACAATAAATTCAAAGGAGGTGAACTGAAACGGGACAAACGTGGGATATTCAAAGCCCAGAATTGAAACTCTTGAATGAGTTAAAAAACCAAGGATAGATGTGGTTTAGGGGTTACAAAATACAGTCAATACAGAAAGTTTATAAGTGCATATTCCTCACGGCAGGTTACTCGGTGGGTCAAGAATCAAAATGATTATATCAAACTTTTTTAGGTCCAACTTGAACAACTTCCGCAATTAAGTGAGCTCTTTTAGATTTCAGAAGCAAATGAATTGAGATAATTACAGTTATTGTCGCTTACAACCACAAGCAAAGCACCGGACAGAAGGAAATCATATCAAACAATCCGGATTCAGTGCGTCAATAGCATTATCAGTAATTTTTAACAATCTATCTGCAAAGCACATGAGCTAGTGCCTGAAGAAACGATACCATTGTTATAAATAACCAAACACGCATCAAACATTTACAGAACTGAGACAAATTGTTCTGGGCACTGTCTGTTAATTTTAAATATGGAAAAGAATTCAGGATTTGTTCCACAAGTTTACCAGAGTATGGGACTTGTGGAAGGACATTAAAGAATTTAATAGGAGTAGGGTTAGGCCATACTGCCTACCCAGACGACTCCGCCGTTCAATAAGATCATGGCTCATCTATTGCCCCATCTCCACTTTCCCACCTTTCCCCAGAGATTGGGAAAAAACTCCAGATCTTTCATTAAACACCGCATCGCACGATACAAAAAGAATGGGACATGTGGAAAGAGATGCCGAAACACGTCTGGATGTTGAAAACTGCATCAAATGTATGAATCATGTAGAAATAGATTGAGAAATACTAATTATTACACAACACCGTGCACAACAATGTATGAAACAGAAAGCATGATTTATTATAAAAAATGATAGTTTTGAAGATTGTCGGTGACCAAATAAAACAGTTCACACACCGAATCCCCCTGAAACCAGTAGCATCATTTCTGGAGGGTGTAATTGATAACTCTAGTAATAATCAGTACAAATGAACCAATATTGGATTCCACCTCCAGTTAATATAGTATAAAATATTTATTGTCCATTCTGAATATTCCAAATGCTGTACACAATATTTAATCTAATTCTCTGTATGACACGGCACTTCACTGAGAAATTCCGTGGACAGAAATCTCAATGTGGGATGAGTCGACTGGATGGAGATCCCGGTATTCTGCAGTTCTGACTCCCATAAACTCGATTGTAACACTGACTACTTTTTACTTCCAGGAGTCTCCGTTTTAAACGCCTGATTAGAACTTTAACTCCAGTCTGCTGCGTCTGTACGAAAGTCTTAGGAAACAACATAAAACCGACTCTTACGGTGTTTATATTCAATTTTGGTACTAAAACTAAATTTAACTCATATCTCCTCTGGAAATGCAATTAAATGTTAATCAGATGACAAATATTAGTTCAATTTTTGCTGTCAACGACAAAAATGGATAACATTTCCCTATTTGAAATCAAACAGGACAAAATGTATTTAATGACAAATTTATAAATTAAGGAAACTGTTTCAATATTCACTTTATACGATCTCAATAAATGACAAATTAAAATAAATATGCACTTTCCTATAAATTGATTTTGATCTGGTGCGGATTGCTAAAAACAAAACTTCAGGGAGTCAGCTGCATTTTATACTTTCCTTCTGTTCTGTGGCTTGCAGAAAATATTCTTAAATTACTTTCAAGATCAGGATTTTACAACACAATCCCTTTTACAAAACCAAAAGAAAATTCATCACGGAAGTATGTAATAACATTTAGGGAGTGTTTCCCTGTCGTGAACCTGCATTTGTTGTCGATAGACATTAACAAATGTAACCAAACCCGCTCTGGAAACAGTGAGAAACTGAATGGAATCATCGACCGAAAAACTCTGAAAAAATATTGAGCAGGTGGAAGGAGACTATTCATGATATCTCATGAAACACTTCACGATGCTTTACAAAAAAGGAGCATGTGGAAGGAGACTTTGTCACACTAATCATTATTTGACACTGTACATACGAATATGTGAAATAAGTTGAGAATTTATAATATAAAGTTCGAAAGTTTCAAGGTCATCATTAAGTAAACAATAATAAATGTAAAATCTTCCGCAGATTTTGGAATATTCACTAACATTATCTTTTGGACAGGCACTTCACAATTACAGTAATAACTGATGCTAATTCAAGTAATATTGGTTCTGTCTCTAGTTAATATATTATACAATATTTATAGATCATGTACAACACTCTAACGTGGAACAAACTTATTTAAATTATTTCAGTTCCACTCAATGTATCATCTAGTGTCAGACAGCACTTCTAATGTGAAATACCTGGGACAGAAATGCCCGTGTGGGTTCAGTCAGCAGTAGATTTAGCTTTGACTGCTGTTCTATAATCTCTGTGTTCCCATGGACCCCAGACCCCAAACCCCGAGACCTTCTATTCTCACTCTGATCACATTCTGCTGCTCGATTGCTGTGTTTATATAATCTGCTGAGAATTTCAACTCCAGTCAGTCGTGTCGGTACAATAGCCGCAGAGGACCACATAAAATAAATTGCCACGTGATTTGTTTTCAATTTTGGATTTAAATGATAGTTTCACACATGTCCCACCAGGGAATTGAGAAGACGTGTTAATCAGATGTAAGATATTATAAAAACAATGATTTCTGATAGAGAAAGAATGGATAATTGTTCTGTATTTAATATTGATAGAATGTAAAATCAAGCCAACAGCCCAAGATCCGTATTCAATGCGAATTCCACAAATGATATAAACTATTTCAATATTCGCTTCATATGACAGCAATGAAACATTGTTTATTTGTCATAAAGCATGCCTGCTTTTTAAAAATCATTCGGAGCAACTAGCGATTGGAGAAAAGGATACAGGGAGTCATGTGCACTTCATTTTTTTATCTTTTCAGTGGCTTGAATAATTTTTTTTTAACTATTCCACAAAACAGGATTTTACTCTCCAATTAGTTAATATTCACGGAAGTATAATTCGCTAAATACATAAAGTATTGGATAGCACTCAGACTAAATTTTCCTGTCAGTAAACCAATAAAGTTTCAATAGACAGAGATTAATGAATGTAACCAAACACACACGGTAAATAGTGAGAAACAGACTGAATCATCAATGGAATAAAACAACAAATATGCAACAAGCATGAGCCGTTGGAGCAATAATAAAGAACATTATCACGCACTCATTACACACTACATGACACTGTGTAAAAATATGTGATTGGGAAAACTGAACTATCTTTAGGTACTGTACATACAAATGGAGGATATATAATAATGAATTTAATGTAAAAGATACTAATTTTGAAGATCATCACTAACTGATCAATAAGACAGAGCAAATTCCCCAACGATTCAGGAACTTTCAGTAACGCCATTTTTTGCAGAGTGCACTTGATAATTATACTAACAATGAAAACAAATTGACAAATTTTGGTTCCATCTACATTTGAGAGGAATTATAGATTGAATATTACACTTCAAAACTGAACAAACTATTTTAAAATATTTTGTCTCATGAACTGTATCACTAGAAGAGCAGACAACATTTGTATTGAAAAATATCTGTGACAGAAATGTGTGTGGCGGTTAATGTCAGCCGTCGAAGCAGTTTTGACTGGTGCTCGACACTCAGTGAGATAACTTACACACAGACTCATATTCAGTCTATTCAAACAAAGACGGCGCTCTACTTCTAACAGTCTCGCTTTAAATAATCAGATTAGAATTTCAATTCCAGCTGGCTGTGTCAGTGTAAAAAACGCAGTGCGGGACGGCGGGGGGAGTGGGAGGGGGGCGGGTAATAAAACAAACTGCCTTGGTCTTTGTGCCCAACACAAATTCAACTGGGAATTTAAAATTCCCGTTAATGAGATGTAGAATATTCCAAACTTGTTTACTGTCACCAATACAATATTACTGTCAGCAATAACTCAATTGTTAGCACTCTCGCCTCTGAGTCAGGAGATGGTGGGTGCAAGTCTAATTCCAGAGACTTGAGCACAAAATGTGGGCTGCCACTCCAGTGCAGTACTGAGGGTGTGCTGCACTGTCCAAGATGCTTTCCATCGGAGGAGAAGTTAAACTGAGGCCCCGTCAGCTCTTTCAGATGCAGTATTTGGAGAAAGGGCAGGGGAATTATCCCTAGTGCTCTGAGGAATGTTGATCCCTCAATCAACATCACACACACACACTAAAGGTATTCTGGCCATTATCACATTGATGTTTGTCGGAGCTTGCTCTGTGCAACTTGCCTGCCACGTTTCCTACATTACAGTATGGACAACACTACAGAACAGTACTTAATTGACAGTAAAGCTCTTTGGGACGTCCTGACGTCGTGAAATGCGCTACATAAACGCAAGTCATTTTTATATATATGGAGGTTTATTCCTATTTGTTGTTGATGGAACTTAAAATGGAAACAATCAATCCCAAATGTGTGTCAAATGAAACTTCTACAAATTGTATAAACCTTTCAGTATCCATTTCATATCATCCCAATGAATGACAACTGTAAATAAAATAGATGCGTTTTCTGTAAACTGATCCCAGATACTGACAGATTCTATTGTAACAGCGAAGTGGCTCTTTTTCCAACAGACCCTGCTTAAATAGACCCATTAGATTTTCAACTCCAGTCTGCTCTGTCTGTACGAGCGGCAGGTAGAAGGCAATAAACAAGTTCCGATATTTCATTGCACTCGACACAAGAATATAAAAATGCATAAAGCATTATTTACTTTCTACATCTCCTGAATGGGTTCTGTATTAAATATGATAATTAGATTAATAATACATATCTTGTAATAATAATCAGTGTATCAGTAAATAAGATAATGCATTCAATAATCCGTAACTCACAGTTCAAAAGCTGCAGCAGAGACAGGGTGAGGAAGGACAGCAGCATCGTTCTGGTGCCGGGTACAGCGATGTGAACAGAACATTAACCGAACGCTATTCTCAAAGACTAAGAGCTCCTTCCAGCAACTTCTGAAACTCTGACTGTTGTGGAAATTAATTCTTTGACAGAAGTTTCTACAGAAACCAATGTTTCCTTCCAAATACCCAATAGATTTTGACTTGTGTGAACCGTGAATTACAGTCTGGTAAAATACACCAATGAGATGAAATGTGACCATTAATGGATGAAATGAACCCAGGTTCCAACTACCAGCCTATCCTGCGAGGATAATGACATGTGACAGTGTGAAAAGTAAATGAATCACTGATCTGGCGCCCAGATCATCGAATCAAAGATGCACAGGAAAGGCCATTCGCCTACTTTAGTCAGAGTCGTTTTTAAAGAGCTGTCTAATTTATTGTCACATATGTAGCATTTTCTGGTAACCCTGCAAATTATTCCACTGCAAACACTTGTTTAATTGTCTTTAAACATTCCTCAGGAATCTGATTTCATCACTCTTTCAGGTCGTGCTTTCCAGATCTTAACAAGCCTCTGTGTAAAATACTGTCTCTTCATTCCCCCTCCAGTTATTCTGCCGGTTCTATCGAACTCCTCGGCCCCCAGGCGCAGCGCTGGAAGCCCAGAGAAGAGGTAGGTGAGGCGGGGTCACCAGTTACAGTCCGTTAGGCCCCGGTGAGAGATTAAGGCGGTATTCTGGTGGTGCAGGTGGAGGGAGGTCCCGGGAATGAACTGGTTCCTGGTGGAGGTGCTCTGTGGGCAACAAAATACCCAGGAATGAGGCAGCGCCCCACCCCACCCGCACGGCCACAGGGTGAGTGCTTCGTTTTACAAGGTGTCCTCTCCATGTGGTGGAGGACCTCGCTGCTGGTAAGATCCCAGCGGCGGTGGAATGATCCCATAATTATCCCACAATAGGCCACTTAAGATCGTCAATGTGCCACTGGGCGAGAAGGCTGTTGTCGGTCTATCCTGCCCCCAGGATCACTGGACGAGGGGGATGCGTTGGGATCTCCATCCTGCCATATCCCCTGTAGGCCGCCGCTTTTCTCCTTGTCCCCTCCCCACCCCTCCTGGCTTCCAATCATGCCTCTGGGGGCCAGTAAAATCCTGGCCATGATCTCTGATGACAAACGTATTCATGAGAGGAAATAATTTCCACATGCTTACTCCATCATAACTCCTCATTATTTTGAGTTCTGTTAGATCTGGAATGGCGGGATTGACGTATGAGGAGAGATTGAGTCGGTTAGGACTATATTTTCTGGACTTCGGAAGAGTGAGCCGGGGGGGTGGGCGTTCTCATAGAAGCCTACTAAATTCAAACAGGACTTGACAGGGTAGATGCAGGAAGGATGGTCCCGATGGTGGGGGAGTCCAGAATCAGGGGTCATTGTCTAAGGATACAGGATAAACCTTTCTGGACCGAGATAGGGAGAAATATCTTCACCCAGAGAGTGGTGAGCCTGTGAAATTCGAGACCACAGAAAGCAGTTGAGGCCAAAACATTGAAATAAAAGCAAAATACTGCGGATGCTGGAAATCTGAAACAAAAACAAGAAATGCTGGATTCACTCAGCAGGTCTGGCAGCATCTGTGGAAAGAGAAGCAGAGTTAACGTTTCGGGTCAGTGACCCTTCTTCAGTTCCGAAGAAGGGTCACTGACCCGAAACGTTAACTCTGCTTCTCTTTCCACAGATGCTGCCAGACCTGCTGAGTGAATCCAGCATTTCTTGTTTTTGTTTGAGGCCAAAACATTGCATGTTTTCAAGAAGGAGTTAGATACAGTCTTTACCTGCAGTGTGACCACTTCCCTGTACGTGCTATACACGATTATATCAATCTCGTAGATGCTCCACAGTGTTCCCAACCGCCGCTCAAGATCCGAAACGCGGATTTCGAGTAGCTGCAGCTGGAGACACCTCCTGCACACGTGTTCGCCCTGGACACTGTAAGTGTCCCTAACTTCCCATATCGCTCACGAGCAGCACTCCTAGTTGTCGAGCTGCCCTGCCATAACGTACCCTTAATTTGTACCCTTAAATTACCCAACAATTAGATGATTTACACAAAGTAGCTTGGGTCCCTAAAAAAAACTACATACTGTATTGAAAAAACTGTAGACCTTTCCCTTTACCTTTACTTTCCAACCCAGCTACTTGGTGTTATTCTGTAACAACTGTTACTCGCCAACTGTTGAGCATTGAAGAAACTTTATTATCCAATACAATATTTAAAATGTGTTTTATTTTGTTTCAAGAATCGACATTCCATTTGATTCCAGGCCTTGCCATGTTTTGTTTGTCTATTCATTTGATTCCTCCACTAATAATACTTTTGTCTTTGTCTCAGTTGTTGTTGCACTTCTGAATCCCAGTGGTCATACTCAAATATTTTCTCTCCTATTTGCTTGATATAAGTTAGGTTAAAATTGAAACTGGATTATCTTATAACTCAAATTACTTATTGCAAGTTGCAACAAAATAGTTGCCTTAGTAGCGTTAGTCATTTTAAAACATCATTCCAAGAACCTCCAATTCCCCACAGTACAAAATCTGCCTCTTCCTTAATCTCATTGTGTTGTTGACCACTCTTTCTATTCTCTAGCTCATGAGTGGTGTGATCTGCACAAATTTGCATCTTCTTACCTTCTAAAATATCATAACCCGAAGTGACTACTGATGATGAAGTATGTTATTATCTGTTAAAACTTCATTGACAATCCTCAGATTGAAGACTGTCACTCGACCTGCTGATCACCTCACTCGATGACAATCATTATCCTTTCACATGAGTGCTGTTTATTCCTAAACTATTATCAAGTAAGTACATACATTAAAACAACAGATTAGGAATGCGGGGTTAACTGATGATAGGAAACGCACCGAATCATACTGATTTTTTTTTTCGTCTAAGATTCCCAAATTCAAATAATGGTGTCGTCAGTTGATAACATCTTTCATTTATGCATCTTAAAAAAAAGGTTTTCCTCAATACTCAGCAACCACCTCGACAGTATTCCCATGAACGTTTTGCAAAATTACGTATGTTTATATCCCTTCTCAGGTAGATTTCCCTTTGAGTGCTTGGAATAGCAACACATATTAATTTATTTATTATTGATTCAAATGTCATAAACAATTATTTCCATCTTTCGTGGTTTCAGATGAATTTATCAGAGACACTAATGTCTACAGTTGTTATGCAAGCTGGCTACAAATAATTACAAAGACTTTCTCCAGAAAGATAACAAAAATAAACAAATGTATGAATGAATTAATGCCAATTCCTGACTTTTTAAAAAAAGGCCAAGTCTTCAGATCAAAATATTACCATGCTTTCTTAAATGTTGCAGAAGTCTTAAGCTGCTGGAGTTGATCAATCTCTGTGACCGTATGGTCCACATATTTAGAGAAACAAAGAACACAGGGTCCATTCGGCTTGGAGCCAGATCAGTTCCTACTGCCCAGATATTTGTGTTAATTCAGAAACAGTAATTATCACAAAATCCTAGGTGGATACAAAATTGGCTTTGTGGCAGGAAACAAAGGGTAGTTGTTGATGGGTGTCTTAATGACAGGAGGGCTATTTCCAGTGGTATTTCGGGGGCTCAATACTTGGTCCCATGCTTTTTGTGGTATATTTTAATGATTTGGATGTAAATGTAGGGGGCATGATCAAGACGTTTGCAGATAAGACGAAGATTGGCTGTTTTGTAGATAGCAAGGAGGATAGCTGCAGGCTGCAGGAAGATATTGATGGTCTGCTCAGATGGGCACAAAAGTGACAAATGGAATTCCAGGCAGAGAAATGTCAGGTGATGCATTCTGGGAGGTCAAACAAGGAAAAGGAATACACGATAAATGATAAACTAATGAGAAGTGTAGAGGGAGTGAGGGGCCTTGGAGTCAATGTCCACAGATCCCTGAAAGTAGCAGGACAGGTCGACCAGGTGGTTCGGAAGGCATATGGAATCCTTTCCTTTATTAGCTGTGGCATAGAATATGAGAGCAGGGAGGTTATGCTGGAACTGTATAACTCATTGGTTTGGCCACAACTTGAGTACTGTGTGCAGTTCTGGTCACCCCATTACAGAAAGGATGCAATTTCACTAGAGAGGGTACAGAGGAGATTTACGAGGATGTTGCCAGGACCGGAAAAATGCAAGTAGGAGGAAATATTGGATTGGCTGGGGTAACTCTCCTTGGAACAGAGAAGTCTGAGGGGAGATCAGATTGCAATGTACAAAATCCTAAGGAGCCTGGATAGAATGGAGATGAAGAATCTATTCGCCTTAGCAGAGAGGTCACTGCCGAGGGGGTATATCTTTAAACTGATTGATAGAAAAGTAGAGGGGAGATGAGGAAATAAAAATTCACCCAGAGAGTTGTAGTGATCTGGACCTCACTGCCTGAAAGGGTAGTTGAGGCAGAGACTCTCAACTCATTGAAAAGGAGTCTGGATATGCACGTCAGCTCCGAAAATCTGCAGGGCTCAGAACCAATTGTTGGAAGGTGGGATTGGAATAGGTGGATCCTTTTTCGGCTGGCACAGACACGATGGGTCAAAGTGGCCAATTTCTGTGCATTAAACATTTTATGTTTCGATGATTCTATGGTTATGGGAAGCTTAAAATGCTAAATTATTGCTCTTTGCTGCTGATATTCGTTCTATGTTTTTGAACAATCTTTTTCCTCGTAATTCAAATGACATCTTATTCACAGGTCTTGCTGTTCTATGTCCGGTTATTCCCCTCATGGATTCCCAATCTTGAATGAAAAAAGTTGGTCAGACTAACAAGAGCAAGAGTCCACTCAACTTCACAACCAGTCATTTCGTTTTAGCCTTTTTCAAGGTCTGGCTCCAAGTTGCACCATTGTATGTTTTGGGGTTTTGAGGCTTAAGCACTTTTATCTAAAAATTCTCAGTTCTGAATTTTCAATTTATTACAATGGGGTCCTCAGTTGTGCCTGACCTAACAAGTTACAAATAACGGCTGCTTATGAATCCAGTATAATTTATTAAGCAAGATGTTATGAAGACTTAACAAAAAAGCACTGGAGACAACATGGAAGTTTTTTATCCTACAAGGCCAGAATTCCTTGAATGTTGCCAGCACAGGCGATCCCTTTGTTCTCCTGTCTCTGAATTGATATTACGTTGAACTGTGTTTCCGAACAATTACACCACAGACACCGTTGTAAACCGTACAAGCAAAGACACTGAGTTTCCATCTTTTGGGCTTCCGATTCCTTATTATGATATTCTTTGAATTAACTCTTCCATTAGTTTAACATGAGGTTCATCTGTTGTCACCGCACCTCTGTAATTAGAGTGGAGTTCGCTAAAAGCATGTCCATCTCTTATTTCCTGGGCTCTGAGAGTTAACATTTCTTTGCGTGAACAAATAACACATCCTTGTACAAAAAGAAGCAGTTATACAAGCAATATTTCATTTTCATATATGCAATGTCAACTACCATCAACAATTCAACTCAACATTCCCAGGGTGCCAAAGCAATTAAGAATAAATGTTTCTAGTGGAATATCAGAAAAACAACGTTGTTTTTAAATAGAAATGTTTTCTTCTGCAGATGTATTTAATTGATCAAGTCAGTTATCATACTTATTAAACTGCATGGTTCTCGTTTAATGATAGGTGTCATATCCAGTTCAAGCTTCTTTCACATCAGTTCCTTTCGGCAGAGCAATCACTCTCCTCCCGACTCCTTCACGAAGGTCATCTCTGTCCCTTCGCTCATTGCTCGTTATCTTTTTTGATTTCCGCTAGTTTACTTCTGATCCTCCTGCTCTCGCCTCCCTCTTGCCGTCGCTAACAGCTCTCGTGTTTGTATTTACTCCTGCAGGCTATTTTCTTCTGGACCTCCAGCGGTCACCTCTTGTCCATTAACCACTGGATATTTAAGATGGTCTCAGTTGCTTTGTTGATTAATTAATTTAATAATTGATGTAACTGCATATTTCATGGTGCTCTTTAACTGCTCTCTGAACTCAGACTGAGTGGCCACATAAATAAATGTGTTTGTACGGCAACTGAAATTCCGCAGTATATATGCAACATCTTCAAAGGTTTAGTTTAGTTTAGTTTAGAGATACAGCACTGAAACAGGCCCTTCGGCCCACCGAGTGTGTGCCGACCATCAACCACCCAGTTATACTAATCCTACTCTAATTCCATATTCTTACCACATCCCCACCAGTCCCTATATTTCCCTACCACCTACCTATACTAGGGGCAATTTATAATGACCAATTAACCTATCAACCTGCAAGTCTTTGGTTTGTGGGAGGAATCCGGAGCACCCGGAGGAAACCCACGCAGACACAGGGAGAACTTGCAAACTCCACACAGGCAGGACCCAGAATTGAACCCGGGTCGCAGGAGCTGTGATGCTGCGGTGCTAACCACTGCGCCACTGTGCCACCCAAGGTATAATTAGAAACATCATCGAAGTAATAATCAGCACCAAAAATATATAAAATATACAGCAGCCACAGAAATATGAAACTGCCAGATATGGTGAAGAGTAAAACCATGGACTTCCTTCTTCTCTCCATTTCAGAGTCACTGTGATTATCTTTCTTGCTCTGACCCCTCAGTCTCGGACGAACACGACTGGTCACAAAATGTGTCTTATAGTCAGAGCGTTCAGCAACATAATTAAAATGAATGGCAATAATGGTGTTAAAACCTTTTCAAACATTCTAAATCCAATCCATCGCGGGTCAGTAAAATAACTTGGCTTATTAGAGCAGCCCCGTTGTACACTGTCGATTACCCATTTAAGGTAAGATCTAAAGTAGGTGGGAATATTTTTTAGTAAGAGCAGTATGCCAGTTATTGATATAACCAGAACTGCAGTTTTCCTGGTGCAATATTTTGTTTTCAGCTTCTGACAACAAATGGCGACAAATCGATCAAATGTGAAAGCGATGGTGAACCAAACAGAACAGTCGACGACTGCACGGGTCAGGACATAACGAGAGAGAAACACAAAGGTGAGGTCCAGGAAATTTAATGGGAAATAAAGATAATTGATTTTCCGGAGTATGATCTCAGTGATAATGACCAGTAGATCCGCCGTTGTCATGGCCGCCAGGTTGCGGGTGGTGCAGCTGGAGAGTCCGCAATTTCGCTTGGACAGCATCAGAATTGACACTAAATTAGCTGTAAAGGAGAGAAGGGAAAAGTGGCTGTAAATTACTGAAAACCATTCTCCGCTTCTCAACCCAGGCAGGAAGGATTTTAGCACCAAAGATCGTGTGGGTTGGGATCGCGTGAGATCGGGTCCATGACCTCAACCTGCATCCAACCTCAGCACTTCGAGATTTAACAAATCCTGGAAGGGGAGGAACAACACCCCGCTCACCGGACGCTGGCCAACTAGTTTAATGTAGCAATGAGGAGCCAAAAAACGGGTGGATTGTAGAACTGCACCCGGTCTCCAACCACTCGCAGTGTCTGAACTCATCCTGGACTCGAATCTCTCCCTGGGGACGAAGGAATTCTTCCCAAACTCGAACCAGTCCCTCGGATTGGAGGCACTCATCCGTCTTGGACCACTCCCTCTAATGTATAAATGAGTTAAATTGAAAAGGGAATTTACTGAGTCACTGCAAATTTGATCACAGCACAGGCTTTATTTTCTGCAGGAATATCACTAAAAGAATAGTGTTATAATAACGTATTATAGCGGTGGTTATTGAATACATAAATAATGTGTATTCTTCTGGGCTACACATTCAAACAAATATCCAGGGTAACCAGCAGGTTCACATATTCTTCACAATAGTAAGACCATAACAGAGAGATTATAATTATCGGGATATGTCGTGGCTCTGTTCTGTTGTTAAGAGAAGGCTGCGTGTTGAACTAATAGAGGCCTTTAAAACTGTATAGTGGTTCGAGAGGGATAACGTGAAACTGCCATTTCCACCTTTTCTGGTGACCAGTTCTGCAATTCCTCAAAATAAGAGTGTTGATCAATAAATGCATGATGGAATTCAAGAGAAATCTAATTACTCGGAGTGCTGGGAACGTGGAATTGAGACCTTTTGGAGTAGTTGAAATGGAAAAACAATATATGCAGAAGCGAGGTTCGTGCATGAGGGAGACAGGATTGGAAGGATATACAGATAGGCTTAGATGAGCTGAAATGAAGAGAGGCTCGTGCAGAGCAGGAAGAAACTTCGAATGTCGTTGTGCCGAATGCCCAGTTTCTGTGCTGTAAAATCTGTAACTTGTCTATTAACAAGTCATAGTCATCAGTTTTGTTTCGTAATATTGAAGAGGATTATTTATTATTGCAGTGCACTCATGACCAAACGCTTCTCAGGACCGCGCTCGGGAAGGAAATTAATCAGCACCTGATAGTGCTGTCAACAACTCTACTTAGTGTAAGAGTAAATTGGGGTCACACATTGAATACAATGACAGATACTCCAGGAAATACATGATCCCTAATGCTACGTTGTCCACGCCAGTTAGTCAGCCACAATCAGTGCAATTCTGGAGTGTCAGAGACCCCCAGTTTTCCATGATCGCTGAGGTCAGGTGTTCCAGTCCAGTTAGTTCACGCACATTGTATAATTCTACGTTAACAGATAATTCCAGTAACCCTTCCCCTCTGAGATATTTCTGCTTTGAGCTGTGATTCTGCAGAACATAACATTCCACAGAATCCAATAACTTTACAATGTAGAATGCCTTGAACTAGAAACATTTGAGACAACAGATTAAAACTGCACATATAATTCAAGAAATTAATGCAATTATCTGATTGAATGTGTGTCTGTGTAACTGTAATTATTCGATTATATGTAATATTATTATTCCCATGGTAATGAAAAAAGCCAGCTCTAACACAGATTTACAAAACTTCATTGAGTATCGATACTTATCAGGAACGTCAATTATAGCAAGGATCACAGAGAATATGTTCCTCACCCAATGAATTGGTCGGTGCATTTTCTGCTTGGAGTGATCGGTCAGTTCATGCTGCAGGTAATATCTCTGAAATACATTCTGAGGTGACACATTCCCAGTGTATTAACTTTATATCCTCCCGGATCAATATGGGGGTACTGAGGTATGCAAAATTGTTCAAACAGTTTTTTTCTTAATCTTTGAACAAACAGATTACGACAAACAGATTAATTCCCTGTTGATGGAACATATTTTCCACTAAAATTGAATTGGACCAATCTCCACCCCCAAGACTGGACAAATCTGATCACAATAAGCAACGAATCATAACTGGAAGCTGTGTTAAACAGAAATCAAGGAAGTCCTACAAAAATCACGAGTCGCATCTGTAGATCTCATGTTGTTTTTGTGATGGCCTTCACTCTGCATGACAATTCAGAAATTAAATTGCTAACGTCAGAGAAGCCTTTAAGGGATGTTCGTCTATACTTTGGACGCCTCTTATCTGTGCAATTCCGTTCAACAATTAATATATTCAAACAAAAGGAACGTATAATGGTTGCAACACATCAGTGGGCCATTTCATCCGCCTTGACCATGTCAGCTCTCTGCACGGGCAGCTCAGCTAATCTCACTCCCACACCTCCTCATCACTGACCTGCATTGTTTTTCTCTTCAGTTGTTTATTCAATTCGCTTCTGACTAAACCTGGCTTGACCACATTCTCAAGCAGTTCATTTCATGTCCCAAGCACGTGCTGTGTAAAAATACGTTTCCCTCATGTCGCTATTGATTCTTTCGCCAATCCCTTAATCCTGTGTCAGTTGGTTTTCGCTGGTCTGCCAATGAGAGCAATTTAAACCGTGCATGGCTTGGAACAACTCTATCAAACTTTCCTTCAATTTCCTCTTTCAGGTGAACAACCCCGATTCTCGAATCTGTCGGCAGAAAACATCTGTCACCCCTAGAATTTTCTCTCGAATATTCTCTACACCCGCTCCAAAGCCTACACATTGTTCCTCAAAGTGTGCTGCCGAGAACTGGATACAATGGCAGGACTGTCAATACCGTTCTATCCTTCACACAGTCCGAGCTACTCCGTTTCCCTTTTCACCCTCTTTATCCAATACATCGATAATTGTTTTTGTGTCAAACCCTTCTTTCACATCGAGATCGAAAATTTAATCAAATTTGCATTTCAATATCTGTACCTCCCTCGCCTGAAAACGGTCTATCTGTGACTCTTCACTTCTCTTCCACGAATTCCCTCTCTCCATTGAAGTGGACAGACTCTGCATTAATATTTACTGCAATCCGCCAACTTCCACAGTTACCTTGACCACACTTCCTCCAACTCCACGTTGCATAAAAAGTAATTTCCATTCACTCAGTTTCCTCATTGCCTTCTGTTTGTCCCAACGGTGCTATCTTCCAAACCAGAGCTTCCGCAGTCTTATCATTTCATATTAACCGTGCATTCCTCATATTAGTTTTGCAGAGGCCTCAGCTTTATCTCTCCCATCACCCGAGTGTCTGTCCTCACCTCCTTCCCTGCCTTCCAGGACCATGATATTAATTCACTTATTCTCACTGTCAAGTCCAACTGCTTTCAACACATCATCCTCCTCCATCTCCACCATGTCCACCTAAAATCATGAACTAAACATCTTTGTTCACACTTCTGTCATGGCCAAGATCTGATTTGCTTGCCCGCAGCTCCTTTCTATGCAGGTGGAAGAGATGCAACAGGTTTCCTTTCACCTATGGTAATAAGGTCATTAGAAATAGAAGTTGGATTAGTCCATTCAGCCCATAGATCATGTTCTGCATTCAATATCATAATGGCTGATCTGACCATGGCCGTATTTCCAATTTCCCGCCAGACAACATTCTGTCTTCACTCCCTCGTGAATGAAAAGTCAGTCTAAACCAGCCTTGAATATATTCAAGGACCCGGGCTCCAATTATTTCTGGGTAAGTGTATTCTAAATCCGATGTAACTTTCAAGAGAAGACATTCCTCCTCATCACCATTTTAATTGGGAGACCGCTTATTCATAAACGGTGGAGAATGTGCTGAGCTCAGGGCCAGGCAGGGCACCAATGTACCACACATCTGGGCTTAGACTGACTTATCAAGGTGAAGGCTGTTCCTTCTTGTTCCTTGGATGTGGGCATTGCTGGCGAGGCTGGGATTCGCTATCCATTTTTTGTTTCCCTTGGGAACTAGGTGGAGAGCTATCTACTTGAAACGCTGGATTCCATCTGCTTTAGGTACACCTGCAGTGCAATTAGAAAGGAAGTTCCAGGATTTTGACCCAACAATAATGAAGAAATGGTGATGTCGTTCCAACTCAGGATGTCTATGGTATGGAGGGAACTTTCAGGTGTTCATGTTTCCATGCGTCTGCCGCCCTTATCCTTTTAGGTGTTAGCGGTCTCATGCTTGAAAGGAGCTGTCGAAATATATTTAGCAACTTCCTGCAGTGTGATGTTATATATGGTGCACACGGCAGCTGGTGTGCTGGTGGTGGAAGGAGTTAAGTGTTAGTATGGTGCATCGGATGCACATCAAGCAAGCCCGTTTTCTTGGATCTTGCTGAGGCGCTTGAGTTTTGTTGTCAGTGGCACAGATTCAGGAAAGTGGGGTGTATTCCATTAATCCTAACTTATGCCTTGGAGATTGCGGATGTAAAAGTAAGTGAGTTATTTGTTGCATAAATCCCAGCGTCTGATCTCTGGAGCAACAATATTTATTTGGCTGGCCCAGTTAAATATCTGATCAAAGGTAACGCCTGTGATATTAATAATGTGGTAATTGGGGACTGACCACAATGATGACTATCAAGAGGAGGTGGTTAGATTCTCTCTTGTTGGACAAGGCCATTTCATGGCAAATGTGTGATGCGATTTTTAGTTGCCTTTTATCAGCCCAAATCTGATGCAAACAATACAATGCGTTGTTTTTTGTGGGAGTGAAATAAGACAGTTTAAGTTTGTCCGCCATTCATCCAGAGTATATTGCTTCTCAACTTGGCCTCAATCTTTGACCGAATAATTGAAAGATGCAAATCACAGGGTAGTTGGGGGAATTATAAACTGCCGTTGGTCTATTTGTTGAACCAAGCCACGATCTTCACGATTGGCTGTGATAATTTCGAAAAGATACATTGTAATGATCAGGAGAACATGGAAAATGCTCAGTATTGTGTCATATATGGACAAGAGGAGGGGTCATTGGATCTGATACAGGCTCTTCAATTCCCCATCAATGCTTAGTTACATGTTTCAAAGGGGAGGTCACAATATGGATAGTTATGATGTTGTGTATCGAACCTTGGGGTATTCAAGGCTTAATCTTGGGAGATAGATGAACCATCTCTTCCCACTACATGGAGGAACATCGTAGTAACAGGGGGGAATGCAGAATGGGTGTGCGGGGGTTCGGGCTAATGGGAGGGCTAACCTTGTCTTCTTGTTTATGGAACTGTAGCTCGAGTGTCCAGTTGGTAGGCGATGGAAGAAGCTGTTAGCAGCACAGCTCTTACTCAGAGTTCTGGAAGTGATTGACAACAGATTGCAGAGTACGACGGAAAGTAAGCAATACAATTCCGGCCCCAGTATATCATTGTATCTTCTGGGTTACCTAAACACAGCAGCAAGAAACCTCTAACCCCGAGGACGATGTCAGTTCACTGTAAAGGCAAAGCTGCCACAGATTTCACATTCATAACAGAAACCAAAGACGTGGATTCACTGGTGAATCAGATTCAAACCTTGGTCAGTACAAATATCTTCCTATTTAGATAATTTCGTTTCCTTTCTCGAGAAGGTCTATTTTCCCTCGTAATTTTACATGTTGTTCCCAAATGTTTATGTGATTTTATGTTCGATTTCGCACATTATCATGATGGATCAGTTCTACACTTACTAACTTGATATTCAACAAACCCCACAAAAATCCTCAAGGCAAATCTGAAAACAAAAGCATTGCCCCATCCTTCTGCCTCTCCCTCAAATGAATTACAATTATTGCACATTTTTACTTTGCGGTGAGTCGGTTCCGTATTGGTTTTAATTACCCTGAGGGAGGGACTCATAGCCTAATAGAATATTTAATTCACCTGCCCTGCACGGCCTGAAGTCAGGCAAATCCCACGCCCTGACAGAGATCAACAAAGGAACATGAAACATGCCAATTACAAGATCTGATCCTGGAAAGGCACAAAATGCATGACCATTATGTTAATTTGGTAAACATGCATCTGTCAAAGGATAAAGCAGGAGACAGTCTTACTTCCACATAGGTTTATTCACAATAATACATACAACATAAGTGCATTCGACATTTACCTTCTCCAGACCAGCTCCCCGATACCCCTCCCCGGGTCGAAACTGGTTATTCCAAATGTACCCTGATCTTTCCACAATTAGTATCAGCTGCTCTTAATCACAATTAGAGCATGAAGCAATACATACTCAATTGGCAAATAATTTGCAACATTGGTTCATAAGCAGCATTTTGTTATCAGTCTATCTATGTGTCCATTGTACATTATTATTTTTCTTGTGATTCCTCTTCGAATATACAGGCCAAATGTGAGCATTACAGCTCCTGTTTGAAGACCAGAACTGCTCTTCACGTGTCCTGTATTGCATGAATGCCCAACCTCCGGACTGTTCATTCAAAACTCACCCTGAAATCTAACGCGATGGCACTCACTCATGCAGCGATATACAAAACACACTTAAGGAAAATACAGTTGAAAAGAATAGTGCACTTTTACAGCTTATCAAAATAATAGTTCATAATTCACATGGCTCGTTCTCGAAACGCCTTCACTCCTGAAGAGTAGCTTAGCTTCGTTCAACAGCCAGAGTCACGTGCTGAAGTAGCTTTCAGGATTCTCTTGAAGGGATAGAATTTCTGCAGGCCACAAACTTGGTTGCTTGTAGTCTCGTTACCACGAGGTCAGTTTGCAGTCCCAGTGGATTCGAAATAGAACAGGCTTGGAGACCTTACCACGCTACAGTCTCCAATTATTTAGGCTTAGATTTTTCTGCCCTTTTTGCTGTTGCTGTTACTTGAAGAATAAAAAGAAGCCAACATGGTTAGCTTATCATGTGCATTATCACATTTCGCTTTCCCAAACATGGTGTTGGAATTAGTGTGATTATTCATTATCTGGCGTATTGCTTGATTATGGTCTTTGTTTCAGAAAGACCCTTTCAGTTCAGGATTGCCTCTTGGATTGTCTCAGGGTACGGGAGTTGCCACTTCTTAGTCTGGAATGTATCATTTTGTCCTTGTGAGATAGTAAGGCTGTTTAGAAATTCACTGCTCAGGTCAGATGACTATTGGTGGCCATTATTTGCGGCTCGTATTGTCCATTTTAAAAGAAAAGTCACTTACAAAATGCTACACACTCAGTGAAATTCTATGTTAAAAGATATGAATTTGACATGGCTCTACTGGGCATGGCAATAATATTAAAGTAATTGTGTCAAATGACATTAGTGCTAAATATCTTGAAAAAATATAAGGCACAAATCCCATTGCACAGGTTCTCCAATTTAAGCAGGCTCCAGCAGTTATAGGACAGCTGACCAGTATCACTCGACTTGTGATGGTTCCTCTCCTCCTTTACGGATGCACTTTTCCAACATACCTTCCACTGCAATGAGGAAAGAAGTGGGTGAACCCAGACCGTAAAGGGTGGGGTGGCAAAACACCGGTGACATGCAGCGAAATGGTCGCCGACCACAACCATGACAACTTACATTAACAAAGTGCTACACACAATCAAAGAGACATCTCGGAAGATGTAATAGAGCAGGTTAAAACAGTGTGACATCCAGAGTGAGTGGAAACGTATAGAGAGTGTGAGATTGATGAGCACGTGGTGAAAGATATCGAATTCCATACGGGTTTTGAAGACAAAGAGAGAGTTGAAATGATGGAGTGCTGGAATTTCCGATGTCCTGGGTACAGCTTTTTGGGGGTAAAACCTGCTGACAGTGCAGCAGAAACTGTGGTGCAGAACAAATACTGTTCGAATACAGATAACAAGGGAGGAGTGGAGAAAGTTCACAGCAATTTATAGCTTGGAAGATTGTTGTGATTGACAGGGTGTCATTTGCAACAGGATTGAGATGTTAGTCCACGATTCTTCAAATTATTCAAGTGCAGCAAAGAGGACAAGGGGAACTTGGTGCAATGCTGCTGGACATGGATTGGGGTCCTATTCCTGGTCAGGATTTGAGCTGTGGCATTCAGGATACCTGTTGTTTAGGCTGTGCTCTTGAATTGGTCGTGGGTAGACAAAAACTGGAGTCAGAGCCAGGGATAGTTGGATTGGTCATGTGACCCTGTCTGACTGGAAGTTGGGGTAACTTGCGCTGGCTGCTGTTTGAATGTCTCCTGACTTTGTGATCAGATTTCCTCCCTGGTTACCATTCATGAGCTTCAGTGAACTTGGGCAGCAGGTGCTTCGAACAGTGGACACAGTGAGTATGATTCCTCCATATAAATAGAAGAAACAATTAGGAGCGTAGAATGTGGGAGGTCGGCCAGGAGTGTGTTTGAACGTTCAAAACAGGAGCTGATAAATACACGGATGAGCTTTCAGCAGCATTTGAGGTAAAACGGGGGCAGCGGAATGTGTGATTGTGATGGCACAGGCTTGTGGTTGTAAGCTCGTCTCGAGGTTACTGTGTGACCAAGGTTGCGAAAAAATGGTTCAGTCATCGACTGCTTCCAGGAAAAGGAATTCTGGCTCGAGAGTAAAGTTTGTAACAAGGAACATAGTTAATGGCTTCAGCCTTTCCAATCTTTAATTGAAGGACATTGCTGTTCACCCAGTACCAGATTTCTCACAAGCCATGTGACAATCCAGAGACAACTGAGAAAAGACAGATGTGAGGGTGAAGGAGAGTTTGGTGTCTTCAGCACCAATGGTGAAACTGACATTCTGTTTTGGGTGATATCACTGGAATATAGGGAGTTAGGTTGGAAGCTGAAAGGCAGGACGAGCAGAGTCGTATTCTCAGGATTGTTACTGGTGCCACGTGCTAGTGAGGCTGGAAAAAGGGAGCGAGTGCAGCTGAACACGTGGCTACAGAACTGGTGCAGGAGGGAGGGATTCAGATATGTAGATCATTGGGCTACCGTCGGGGAAGGTGGGAGCTCTACAAGAAGGACGGGTTGCATCTGAACTGGAGCGGAACCAATATCCTGGGCGGGAGGTTTGCTAGAGCTCTTCGGGAGGGTTTAAACTAGTTTGGCAGGGGGATGGGAACCGGAGCTACGGATCAGTGGATGGGGTAGCTTTTGAACAGGCAGATACCGAGTGCAGAGAGACGGCGAGGACGGTTAGACAGTTGACAGGGCAAAGTTGCAGACAGTATGATGGGTTGAAGTGTGTCTATTTTAAGGCAAGAAGCGTCAGGAATAAGGGTGATGAACTTCGATCAGTACTTGGAGCTACGATGTTGTGGTCATTACGGAGACGTGGATATCACAGGGGCAGGAATGGATGTTGGATGTTCCGGGGTTTAGATGTTTCAAAAGGAATAGGGAGGGAGGTAAAAGCGATGGGGGAGTGGCATTGCTAATCAGGGATAGTATCACAGCTGCAGAAAGAGAGGTCGTCGAGGAGGGTTTGTCCACTGAGTCATTATGGGTGGAAGTCAGAAACAGGAAAGGAGCAGTCACTTTGTTGGGAGTTTTCTATAGATCCCCCAATAGCATCAGAGACATGGAGGAACAGATTGGGAGGCAGATTTTGGAATGGTGCAGAAGTAACAGGGTTGTTGTCATGGGTGATTTCAACTTCCCTAATATTGATTGGAAACTCCTTGGTGCAAATAGTTTGGATGGAGCAGTTTTTGTCAGGTGTGTCCACGAAGGTTTCCTGACTCAACATGTAGATAGGCAGACTAGAGGGGAGACTATGTGCGACTTGGTGCTTCGCAACGAACCAGGCCAGGTGGCAGACCTCTCGGAGGGAGAGCATTTCGGTGATAGTGATCACAACTCCCTGACCTTTACTGTAGTCATGGAGAGGGACAGGAGCAGACGGGATGGGAAAATATATAATTGGGGCAGGGGGAATTGCAATGCTATTAGCAGGAACTGGGTTGCATAAATTGGGAACAGATGTTCTCAGGGAAATGCACAAAAGAAACGTGGAGGTTGTTTCGGGAGCACTTGCTGCGACTGCTGGATAGATTTGTCCCGATGAGGCAAGGAAGGGATGGCAGGGTAAAGGAACCTTGGATGACAAGAGATGTGGAACAGCCAGTCAAGAGGATGAAGGAAGCTTACTTAAGGTTGAAGAAGCAAGGATCAGACAGGGCTCGAGAGGGTTACAAGGTAGCCAGGAAGGAACTGAAGAATGGACTTAGGAGAGCTCGAAGGGGACATGAAAAAGTCTTGGCGGGCAGGATTAAGGAAAATCCCAAGGCGTTCTACACTTATGTGAGGAACAAGAGGATGGCCAGACCGAGGGTAGGGCTGATCTGGGATAGTGGAGGGAACTTGTGCCTGGAGTCGGAGGAGGTAGGGGAGGTCCTAAATGAATACTTTGCTTCAGTATTCACTGTTGAGAGGCACCTGGTCGTTTGTGAGGACAGCGTGGAACAGGCTGATATGCTCGAACAGGTTGAGGTTAGAGGGAGGATGTGCTGGAAATTATGAATGATATGAGGACAGATAAGTCCCCGGGGCCAGACGGGATATACCCAATGATATTACGGGAAGCGAGCGAAAAGATTGCCGCGCCTTTGGCGATGATCTTTGCGTCTTCCCTGTCCACTGGAGTAGTGCCAGATGATTGGAGGGCGGCAAATGTTGTTCCCTTGTTCAAGAAAGGGAATAGGGATAACCCTGGGAATTACAGACCACTCAGTCTTCCGTCGGTAGTGGGCAAACTATTGGAGAGGATTCTAAGAGACAGGATTTATGATTATTTGGAAAAGCATGGTTTGATTAGAGACAGTCAGCATGGCTTTGTAAGTGGCAGGTCCTGCCTCACAAGCCTTATTGAATTCTTTGAAGATGTGACAACACACATTGATGAAGGTAGAGCAGTGGATGTGGTGTATATGCATTTTAGCAAAGCGTTTGATAAGGTTCCCCATGGTAGGCTCATTCAGAAAGTAAGGAGACGTGGGCTTCAGGGAAAGTTGGCTGTCTGGATACACAATTGGCTGGCCCATAGAAGTCAGAGGGTGGTAGTAGATGGAAAATATTCAGCATGGAGCTCGGTGACCAGTGGTGTTCCACAAGGATCTGTTCTGGGACCTCTGCTCTTTGTGATTTTTATAAATGACTTGGATGAGGAAGTGGAGGGCTGGGTTAGCAAGTTTGCCGATGACACGAAGGTTGCTGGAGTTGTGGATAGTGTAAAAGGCTGTTGTAGGTTGCAACGGGACATTGACAGGATGCGGAGCTGGTCTGAGAACTGGCAGATGGAGTTCAACCTGGAAAAGTGTGAAGTGATTCATTTTGGAAGGTCGAATTTAAATGCAGAATACAGGTTTAAAGACAGGATTCTCCGTAGTGTGGAGGAACAGAGGGATCTTGGGGTCCATGTCCATAGATCGCTCAAAGTTGCCACCCAAGTTGATAGGGTTGTTAAGAATGTGTATGGTGTGTTGGTTTTCATTAACAGGGGGATTGAGTTTAAGAGCTGCGAGGTTATGCTGCAGCTCTATAAGGCCCTGGTTCGACCAGACTTGGAATATTGTGTTCAGTTCTGGTCGCCTCATTATAGGAAGGATGTGGAAGCTTTAGAGATGGTGCAGAGGAGATTTACCAGGATGCTGCCTGGACTGGAGGGCAAGTCTTATGAAGAAAGATTGAGGGAGCGAGGGCTTTTCTCATTGGAGCGAAGACGGATGAGAGGTGACTTGATGGAGGGGTACAAGATGATGAAAGGCGTAGATAGAGTGGATAGCCAGAGACATTTTCCCAGGGTGTAGAGGGCTATCACCAGGTGGCATAATTTTAAGGTGATTGCAGGAAGGTTTCGGGGAGATGTCAGAGCTAGGGGTTCTTTACACAGAGAGTGGTGGGTGCGTGGAATGCGCTGCCAGCGGTGGTAGTAGAAGCAGATACATTAGGGCCATTTAAGCGACTCTTGGATAGGTACATGGATGATAGTAGAATGAAGGGTAGGTAGTTAGTTTGATCTTCGAGTAGGTTAAAGGTTCGGCACCACATCGTGGGCCGAAGGGCCTGTACTGTGTTGGACTGTTCTATGTTCCATGTTCTATGTAAATGAGAAATGGACCTTTCGAGATAAATAGAGGCACTGCTGCAGAAATTGGAATAGAATCCATTGATGTCGATATTCTGACGATGATTATAATGATAAGAATGGAAGCAGATGATTGCACTTCCAGACACGGGGACGATGGTGGAGAGATCTGGAGCATTGGCTGATCAACTCAGTCCATTCCTGTAGACAGGTCACGAACTCGAGGAGGAAAAGTAAATTTTTATTTCAGTCACACAGGATGCCATTTTTGATTTTGAGAAGAGCTGATATGGTACTATGGCAGTGACGGATGTCTGATTGGAGGACTTCAATCATGGAATTCTGGAAAAGATAGCCACAAATTAAGGTGGCAACACGGAAAGGCAAGAGCTTGGGATGGAAACTGAGTTTGGAAATCGACTAAAGAAAAGGTGACAAAATAAAAACTAAATGTCCTGGAAATATGCAGCAGGTCTGGCTGCATTTGTGGAGAGAGCAACAGAGTTAACCTTTCAGGTCAGTGAGCTTTGATCAGAAATGGCAAAGGGTAAAAATGTGATATGTTTTAAGTAAATAAAGCGTGGGTGGGGCAACAGAAAACAAAATGATAGGCCAGAGGGTCACAGAGAATAACTGACATTGAGGTCATGGGGCAAAGTCAAAGAGACTGTGTTAATGGCGTGGTGAAAGACAACGCGTCAGTCCAGACAGTATGTGAAATGACTGAGTGATAAAAGCTCCAGCCAAAAGCAACAAACATGAATAAAAACAGTGGGCAGGAATATGGTGAAAAAATTGAATGATGAAACAAAGTAAAATAATTAAAGTAAACATGAAAGATAAAGTTAAAAATAAAAAAAATTGGGGGCCTGTCATGCTCTGAAATTATTGAACTCAGTCTTCAGCTCGCAAGGCTGTAGAGTGCCTAACTGGTGAATGGGATGCTGATGCTCGATCTTGTGTTGATTTTCACTGGAAGACTGCAGCAATCCGAGGACCGAGATGTGGGCTTAACAGCAGGGGTGTATGTTGAAATGGCAAGTGACAGATGGATCAGGATCATGTTTTAAGACTGAGCGGAGGTGTTCAGAAAAGCGCTTACCTAATTTACGTTTCGTCTCCCAAATGTAGAGGAGACCACAATGTGAGCAGCGAATGCAGTATACTAATTTGAAAGATGTACAAGTAATGGCTGCTTCATCTGAAATGAGTGTTTCGGGCCTTGGATAGTGAAGCGAGAGGAGTAAAAAGGCAGGTATTACACATCCTGCGATTGCATGGGAAGGTGCCGTGGGAAGGGGACGAGGTGGCGAGGGTAATGCAGGAGTGGACCAGGGTGTTGCAGAGGGAACAATCCCCTCAGAAGGCTGAAAGGGAGAGGAGATGTATTTGGTGGCGCATTACGCTGGATGTGGCGGAAATGGCGGAGGATAACCATATGCATGTGCAGGCTGGTGGGTGGAAAATGTGGAAAAGAGGATCCCTGTCGCAGTTCTGGGAGGGAGAGGAAGGGCTGAGGGTACAGTTACAGGAAATAGGCCGGACACGGTTGAGGGCCCTGTCACCCACAGTGGGGAGAAATCCTTGGTTGAGGAAAAAATAAACCATATTAGAGGCGCTGTCGTGCACAGTGAATCGTCACAAGGTTGAACACAGCTTCCAGGGAAACCTATGCATTGAATAGTCACAAGTTTAAACACATGGCCTGGGTGGAAGATGCACGGTTAATTATCACAAGATTAAACACAGGGACCAGGGACTCCTGCACAGTGATTGGACACATGTTTAAGCACAGGGCCCGGGGCGCAACCTGCACAGTGAATAGTCATAAGTTTAAACACAGGGCTCGGGGGATCCTGCACAGTGAATAGTCACAATTTAAACACATGGCCTGGACGGAAGATGCACGGTGAATTATAACAAGATTAAACACAGGGACCAGGGGCTCCTGCACAGTGAATGGTCACAAGTTTAAACACAGAGCCCGGGGGAACCTGCACAGTGAATAGTCACAAGTTTAGACCCAAGGCCCGGGGGTCCTGCACAGTGAATAGTCGCAAGTTTAAAAACAGGGCCTGGGAGTCCTGCACAGTGAATGGTCACAAGTTTAAGCACAGGGTTGACGGGGGGTGGGGGGGGGGGGGTGTGGGGTGGGGGTGGCGGGATCCTGCACAGTCAATAGTCACCAGATTAAAAACATGGCCTGACGTGCACAGTCAATAGTCAGAAGATTAAACACTGGGTCTGGGGGATCCTGCAAAGTGAATAGTCCCAAGTCTAAACACAGGGCCCAGGGGATCCTGCACAGTGAATAGTCACAGGTTTAAACACAGGGCACAGGGGATCCTGCACAGTGAATAGTCACCGGTTTAAACACAGGGCCCAGGGGATCCTGCACAGTGAATAGTCACAAGTTTAAACACAGCGCCCGGGGATCCTGCATAGTGAATAGTCACAAGTTTAAACACAGGGCCCGGGGGATCCTGCACAGTGAATGGGTACAAGTTTAAACACATGGCCTGGGGGAAGCTTGCACAGTGAATTGTTGCAAGATTAAATACATGGTCTGGGAGATCCTGCACAGTGATTCGTGTCAAGTTTAAACACATTGTTCGGGTGGATCCTGCACAGTGATAGGTGTCAAGGTTAAACACAGGGCCCTGGGGGGATCCTGCTAAGTGAATCGTAATAAATGGAAACACAGAGCCCGGGGAGAAACCGCAGAGTGAATAGTCACATGATCAAACACAGGGCCTGCAGGGAGGCCGCACAGTAAGTAGTCACAAGCTTAAACACAGGGCCCCGGGGGAAGCCGCAGTTTGAATAGTCACAAGATTAAACACAGGGCCCGGGGTAAGCCACACAGTGAATAGTCATAAGATTAAACACAGGGCCCGGGGGGAAGCTGCACAGTGAGTAGTCACAAGATTTAACACAGGGCCCAGGGGGAAGCCGCACAGTGAATAGTCACATGATTAAACACAGGGCACGGGGGAAGCCGCACAGTGAATAGTCACAAGATTAAACACAGGGCCCGGGAGGAAGCCGCACAGTGAATAGTCACAAGATTAAACACAGGGCCCGGGGGGAAGCCGCACAGTGATTAAACACAGGGCCCGGGGGAAAGCAACAAAGTGAATCGTCACAAGATTAAACACAGGGCCCGGGGGGAAGCCGCAAGGTGAATAGTCACAAGATTAAACAGAGGGCCCGGGGGGAAGCCGCAAAGGTGAATAGTCACAAGATTAAACACAGGGACCAGGGAGAAACCGCAAGGTGAATGTTCACAAGATTAAACCCAGAGTTTGGGGGAAAGCCACAATGTGAATAGTCACAAGATTAAGCAAAGACCCCAGGGTGTACCGGCACAGTGCTTTTACCATTCCCTCTCGTAAATACAATGGTCACGAGTTGGACTCTAAGCCTGCTGGGAATTGCTGGAGCGTTCCAGTTATGCCAACTGTGGAAGTGAACAGTTTGCTCACACAATGGTGTCAAATCTCCTTCTGTACATTTCAAGGCATATGATGCCAAGAGGGCCAGAACTACTGGAGTGCACTACTGGTGTTGCTTCCTTAGCTCAGAAGGCGAGTACAGAACGCCACAGCACTGAGGGAGGTGAGCTGTCCATGCCTCCGGGTGGGTGCTAGTTTCCTCCCAAAGAAGCAGGTTGCTGACTTTTAAGAGCAAAGTATGTTGTATTAGCATTCAACACCCAACCACCACTTCTAATACACCGAACGTCTCTCCACCCCCAGCACAAGTACAGTGATCTAGGGGGAGACGTGTATGGAAGTCTTGGGGTAGCTGGGTACTTTTGGTATGCCTGTGATGTTGTAGACATGAACCCAAATGAGTTATCTCATATTGACCCCACATCCTACAGCTTGCAGATTACTCATCTTATACACAGGGTAAACACACCATGTGATGCAAGCTTCGCAGTACAGTAAGTAGTCATGTGTGGGCTTCAGATGCAAAATTAGCAGTCAATACCCACATCGTCGAATAGCCTGCAACCACTCAGTTCGAAGGCTCACATTTGAAGAATAGCTTCTTGGGCAAGGTCGTGGGGAACTACTAACACCTGTCAAATTGGAATTCAGTGGAATTACAGGCTTCAACAGAAGATAAGTCCAGAACAGCCATTGCACAGCTTGTATTTACAAAAGCATGGGAAGGAGGGGGAGAGTGTGCTGGAAGTGTGAACAGCAAGGGAGCAGTCTCTGTGTTTATTTTTTTTCCTATTTCCTATGAAATGTCTTGCCATGTGATGAAAGAAAAGTTTCCTTACATGGTGTGACATACCACAGAAAACGCAATGCTGCCTTCTGTAATAAGCACATTTAGGCCGTTCAACAGTACTGCGAACAGCAACGTTATGTAACGTGCTATGCATCATTCAAACGGTCCCGTATCCTGACTCACAGCAATGCCCGTTCACGCATCAGCTCCTGCTCTCGCTGATCTACATTGGTTCCCAGTCAAGCTACTTCTAAAATTGTCGTCCTCGTTTACAAAACACACCGTGGAAGTCGCTGCACTCCTACTCTCTGTCAACTCCTCCTGTCCTACAATACTCACTTCCTCTGCAAAACCCTTGAGCTGCCAGAACTGTACCCCAAGCTAATATCCTTTCTACTTGTGTCGCCTCCTTCAGGAATACAGTCTCTCAATCTCTGTAACATCCTCCAGTGCAACGCACCTCCCTATTATTGAAACGTTTCCCAGCCCTGCAACCCTCCCTCTATCTGGACGTCCTCTCGCGCTAACACCCTCTCTATCTCTGTCACATCCTCCAGCACTATAACCCCATCTCTGTAGCTTATTCCAGATCCGCAACTCTCCCTATCAATGTAACTGATTCCAGAATAACAACCCTCCCCATCTCAAGAATTTCCACCAGCAGCAAACCCTTCCGTATTTCTGCAAACTACTCCAGCCTCTATAACCATCCCGATTTCTGGAACATCCACCAGCTCCTAAACCGTTCCTAAATCTGTACCCTCATCCAGCCACACAACCATCCTTAGCTCTGTGTGCTCCACTAGCCCCTCCGATACTCTATATCTCTGTGACCTCTTCCAGCCTTACCAACATCCCTATCTCTGTAACTTCCTCTGGCCCCTGGAATTATCTGAGCTTTCTGCATTCCTCCAATGCTGGCTCTTCTGCACCAGCCTCCTCCTCCAACATTGGAGCCTATGCTTTCAGCTGACCAAGCCCTTAACTCTGGTATTCCCTTCCTAAACCACTTCACCTGTCTGATGTTCCTTTGACGCTCCTTAAATCCTTAGTCTTTGGCCACGCTGTTCTAATCGCGGCTAATGTGATTTTGAGTCAAGATTTGCTTGCATGGTAATCACTCCTTAAAAGTGACTTGGGACTTGCTTCTTTTGCTGCAATTTAGGCTGTTGCTGCTGATTGCAAGACTGAAGCGTGTTTTCTGGATGAGACGTTAAACAGACGTTCTGTCTCCCTTCTCAAGTGGACATGAACGATCCCAGGGCCACGACGATAAGAAGTGCAAGGGAAAGTTTTTCACGAGCCCTGGGCCCAATATTTATTCCGCAACTAACAAAAATGTTTTCATATTTTCTGGTAATTATCCCATTGTTAGTTGTGGAATCTTGCTATGCAAACATTGGCTGTCACATGTCCTACATTACAACGATGACGAAACTTGGAAAATAGCAGTTAACTGACTGAAACATACAGTCTCCATACAATTTTAGTTTCTCCATCATAAAACAAATTTTGACATATTGGGAAGCTGCAATATTAATTCACAAGGTTGATCACAAACTCAAGAGTTATGCCCTTCCAGAAAGGTTGAATAGGTTGCAGCTCTTTTTTTTCTGTTGGTTGACCTGGTTGATGTCTTGAAGTTTCTGAAAGGTTCGCTTGTGCAGTCGTTGACTCTTGTGGCAGACGCAAGGACGATATAAGATGTAATATATAATAATATAATACAAAAATTATAAGATTATTAAATCCTACAGGCAATTCTTTACCCATAGAGGGGTGAGAATGTTGTCACTCCCTACTACAGAGTGGTTGGGGCGAATAATATAGTTGAATTTAGCGATGGTTAACACACATGGGAGAAAGAAATAGTAGGATGTTCTGATAGAGTAAGAAGAAGATGGGAGGGAGGAGACTTGTGAGGAGCATCAATATCCAGGGACCTGTTCGTTGAATGACCTGTTCCTGCACTGTAAATGTTATGTACTTCTATGTGAAACAATTTGGGATGCCCTGAGATTGTGAAAGGCACTCTACTTGAAATACATGTTTCTTCCGATGCCTCGAAAAAGGGATAGAATTCGGTTCTTCCTTCAGCCACCTCGGTCCTAAGCTCTGGAATTCCCTCTCTGAATCTCTCTGTCCTCTCTTTCTCTCCTCCTCTAATATCCACCTTAACACCTATGTCTCTGACCAAGCTTCTGATCACCAGTCCCAATACCTCCCTGCTTGGCTCGATATGACTTTGCATAATCCCTTATTTGATGCACGTTGGGACGTTTTACTACCATACAGATTCCATGTAACTGCAAGATAAATGGCAAAATAAGAAATAGGATCAGGAGGAGGTAATTGGTTCCTTGAGGCTGCTCTGTTACTCAGTACGATATGGCTGATTTTGTACCTCAACGCCACATTCCTGCAGTATCACAGTACCGTCGATTACTTTAGTAATCAAATCGTCCTCAGTTTTGACTATACTCAAAGAATGAACAGCTAGAGCTCTAAGTGGTAGAGAATTACGAAGATTCACCATCCTCTGCGAAGACATTTCTCCTCCTTTAATCATGAACCCTGCTTCTGAACTCTCCAGCCACACAAAACTGCCTCCCAACATATGGCCTCACAAATCCTCCAAGAACTGTATACATTACAATCAGATCACCTCTCATGTTTATAATCTACAGGGAATAATGCCCATTCTACTCAATATCTCCTCATGCCACACTGATCTCATCCTAATTATTTGGCTTAGAGAAGACAGCAGTTACTATATCAGTAAGATTTCTGACGAGAAAAATATGATATAAGAACCCCTCGACCAATTTAAAGAATTACAAGGCAACATTTCAAGTTTGAATACTTTTATTATAATAACAAAGCTAAAATGAATCTCCATTAACTAAATGGTACTTTGTAAGCAGCTGATACCCTGATAAGTAGCTGATAAGTAGTCCTCGCTTTCTCCTTCCCTCCTATGTTCAATAGTAGGGTCACATCTGTTTATTTCCAGTCTGCAGGAAGCTTTCCAGAATCTCAAGAGTTTTGAAAGATAACCATCAATGCATCTATGATATCTATAGCCAACTCCATCAGCACTGTTTGATGTATCTCATCTGGTCCAAGGAATTTATCAATATTCAACCAGTTAATTTTTCAAGTGCTAGCTCTTTATTAACACAAATTTCTTTCAGTTCCTAATTTTCGTAGGTCCATTGATTCCCTAGTATTTCTGGGAGATTTTCTAGATCTTCTTCTGTAAAGACAGGAACACAGTACTTCTTTCAGTTACTCCAACATTTCTTGATCTTCATTATAAGTTCTCCTGTCTCCGCCTGAAATGGTCCACGTTTCCCCTTGCTACTTTTTACCCTTTCACATATATAAAGAAGCATTTACAGTCCACCTTTATATTTCTCGCTAACTTGCATTCTTATTCTCCTTCCCTTTCTGTTTCCAGTTCTTGATCATCCTCTGCTGGATTCTAAATTGCTCACAATCTTCCGGCCTGCAAATTTTTCTGCCGTACCTTATAACCGCTTCCTTTGACAGAATGCAAACGTTAACGTCTTTGTTAGCCACTGTTAATTCATCTTTCCTGTTTGGTTTTAGTGTCTTAGGGTGAATGTATATTTATTGTAGTCCATATAATACTTCTTCAAATACTACCCATTGTCTGTTTACCATCAAATCTTTCAGTGACTTTTCCCAATCCACACCAGCCAACCAGCCCCTCATAATTTCATAGATTCATTTGTTCAGATAAAACCCCTAATTCCTGAATGAACGATATCACTTTCAAACTCAATGCAATATCCTATCATATTCTGGTCACGAATTCACAAAGACTCCTTTTCAGCGAGGTTACTAATTAGCCCTTTCTCACTACATCGTGCTAAATCCTAAATAGCCAGATCCCTAGTTGGTGATTCGACATTTTGCTGCAAAAATCCATCTCATATACAATCCAGGAATAGACCCTCCATGGCGCTGGCGCTAATTAGGTTTACCTTGTCTATATGTAAACTGAAGACGCCATTATTGCTGTTTAACCCATGTTACATGCACATCTAATATCCTGAGTTATACCATACCCAACATTACCACTACTGTTTAGTTGCCTAAAAACGGCCCCTTGTTGTTTTTGCACTGAACCCAAATTGATTCGAAATCCTGATCGTTTGATTTTCAATCGTCTCTCACTGATGTACTCATCTCACTCCTTGTTAAGTGCGCTACCCGGCCTCCTTTACTTCTTTGACTATCCTTCTGAAATTAGGAATATTCTTGAATATTCAGTTCCCAGTCTTTCTAATGACTATTAAATCATACTCCTTTGGTTCTTTTTGTGCCTTCAAATCATTTGTTTTGTGGCGAATGCTGCGCATATTCAGATAAAGTGACCTTACCTTGGTCTTTTTAACAATATTCCGCATTATGAGCCTATTTGATGCCTTCTTCCACTTTATGTGGCCTAAAATTCCGCTCACCACTTTTCTACTTCCTGTTAACATGTTTGCTTCCCTCCGACCTTCCCTTCCTGCCACACTCAGATGTTCCATTCCCTCAGCTTGCCCTCTTGACTTTTCCATTCTCTGTAAATTATCACATCTACCCTCACATGATTGCTTGCCCCAAGATTTAGTTTAAAGTCTTCTCTCCCACCCTAGTTATATGACTCACCAGAACACTGGTCTTAGCAAGGTTCAGGTGAAGGCCATCCCAACGCTACAGCTCCCACTTTCCCCCATACTCATGCATCGAAACCCATTTCTCTCACATCATTCGTTGTGCCTCTCACTGAAGACTCTAATCTTATTTAACCTCTGCAAGTTTGCTCGTGCCTCAGGTAATAATATAGGCATTATTACCTTTGAGATTCTGCATTTTCAACTTGGCCCTTAGCTGCACGTAATCTCAATGCAGAATCTCCTTTCCAGTCCTATCAATGTCGCTGGTACCCACCTGGACCAACTGAATCCTCCCCCTCCCAATGCAAGTCCTTCTCCAACACTGAGCAGATATCTCACACCCTGGTACTGAGCAGGCAACACTGCCTCTGGACTCCCGCTGCATGCTCATACATACTGTGGCACTCGCTCTCATCCATACAAGCTGAAACAACCTCAGACCTGTTGGACAGTTGCAAGGACTCAGGCTCCTCTGTTTCTTCCCTCTTGATCCCTTACCTGTCTTACTGACAGTCATACCCTCTGTTCCTGACAACTAACCAAATCAGAAGACGCTATCCTAAGAGGTGTGACTGCCTTCTCTCTCTCAGGGCAAGTATATAACGGGTTAGATACAGAGTAGAGCTCTCCCTGCACCATACCATCAGACACTTTTTGTCTTCTTCTCTCTCGCAATCATTTTATTTGTATTATTTGCTGCCAGAGGTACATTGCATGAAATTCCACCCTAGACTGGCTTTGCCAACTGCCTCCTCCCCAGCATTACGCCTCGCCCATTATATTTCTGACGTTTCCATGCTCGTGCTACTGCATATTGATTGCACAGGGTTTGCAATTTGATTATTCTTGGCTATCAATAAAACAGGCTTGATCTCTAACGCCACTTCCCATTAACATCGCTATCAGTATCAAGAAATAAAACTAGAATGAAAATTATTAATTTTTTAAAGACCTCGATGATTTTTGTTTCCCTCGGGGTGGAGGTGTGTCAGATCGTTTTCATTCAAGCAAATATTCGGTAATCTTCAATTCCTGGAGATTCAAAGCCATTCCAGGACATCTCTTAGGGGATGGGGAGGAATATAGAAAGGGAGAGGGCTTATCCAGTTGTCATGGTCCTTGTGGGTACCAACGACATAGTGGACACTAAGAAAGATTTCCTTCCGTGGGCGTATGATCAGCTAGGGTTCAACTTAAAACGCACATCTACAAAGCTCTGGTTCGCCCCCAACTGGAGTCTTGCATGCAGTTCTGGTCACCACACTTTAGGAAGGATGTGAGATTCCTTGAGAGGGTGCAGAAGAGATTTACAGGAATGGTTCCAGGGATGGTGGATTTTCCTTGCATGATAAGGTTTGGAAAGCTGGTTTTGTTCTCCTGAGGGCAAAAGAGTTTGAGCGGAGATCAAATAGAGCTGTTCAGGATTATGACAGGCTCAGATAAGTTAGACATGGAAAATTGGTTCCCATTGACTAATGATGAAAGTAGTAGGGGGAATAGAGATTGAAGGTTTTGCACAAGAGATGTAGGGGGATATGAGGATGAACCCTTTTTTTTAGGCAGTGCATGGTAATGCCCTGTAACTCATTGATCACAGTGGATTGGAAGCAGAGACAATCACATCTAAAGGAAATTGGATGGCCACTTGAAGGAACTACACTTGCAGGACTACGGAGATTGAGCGGGGGAATAGGACCACCTCGATTGCTCCTCAGAAAGCCGTCATGAACTCTATAGTCCGAATGTACTCCTGTGCTGCAGATGACTGAACTTAATGATTTCTGAATTAAGTCTGAACCACGAGCAAATTGGCACAGGGTAAATAAGAGCTAAATTTGTGGCTCAATGATATTTATGGCCCTAGTTCCCAGAACTTCAGGAGTGAGTGAAGGGTCAATGTTTAGCTTAGAGTCAGCTTTCACCAGACCTGATTTAGCATTACATTCCATTCCAGCCAGTTTGGAAATTGGCATTTGGAACGAGAGTTAGGTTGAGATTCGGGTTAGGATTACAGCTATGCTTACAGTTAGGGTCACTGCTAGGTTTATGTTTTGGGTAAGATTTTTGGATACAGATAAATTTAGAGTAAGATTTATCGTTAGGGTTGCACTTAGGTTTAGAGTTAGGGTCAAGGTTACAGCTAGGGCTCGGTTTAGGAAAGGAATTGATATTGGTGTTTTTCTTAGGGTAAGGTTTAAGGTTACAGTTAGGGTTAGGATGAGTTCTAGGGTGAGGCTTAGGTTATGGTTCGAGTTGCAGTTATAGTTATGATAAGGGCCGGAGTTTGGTTTGGGTTTGCATTTTTGGTTAGGGTTGCAGTTAGAGTTAGAGTTAGGGTTAAGGTTACAGCTAATATTGGCATTAGGTTTTGCTTTAAAGTTAGGCTTAGGGTTAAGGTTAAGTGTCGGTTTAGTGTAAAGGTTTGGACTTGAGATATATTATGCGTTAGGATTAAGAACACAGTTAGGGTTAGCATTTCAGTTGCAGCTATGTTTAGGTTTATATTTACCGTTAGCATTAGAATCAGTTTTCGGGTTAGTTGTACTGGTTGGGTGAATGTTTTGGATCCTGTTAAACCGAGGTGTAGTTTTAGAGTTACTGTTATGGTTACACTTAGTAAGAGGACAAATTTATGGTTAGAGTAACAGTTAGCTTTAGGGTTAGAGCTGATGCAAGGATTGACACATGATTAGTATTGCTGTCGTTTGATTTAGTGTTAGGATGGATATTGGGCTACATATAGGGTTAACAATTGTGCCACAGATAGGGTTAGGGTTAGGTTTACAGTTAGTTTTTGGTTATGGTTACAATCACACCTTATAGGCAAAGCCCCAGTCACTGCATCCCCGGGTATGCCCTGTTCCACCGGCAGGACAGCCCCAGCAGAGTTGGCGGCACAGTGATGTGCAATCGGGAGGGAGCTGCCTTGATGAGTCCTCAACATCGACGCCAGACCCCATGAAGTCTCAAGGCATCAGGTCAAACATGGGCAAAAATACCTCCTGCGCATTACCACCTACCGCCCTCCTGAACTGATGATTCAGTAATCCTCAATGTTGAACAGCACTTAGAGGAATCATTGAGTAGCAAGGGCGCAGAATGTACTCTGGGTGGGGGATTTCAATCTCCCTTACCAAGAGTGGCTCGGTAGCACCAGTACTGACTGAGCTGGCGTAGTCCCAAAGGACATAGTTGATAGAAAATGTTTGCAGCATGTGGTGAGCGAACCAACAAGAGAGAATATATACTTGACTTCATCATCACCAATTTGCCTGCCGCAGATGCATGGCAGAAATGGCAGGAGTGACCACCGCTCAGTCCTTATGAAGACAAAGTCCCATATTCACATTGAGGATACCCTCCATCGTGTTATGTGGCACTACCACCATGTAAAATGAGGTAGATATTGCACAGATCTGGCAATGCAAAGCTTGGCATCCAGGAGCTGCTGTGGGCCATCAGCAGCTGCAGGACTGTACTCAAGCACAATCTGTAACCTCATGGCCCGGCATTTCCCCACTCTACCATTACCATGAAGCCGGGAGACCAACCCTGGTTCAATGAAGAGTGCAGGAGTGCATGTCAGGAGTAGCACCAGGAATATCTCAAATTCAGGTGTCAACTTGCTGAAGCAGCAACACAGGACGACTTGCGTGCCAAACAGCGTAAGCAGCATTTGATAGATAGCGGAAGTGATCCCATAACCAATGGATAATATCTAAGGTCTGCATTCATGCCACATCCAGGTTTGAGTAGTGGTGGACAATTAAATAACTGACAGAAGGGGCAGGAGGCATCATCCATTTTGGCCTCCGCTTGAAGTCCCCAGCATCACAGAAACGAATCTTCAGCCAATTTGATTCACTCCACTTGATATCAAGAAATGACTGAAGAAAGGCTATGGGCCCTGACAGCATTCTGGCATAGTACTGAAGACCGGTGCTCCAGAAATTGCCAGGCACCTAGCCAAGCTGTTACAGTACTGCTACAGCATTAGCATTTAGCCGGCAATGTGGACACTTTCCCAGGTATGTCACGTACACAAAAAGCAGGACAAGTCAAACCTGGCCAGTTACTGCCCTATCAGTCTACTCTCAATCATCAGTTAAGTGATGGAAGGTGTCATCGACAGTGCGATCAAGTGGCACTTGCTTAGCAATAACCTGCTCAATGACGCTTAGTTTGGGATCTGCCAGGGCCACTCAGCTCCTGACCTCATTACAGCCTTGGTTCCAATATGGACAAAAGAGCTGAACTCAGAAAGTGAGGTGAGTGATTGACCTTGACATCAAGGCAGCATTTGAACGAGTATGGCATCAAGGAGCCCTGTCAAGGCTGGAGTAAATGGAAATAAGGGGGACAACTCTCCGCTGGTTAGAGTCATACCTAGTGCAAAGGAGGATGGTTGTGGTTTTTGAAGTTTAATCATCTCAGCTCCAGGATATCACTGCAGGGGTCCTCAGGGTAGTGACCTGAGCCTAACCATCTACAGCTGCTTCATCAATGAACTTCCTTTAATCATAAGGTCAGAAGTGACGAAGTTCATTGATGATTGCACAAAGCTCAGCACCATTCGCGACTCCTCAGATACTGAAGCTGTCCATGTAGAAATGCAGCAAGACTTGGACAATCTCCAGGCTTGGGCTTATAAGTTGCAAGTAACATTGACGCCACACAAGTGACATGCAATGACCATCTCCAACAAGAAAGAATCTAACCATTTCCCTCGACATTCAATGGTATCACGATCGCTGAGTCCCCCACTATCAACGTCCGGGGGGTTACCATTGACCAGAAACTGAACTGGAGCAGCTATACTGTGGCTACAAGAGCGGGTCGAAGGCTACAAATCCTGCAGCGAGTAACTCACCTCCTGACTCTGCAAAGCGTGTCAAGCAATTGCAAGGCACAATCCAGGAGTTTGATGGAATACGCTTCACTTGCTTGGATGGGTAGAGCTCCAACAACATGCAAGAAAGTCGGCACCATCCAGGTCCAAGCAGGACACTTGATTGGCACCCCATCTACAATCAATCACTCCTCCCATGACCGAATCAAAGTGGCAGTAGTGTGTATCATCTACAAGATGCGCTGCAGCAATGCCCCAAGGCTCCTTAGACAGCACCTTCCAAACCCGCAACCTTTACCATCTTGGACAAGGGCAGCAGATACTTGGAACACCACCACCTGCAACTTACACTTCAAGACACACACCATCCTGACTTGGAACTATATCGCCGTTCCTTCACTATCGCTGGGTCAAAATCTTGGAACTCCGTTCCTAACAGCACTGCGGGTGTACCTACCACGCACGGACTGCCATGGTTGAAGAAGCCAGCTTCCCACCACTTTCGCAACCGAAATTAGTAATTGGCAATAAATGCTGGACTAGCCAGCGATGCCCACATTCCATGAATGAATAGGAAAAAAGTGCAACTGTTAGATGTAGTCTTAAAGTTAAGGTTAGAGATGGAGATTGTTAGACAGGGCAGTAACTGCTGTAAGAGAGGGACAACAGCAAATGGAGATGATGAGGGGAGGTAGTAACTGTAGTGAGACAGGGACACCAGCAGATGGGGATGGTGAGAGCGGGCAGTAACTGCAGTGAAACGGGGAATTAGTGATTTGAGAAGAAGGGGTTACGATTCTTGGTGCACTGGCTTCAGTAATCAGGGAAGATGGAGATATTCCGTTGCGATGGGTTCACTTGAACCGAGGTGGAACCAGTGCCGGTGGCAAAAACTAGGGATGTGGACAGGGCTTTAAAATAACAGAAGGTGCATGCGCGTTTGGGTAAAGGCAAATGTAGAAATTCAAATAGAGAGGTCAGGGTATCAGAGCAGGTTAGTGATGTGGGTAAATGCCAACAGAATGGGGTAAGAAGGGACGGATAGTTTAGCAAAATATGTATATTGGCTAATACCGACATTGCAGACAATGGAGGTAAAAAAATAAATTAAAGTGCCTTTATGTGAATGCATGAAGCATCCCTAATAATATAGATGAACTACTGTCACGAATAGAGGTATATTATCCAGATCAAATTGACTTTAGTGACATATGGTTACAATGAGATCAAGTTGGGAAACGAATATTCCAGGGTGAACAATATTTCAGAGAGACAGACGGAAAACCCAAGGAGGAAGAGTAGCCCTGATAGTAAAGGATGACATAAGGACATTAATAAGAAGGGATCTGGTCTCAGAAGATCATGATGCAGAATCAGTTTGGGTGAAAATTAGGAAGAGCAGGAGTCAGAAAAAAACACTGGCAGCAGTAGTTTACAAACAGTAGTTATATTCTTGTACAGAACATTAAATGGGAAATTATTGGAACGTGTAAAAAAGGTGATGTATGAATTGTGGGGGGTCTTAATATGCATATAGGCTGGGACAGTGAAATTAGCAGCAATGGTGTAGAAGATGAGTTTGTACAATGTTTTCATGACAGTTTCTTGGAGAAATGCGTTGTAGAATAGATTGGGGAAAGATGTATATTAGATCTCGTATTGTGCAATGAACGGGTTAATACCTAATGTCATAGTAAAAGATCCACTGGGAAATAACGATCACAATACCATTTAATTTCATGTTCAGTTTGAAAGTGACACAATTCAATCAAAAACAAATTTAAACTGAAACAAAGCCAATATCGATGGGTGAGAGGAGAACTGGCCACGGGTAATTGGGTAAATGGACTGGAAGGTATGTATGGTGGTAAATGAACAGTGAGAAACATTTAAAGAAGCAATTCGAAGGCTTCAACAAAAGTGCATTCCGTTAAAAGAACAAAAACTCGTCAAGAGTGGCTCATCCTTGACTTACTCAGGAAGTTAAAAGGAGTATGAGATTAAAATAAGAGGATACCCTATTACAAAAATAGTAGCACGTCTGAGGATTAGGAGTTTTTTTACAAATCAGCAACGGACCATCAAAAAGTTGATAAAACAAGAAAAAAAATGAACGTGAGAGCAAAGCAGCCAGTAATATAAAACATATTGTAAGAGCTTTTATAAGTACATAAAAAGGAAGAGAGCAGCTAAAGTAGACGTTGTTCCCTTAGAGGCTGAGAAAGGAGCAATCCTCATGGAGAATGAGGAAAGGGCAGAGCCTTTGAACAAATATTTTGTATCTGTCTTCACAGTAGAGGACACAGGTTCCATACCAGAAATAGGCAGTAACCTAACGGCTAATAAGAGTGAGGAAATTAAGAAAGTTGATATCATCCGAGAAACATGGAGAAATTGGAGAAACTTGAGGTACTAAAATCTGACATGTCTCCGAGACCAGATGGCCTACACCCTAGTGTTCAAAAAGAGATAGCTGCAGAGATAAGGTATGCGCAGGCTATGATTTTCCAGAATTACTTAGATTCTGGAATGGTCCCGTCATATTGGAAGTTGGCACATGTTACACCGCTTTTCATGAATGAAGGTGAAGAGAAAACAGGGAAAACAGTCGTTGGGAAGATGCTAGAAACTATTGTTAAATAAACCTTATCATTGCACTTGGGAAAGCACAGTATGATTAGAAAAATGTCAGCATGGCAAAACTGAGGGGAAATCCTGTTTCGAAAAAAATCTGAGTTTTCAGAGGATGTAACTAATAGGGTAGATAAAGGGAAACCTGTTGATGTAGTATACCCGGATTTCCAAAAGTAATTCAATAAGGTGCCACACAAAAGATTAATAGGCAAGATACGGGCGCATGGTGTTGTGGGTAATATATTAGCGTAGATGGAGGACTAGTTAACAGACAGGAAGCAGAGAGTGGGAATAAATGGGGCATTTTCAAGTTGGCAGGCAGTGAATAGTGTTCTGCCGCAAGCATTAATGCTGTAGCCTCAGCTATTTACACTCCATATTAATGAGTTGGATGAAGAGACAGAGAACAATGTATCCAAGTTAGTTGATGATATAAAGATCGGTACAAGGTCAGCTGAGGGAAGGAGATAGAGAGCTAGAAAGAGATACGGACAAGATCAATGAGTGGGCAACAAGATGGCAAATGAAACATAATGTAGGGAAGTGTGAAGTTGTTCACTTTGTCGTAAAATAGAAAAGCAGATGTTTTTATTTTTATTTTTAAAGTGTGAAACTGGTAAGTGTTGATGATCCGAGAGGCATGAGGGCACTTCTAGAGGAAGCACACACAGTTAACATGCAGATGCAGTGCAGCAAGGTATTAAGAAGGCAAATGTCTTGTTGGCCTTAATTATAAGGGGATTGGAGTAAGTAATTTTGAAAACTTGCTAAAATTGTACAAGGCTTTGGGAAGACTGCACCTCGAATACTGCGTGCCGTTTTGGTCTCCACATTTGACAAGCGATATAGTTGCACTGGAGGCGTTCAGTGAAGATTTACTAAAATGGTTCCTGGGACGAGGGGGTTGCCCTATGATGCGAGGCTGAGTACATTGGACCTATATTCTCTGGAGTTTAGAAGCATGACAGGTGATCGAATTGAGAGAGACAAGATGCTGAAAGGGCTTGATAGGGTAAATGCTGAGAGATTGATCCACTGGTCGTGGAATCTAGAATGCGAGGGCAGTATCAGGATAAGGGGCCAATCATTGAGGGCAGAGATGTGGAGAAATTACCACCTACTGCACCTCCACTCTGTATCCCATCCACCTGCCAAATTACTTTAACCACCACCCAACAACACTAGCAAGCCTCCCAGCAAGGATGTTGGTCCCATTCCGGTTCAGGTGTAATATGTCCATCTTGGACAGGTCCCACCTTTGCCAGAAACAGACCCAGTGAACCAGGAAACTAAAGCCCTCCCTCTTGCAAAATCTCTTCAGCCACGCGTTAATCTGCTCTATCCTCCTATTCCTATGCTCACTAGCACGTGGCACTGGGAGTAATCCAGAGATTAGAACGTTTGAGGTCCTGCTTTTCAATCTGCTACCTAGCACCCTAAATACTTGTTGCGGGATCTCATTCCTCTTTCTACCTATGCCGTTGGTACCAATGTGTACAACAACCTCCGGCTGTTCACACTCCCCCTTCAGAATGTCCTGCAGCCGTTCCTTGACGTCCTTGCTGCTCGCATCAGGCAGGCACATACCATCCTGGAGTCACGTTTGCGGCCACATTAACGTCTGTCTGTACCCGTTACGATAGAATCCCCTTTCACTATAGCTCTCCCACTCCTTTTCCTCTCCTCCTGTGCAGCTGAGCCAGCCGTGGTGCTACAGACTTGGCTGTTGCTGCGTTCCCCTGAGAAGCTATCTCCCCCAACAGTATCCAAAGCTGAACATCTGTTAGATATGGAGATGGACCAAGGGGACTCCTGCACTACCTGCCTAGTTGCTCTACTCTGTCTGGCAGTCACCAATTCTCTTTGTGCATGAGCAGTCTTTAACTACAGTGTGACCACCTCCCTGTACGTGCTACCCACGATGATCTCAGCCTCACGGACGGTCCACAGCGTCCCCAGCCGCTGCTCCAGATCCGAAACGCGGATTTCGAGTAGCTTCAGCTGGAGAAACTTCCTGCACACGTGTTCGCCCTGGACAGTGGAAGTGTTCCTGACTTCCCACATTGCACAGGAGGAGCAATATAGATTGCCAAGCTGCCCTGCCACGACTTACCCTTAATTTATACCCTTAAATTACCCAACAATTAGATTATTTACACTAGGGACATTGATTCCCGCCAAAAATTACCTGTTATATTAAAAGAAAACTGTAGAACTTTCCCTTTACCTCTCGTTACCAACCCAGCTATTTGCATTAATTCTCTAACAACTGTTACTCACCAACTGATGAGCGTTGAAGAAACTTTATTATCCAATACAACACTTGAAATGCTTCTTTTTTTTCAAGAATCAACATTCCATTTGATTCCAGGCCTGACCATGTTTTGTTTGTCTATTCATTTGATTCCTCCAATAATCATTTCTTTGCCTTTGTCTCAGCTGTTGTTGCACTTCTAAATCTCAGCAGTCATCCTGAAATAATTTCTCCCCTATTTTCTTGATATCATTTAGGTTAAAACAGAAACTGGATTCTCTTATAACTCAAATGACTTATTGCAAGTTGCTACACAATAGTTGCCTATTTAAAGATAAATGTAGCTCAACTTATTTTACTGCATCTTCGCACATTTATATTGTAGATGAATGTTTAATTGTGAATCCAAGGAAAAGTTGCAAACTATTTACTAATCATATTATCATTCACAAAGTATGACATTGACTAATCCCTTTCTTAATGAGTCCACTTATTATTTATTATGAGGATTAAATAACGTTAGTCATTTTAAAACACCATTCCAAGAATCTCCAATTCCCCACAGGACAATATCTGCCTCCTCCTCAATCTCATTATTGTTGTTGACCACACTTTCTATTGTCAAGCTCATGAGTGGTGCGATCGGCACAAATTTTACATTTTCTTACCTTCTAAAATATCATAACCCCAAATGACTACTGATGATGATAAATGTTATTATCTGTTAAAACTTCATTGACACTCCTCAGATTAAAGACTGACACCCGATCTGCTGATCACCTCACTCGATGACAGTCACTATCCCTTCACAGGAGTGCTGTTAATTCCAAACTATTATCATGTATGTACATACGATGAAAACAACAGATTATGCACGCTGGCTTATTATTTTCCTCAGATACCCCTTTACTGTTGATGGGAAAAGCACCGAATTATGCTGATTTGTTTTTCATCTGTTTCCCAAATTCAAATAATGGTGTTGTCAGTTGATAATATCTTTCATTTATATATCTTCAAAAAAAAATTTTCCTTCAAAACTCAGCAACCCCCTGGACGGTATTCCCTTGAACCTTTTTTGAAATTGACGGATGTTTATATCCCTTTAAACTCAGGTAGATTTCCTTTTGAGTGCTTGGAATATCGACTATATTAATGTATTTATTATTGATTTAAAAGTCATGAACATTTATTTCCATGTTTCGTGGTTTCAGATGAATTTATCGGAGACAGTAATGTCTGCAGTTGTTATGGAAGCTGACTGCAAATAATGACAAAGGCTTTCTCGAGAAAGATAACAAATAGAAACAAATGTAGGACTAAATTAATGCCAATTCCTGACTTTTTTTAAAAAAAAGCAAGCCTTCAGATCAAAATATTACCATGCTGTCATAAATGTTGCAAAAGTCTGAAGCTGCTGAAGTGGATTGATCTCTGTGATCAGACGGTCCACATATTTAGAGAAATAAAGAACACAAGGTCAATTCGGCTTGGAGCCAGATTACTTCATTTAGAGCTTTGGATCAGAAATTGGCTAGCTGAAAGAAGACAGAGGGTGGTGGTTGATTGCAAATGTTCATCCTGGAGTTTAGTTACTAGTGGTGTACCGCAAGGATCTGTTTTGGGGCCACTGCTGTTTGTCATTTTTATAAATGACCTGGAAGAGGGTGTAGAAGGGTGGGTTAGTAAATTTGCAGATGACACTAAGGTCGGTGGAGTTGTGGATAGTGCCGAAGGATGTTATAGGGTACAGAGGGGCATAGATAGGCTGCAGAGCTGGGCTGAGAGATGGCAAATGGTGTTTAATGCGGAAAAGTGTGAGGTGATTCACTTTGGAAGGAGTAACAGGAATGCAGAGTACAGGGCTAATGGGAAGATTCTTGGTAGTGTAGATGAACAGAGAGATCTTGGTGTCCAGGTGCATAAATCCCTGAAGGTTGCTACCCAGGTTAATAGGGCTGTTAAGACGGCATATGGTGTGTTAGCTTTTATTAGTGGGGGGATCGAGTTTCGGAGCCACGAGGTCATGCTGCAGCTGTACAAAACTCTGGTGAGACCGCACCTTGAGTATTGCATGCAGTTCTGGTCACCGCATTATAGGAAGGATGTGGAAGCTATGGAAAGGGTGCAGAGGAGATTTACTGGGATGTTGCCTGGTATGGAGGGAAGGTCTTACGAGGAAAGGCTGAGGGACTTGAGGTTGTTTTCGTTGGAGAGAAGGAGGAGGAGAGGTGACTTAATAGAGACATATAAGGTAATCAGAGGGTTAGATAGGGTGGATAGTGAGCGTCTTTTTCCTCGGATGGTGATGGCAAACACGAGGGGACATAGCTTCAAGTTGAGGCGTGATAGATATAGGACAGATGTGAGAGGTAGTTTCTTTACTCAGAGAGTAGTAAGGGCGTGGAACGCCCTGCCTGCAGCAGTAGTAGATTCGCCAACTTTAAGGGCATTTAAGTGGTCATTGGATAGACGTATGGATGAAAATGGAATAGTGTAGGTCAGATGGTTTCACAGGTCGGCGCAACATCGAGGGCCGAAGGGCCTGTACTGCGCTGTAATGTTCTAATTCTAATTCCGTCCAGAAATATGTGGTAATTCAGAAACAGAAATTAGAATTAGAATTAGAACATTACAGCGCAGTACAGGCCCTTCGGCCCTCGATGTTGCGCCGACCTGTGAAACCATCTGACCTACACTATTCCATTTTCATCCATATGTCGATCCAATGACCACTTAAATGCCCATAAGTAATTATCACAAAATCCGAGGTGGATACAAAATTGACCTTGTGGCAGGAAACGAAGGGTAATTGTTGACGGGTGTCTTCATGACTGGAGGGCTATTTCTAGTGGTATTCCGTGGGGCTCAGCACTGGGGCCCTACTTTATATGGTATATCTTAACGATTTGGACGTAAATGTAGGGGGCATGATCAAGAAGTTTGCAGACCAGACGAAGATTGGCTGTTTGGTGGATAAGCTGTCGGAAGATATTTATGGTATGGTCAGATGAGCATACATGTGACAAATGGAATTCCAACCAGAGAAATGCGAGGTGATGCTTTTTGGGAGGTGAAACTCGACAAAGGAGTACACGATAAATGAGAAAATACTGAGAAGTGCAGAGAAAGTGAGGGATCTTGGAGTCAAAGTCTACAGATCCCAGAAGGTAGCAGGACAGATCAATAATGTGGTTCAGAAGGCATATGGAATCCTTTCCTCTATTAGTTGTGGTATAGAATATAAGAACAGGGAGGTTATGCTGGAACTGCATAACTCTTTGATTGGGCCACAACTTGAGTACTGTGTGCAGTTCTGGTCACGTCATTACAGAAAGGATGTAATTGCACTGGAGAGGGTACAGAGGATATTTACGAGGATGTTGCCAGAACTGGAAAAATTCAGGTCGGAGGAAAAATTGGATAGGCTGTGGTTATTCACTTTGGAACAGTAAAGGCTGAGTGGATATTTGAATGAAATGTACAAAATCAGTAGGAGCCTGAATCGAGTGCAGGTGAGCGATCTATTCGTCTTAGCAGGGAGGTCAGTGACGAGGGGGCATTAGATTACTAGAAAAATAAAGGGGAGATGAGGAAAAACATTTTTCACCCAGAGGTTGGTACAGATCTGGAACTCACTGCATGAAAGGGTAATTGAGGCAGAAACTTTCAACTCATTGAAAAGGCGTCTGGATATGTACCTCAGCTACCATAATCTGCAGGTCGAAGAACCAAATGCTGGAAAGTGGGATTGGAATAGATGGATCATTTTTCGGCTGGCACAGACACGCAGACACGATGGGTCAATATGGCCTCTTTCTGTGCCTTAAACATTCTCTGTTTCTATGATTCGATGGTTCTTGCAAGCTTAAAATGCTAAATTATTCCTCTTTTCTGCTGATATTCGTTCTATGTTTTTGACCAATCTTTTACCTCGTAATTCAAATGGCGTCTTACTCCCTGGTCTTGCTGATCTATGTCTGGTTGTTCCTCTTATGGATTCCCTTCCTTGAATGAATAAAGCTGGTCAGACGAATCAGAGCAAGATTCCACTCAAATTCACAACCAGTCATTTCGTTTTAGCCTTTTTCAACGTATGGCCCCAAATTGCACCTTTGTATGATTTGGGGTTTTGAGGCTTAAAACACTTTTATTTAAAAATTCTCAGTTCTGAATTTTCAATTTATTACACTGGGGTCTTCAGTTGTGCCTGACCTAACAAGTTACAAATAATGGCTACTTACGAATCCAGTATAATTTATGAAACAAGATGTTATAAATACTTAACAAAAAAAGCACTGAAGACAACATGGAAGTTTCTTATCCTTCAAGGCCAGGATTTCTTGAATGTTGTCAGCACAGGCGGTCCCTTTGTTCTCCTGTCTCTGAATTGACATTACGTTGAACTGTGTTTTTGAATAATTACACCAAAGACACCATTGTAAACAGTGCGAGCAAAGACTCTGAGTTTCCAACTTTTGGGATTCCGATTCCTTATTATGAAATCCTTTGAATTACCTCTTCCATGAATTTAACGTGAGTTTCATCTGCTGTCACTGCACCTCTGTAAATAGAGTGGTGTATGCTAAAAGCATGTCCATCTCTTATTTCCTAGGCTCCTAGAGTTAACATTTCATTGTGTGAACAAATATTTCATACTTGTAGATACAAAGCTGTTGTACAAGCAACGTTTCATCTTCTCATCAACAATGTCAACTATCATAAACAATTCACCTCAATATTTCCAGTGTGGCAAGGCAATTAATAATAAATGTGTCTAGTGAAATATCAGGAAAAATTATGTGTTTAAATATAAATGTTTTTTTCTGCAGATATATTTAATTGATCAAGTCAGTTAGCATACTTATTAAAACTACTTGGTTCCTCTTTAATGAAAGGTGTCATATCCAGTTCAAGCCTCTTTCACAGCAGTTTCTTTAGGGAGCGCAATCACTCTCCTTCTGACCCCTTTACAAAGGTCATCTCTTTCCCTTTGCTCACTGCTCGTTATCTTTTTTGATTTCTGCTAATTTACATCCGATCCTCTTGCTCTCGACCCCCTCTTCCCGTCACTGACAGCTCTATTGTTTGTCTTTACTCCAACAGGCCATTGTCTTCTGGACCTCCAGCGGTTACCTCTCGTCCATTAACCACTGGATGTTTAAGCTGGTCTCAGTTGTTTTGTTTATTAATTAATTTAATAATTGATGTAACTGCATATTTCACCGCGCTCTTTAACTGCTCTCTGAACTCGGTCTGAGTGACCACATAAATAAATGTGTTTGTACAGCAACTCAAATTCCGCATCATATATGCAAGCTTTCCAAAAATAGAGTAAGAATCATCATCTAAGAAATCACCAATACGAAAAATATATAACATATACAGCAACCACAGAAATATGAAACTGCCAGATATACTGAAGAGTAAAATCATAGACTTCCTCCTTCTCTCCATTTCAGTGTCACTGTGATTAACTTTCTTGCTCTGACCCCTCAGTCTCTGACGAACTCGACTGGTCACTAAAATGTGTCTGAACGTCAGAACGTTCAGCAACAGAATTAACATGAAAGGCAATAATGGTGTTAAAGCTTTTTCAAACATTGCAAATCCAATCCATCGAGGGTCAGTAAAATAGCTTGGCTTATTCGAGCAGCGCCATTCTACATTGTCAATTACCCGTCTTGGTTTATATCTAAAGTAGGTGGGAATATTTTTTAGACAAAGCAGAATGCTGGTTGTTGATAGAACAACAGTGGCAGTTTTCCTGGTGCAATATTTTGATTTCAGCTTCTGGCAACAAATGGCGACAAAACGATCAAATGTGAAAGCGATGGTGAACCAGACGGAACAGTGGATGGCTGCACGGATCAGGAAATAACAAGAGCGACACACAGAGGTGAGGTCCAGGAAATTTAATGGGAAATAAAGATTATTGATTCTCCGGAGTATGATCTCAGTGATAAAAAACAGTAGATCTGCCATTGACATGGCCACCAGGTAGCGGGTGGTGCAGCTGGAGAGTCCGCAATTTCCCTTGGACAGGATCACAATTGACACTAAATTAACTGTAAATGAGAAAAGGGAAAAGTGGTTGTAAATTACTGAAAAATATTCTCCGCTTCTCAACCCAGGAAGGATTTCAGCACCACAACCGTGTGGATTGGGACCAGGTCCATGACCCCAACCTTCCTCCAACCTCAGCACTTCCAGAGTTAACAAATCCTGGACGGGTAGTTCCGGCACCCCGCTCACCTAACGCTGGCCAGCAAGTTAAACATCGCAATGAGGAGCTAAAAAAGGGTAGATTGGAGACCTGCACCCAGTCTCCAACCACTGCCACTGTAGGAACCCATCCTGGACTCGAATCACTCCCTGGGGTCGAAGAAATTCCTCCCTGACTCGAACCAGTCCCTCGGATTGGAGGCACACATACGTCTTGGACCACTCCCTCTGATGTATAAATGAGTTATATTGAAAAGGGAATTTACTGAGTCAATGCAAATGTGATCACAGCATGGGCTTTCATCTCTACAGGAATATCATTAAAAGAAAAGTTTTATAATAACCTATTATAAAGATGGTTATTGAACACAGAAATAATGTGTACTCTTCTGGACTACACATGATGAACAATATCCAGGGTAACCAGCAGGTGCACGTATTCTTCACAAACATAATACCATAACTGAGAGATTATAGTTATTCGGATATGCTGTGGCTCTATTCTGCCGTTAAGAGAATGATGCGTGTTGAACTAATAGAGGGCTTCAAAATTATATAGGGGTTAGAGAGGGAAAACGTAGATCTGATATTTCCACCTTTGCTGGTGGCCAGTTTTGCATTTCCTCAAAATAAGACGGTCATCAATAAATCACGATGGAATTCAAGAGAGACCTGTATACTCTGAGTGCTGAGAACATGGAATTTAGACCTCTTGGAGTAGTTGTAATGGAAGAAAAAATGAAGAAGCGATGTTAGTACATGAGAGAGACAGGACTGGAAGGATATGCTGATAGCATTAGATGAGCTGTAATGTCTTCAGACAGAGCATGAAGACAGTTGTGATCTGGTTGTGCCGAATGCCCAGTTTCTGTGCTGTAGAATCGGTAACATGTTTATTAACAAGTCATAGCCATCAGTGTTTCTCGTAATATTGAAGAGGATTATTTATTATTGCAGTCACTCATGACCAAAGGCTTCTCAGGGCCGTGCTCGGGAAAGATATTAATCAGCACCTGATAGTGCTGTCAACAACTCTACTTAGAGAAAGAGTAAGATGGGGACCCGCATTAAATGTAATGACAGATACTCCAGGAAATACATGGTCCCTAGTGTTGAGTGGTCCACATCATTTAGTCAGCCACAATCAGTGCTATTCTGTAGTTACAGAGACTCCCAGTTCTACATGATAGCTGAGGTCAGGTGCTCCACTCCAGTTAGTGCACACACACACTATAGTTCTACATTAACAGATAACTGCTGTAATCCTTCCCCTCTGAGATTTTCCTGCTTTGAGCTGTGATTCTACAGAATACAACATTCCACACAATTCAATCACTTTACAATGCATAGTGCCTTGAGCTAGAAACAATTGAGACAACAGATTAAAACTGCACAGATAATTCAGGAAAATTATGCAATTAAATTATTGAATGTGTGTCTGTGTAACTGTAACCGTTCGATCTCATGTAATATTATTATTCCCATGGTAAGGGAAGAAACCAGCTCATACGCAGATTTACAAAACTTCATTGGTTATACATCCTTACCAGGAACACCAATTATAGCAAGGATCACATAGAATATGTTCCGCACCCATTGCATTGGTCGGTGCATTTTCTGCTTGGAGTGATAGGTCTGTTCATGCTGCAGGTAATATCTTTGAAGTACATTCTGAGCTGACACATTCCCAGTGCATTAACTTTATAGCCTCCCGTATCGCCAACGGAATACTGAGGTTGCAACATTGTTCAAACAGTTTTTCTTAATCTTGAACAAACAGATGACGACAGTTGGGTTAATTCCCTCTTAATGGAATGTATTTTCCACGAAAATTGAATTGGACCCATCCCCACCCCCAAGACTGGACAAATCTGATCACAATGAGCAAATAATCATAACTGGAAAATGTGTTAAACAGAAATCAAGGAAGTCCTACATAAATCTTGAGCCCTATCTTTAGATCTCATGTTGTTTTAGTGATTGCCTTCACTCTGCATGACTGTTCAGAAATTAAGTTCCTAACGTCAGGGAAGCCTCGAAGGGATGTTCGTCTCTCCTTTGGATGCTCTCTTTATCTGTGGAATTCCGTTCAATAATTCATATATTCAAACAAAAAGGAACATAGAATGGTTGCAACACAGCACTTGACCATTTAGTCTGTCTTGACCGTGTCTGCTCTCTGCACAGGCAGCTCAACTAATCACACTCCCAGATCTGCTCATCACTGACCTGCATTGTTATTCTCTTCAGTTGTTTATTCAATTCGCTTCTGATTGAATCTGTCTTCACCATACTCTCAGGCAGTTCATTTCATATCCTAAACACGTGCTGTGTAGAAATAAGTTTCCCTCATGTCGCCATGAATTCTATTGCCAATCCGTTCAACCTGTGTCCTTTGGTTTTCGGCACTTCTGCCAATGAGAACGGTTTCTCTGTGTCTACTCCGTTTAAACCGCCATGGTTTGGAAAAACTCTATCAAGCTTTCTCTCAATTTCCTCTTGAAGGAGAACAACCCCGATTTTCTAATCTATCGGCATAAAATATCTGTTAGCCCTGGGATTTTCTCTTTGAACATTTTCTACACCCGCTGTGAAGACTGCACATTGTTCCTCAAAGTTCGGTACCTGGAACTGGACACAATGGTAGGAATGTCAATATCGTTCCGTCCCTCACACAGTCCAAGCTCCTCTGTTTCCCTTTTCAATCTCTTTATCTGATACATCGATGATTGTTTTTGATTCAAACCCTTCTTTCACATCGAGTTTGAAACTTTAATCATAATGGAATTTAAATCTGTACCTCTTTCGCCTGAAAACGGTCCACCTGTGACAGTTCACTTCTCTTCCACGAATTCCCTCTCTCATTTTAAGTGGACGGATACTGCATAAATATTTACTATAATCCGCCAACTTCCATAGTTATCTTGACCACACTTCCTCCAACTCCACTTTGCATAAATAATAGCTTCCATTCTCTCAGTTTCCTCATCCTTCTGTTTATCCCAACGATGCTATCTTCCATACCAGAGCTTCTGTAGTCTCTTCATTTCACATTAACCGTGCATTCCTCACATTAATTTTGCAGAGGACTCTGCTGTATCTGTTCCATCACCCGAGTTACTGTCCTCACCGCTTCCCGACCTTCTGGAACCATGATATTAATTCACTTATTCTCACTTTCCATTCCAACTTCCTCCACCTTCAACACATCATCCTCCTCCATTTCCACCATGTCCAACTAAAATCGCGAACAAATTATCTGTATTCACTCTTCAATCACACCCAAGATGTGGTATGCTTGCCCGCAGCTCCTTCTTATGCAAGTGCAAGAGATGCAACAGTTTACCTTTCACCTATGATGATACAGTCTTTAGGAATAAAAGTGGGAGTAGGCCATTCAGCCCATAGATGGTGTTCTGCATTCAATACCATAATGGCTGACCTGACCATGGCTGTAATTCCAATTTCCCACCAGAAAACAGTAAATCTTCACTCCCTCGCAAATGAAAAGTCAGTCTAAACCAGCCTTGAATATATTCAAAGACCCAGACTCCACTGACTTCTGGGTAAATGAATTCCAAATGCGATGGAACTTTCAAGAGAAGCAATTCCTCCTCATCACGATTTTAATTGGGAGACCGCTTATTCATAAATGGTGGAGAATGTGCTGAGCTCAGGGCCGGGCAGGGCACCAATGTACCACACCGGTACATTAGACTGAGTTAGCAAGGTGAAGAGTGTTCCTTCTTGCTCCTTGGATGTGGGTATTGCTGGCGAGGCTGGGATTTGTTATCCATTTTCTGTTTTCCTTGGAAACGAGGTGGGGAGCCGCTTTCTTGAAACACTGGACTCCATCAGCTTTAGGTACACCCGCAGTGCTATTAAAAAGGAAGTTACAGGATTTTGACCCATAATGAAGAAAATGAAGACAATGAAGAAATGGCGATGTCGTTCCGACTCAGGATGTCTGTGGCATGGAAGGAACCTTCAGGTGTTCATGTTTCCATGCATCTGCCTCCTTTATCCTTTTAGGTGTTAGAGGTCTCATGCTTGAAAGGAGCTGTCAAATACATTTTAGTAACTTCCTGCGGTGTGATATTGTATATGGTACACACAGCAGCCACTGTGTGCTGGTGGTGGAAGCAGTTAAGTGTTAGTATGGTGCATCAGATGTACATCAAGCAAACCCATTTGCTTGGATCTTGCTGAGGCGCTTGAGTGTTTTTGGTGGTGGCACAGATCCAGGAAAGTGGAGTGCATTCCATTATTCCTGACTTATGCCTTGTAGATTGCGATGTAAATGTCAGTGGAGGAGTTATTTGCTGCATAAATCCCAGCGTCTGATCTTCTCTTGGAGCAACAACATTTATTTGTCTGGCCCAGTTATGATCAATGGTAACGCCTATGATATTGATAATGTGGTAACTGGGGAGTGACCACGATGATGAAAATCAAGGGGTGGTGGTTATATTCTCTCTTGTTGGACATGGCCATTTCCTGGAAAATGTGTGATGCTATTTTTAGCTTCCTTTTATCAGCACAAGCCGGATGCAAACAATGCAAAAAATGTGATGTGCTTTTGCGTGAGTGAAGGAAGAAAGGTTCAATTTGTCCACCATTCAACCAGAGTAGACTTCATCTCATCCTGGCCTCAGTGTTCGACCGAATAATTGCAAGAGGCAAATTATAGGGTAGATGGAGGAAGTATAAACTGTCGTTGATTTATTTGTTGAAACAAGCAAGAGCTTCTTGATTGGCTTTGATAATTTCGAATAGATACATTGTAATAATCAGGTGGGCGGCACAGTGGTGCAGTGGTTAGCACCGCAGACTCACAGCTCCAGCGACCCGGGTTCAATCCTGGGTACTGTCTGTGTGGAGTTTGCAATTTCTACCTGTGTCTGCGTGGATTTCCTCCGGATGCTCTGGTTTCCTCCCCCATGCCAATGACTTGCAGGTTGATCGGTAACTTGGCCATTAGCAATTGCCCCCAGTATAGGTAGGTGGTAGGGAAGTATAGGGACAGGTGGGGATGTGGCAGGGATATGCAATTCGAGTAGGATTAGTATAAATGGGTGGTTGATGGTCGGCACAGACTCGGTGGGCCGAAGGGCCTGTTTCAGTGCTGTATCTCTAAACTAAGCTAAAACTAAACTAAAAACGAGGACAATTCGCAGGGTTGTATCATATATGGACAGGCGGAGGGGTCATTGGATCTGATACAAGCTCTTTTATTCCCCGTTAGTGCTTCGTTACATGTTGTCAAGGGGAGTACACATTATGGAGAGTTATGCTGCTATCCATCGAACCATTGGGCTTGCAAACCTTACTTTGGGTTATTAGATGGACCGTCTCTTCCCACTACATGGCGGGACGTCGTAGTAACAGGGGGAAATGCGGTGGTGCAGGGTCGGGGTAATGGGAGGCCTTTCGTTACCTTCTTGTATATGGATCTGTAGCTTGAGGGTCCAGTTGGGAGGTGATGGAGGAAGACGTTAACAGCACAGCTCTGGCTCAGAGTTCTGAATGTGATTGACAACAGGTTGAAGGTGTTCCACGGAAAGTAAGTAATACAACTCCAGCCCGAGGAATTCATTGTATCTTCTGGGTTAGCTAAACACAGGAACAAGAAACCTTTAATCCCGAGGTCTATTCCAGTTGTCCATAAAGGCAAAGCTGCCACAGATTTCACATTCATGTCAAGCAGGAATCAAACACTCGGACTCTCTGGTAAATCAGATTCAATTCTTTGTAAATACAAACATTTGCCTGTTTCAACAATTTCGTTTCCATTCTTGGGAAGATCTATTTCTCCCTGACATCCTAATTTTACATTTTGTTCCCAAATATTTACGTGATTGCATGTTCCATTTCTCACAATATCAGGATGGATCAGTTCTACACTTACTAACTTGACATTCAACAAACCCCCAAAAATCTACAAGGCAAATCTACCAACAAAAGCATGTCCACCTCCTTCTGCCTCTCCTTCACATAAATTGCAATTATTGCAGATTTTTACTTTGTGGTGAAGAAGTTCCGTGTTGGTTTGAATTACCCTGAGGGCGTGACTGACAGCCTCATAGAATATTTCGTTCACCTGCCCTGCACAGGCCTGAAACCAGGTAAATCCCACGCCCTGAAAGAAATCAACGAAGGAGCATAAAACATCCCAATTACAAGATCAGATCCTGGAAAGGCGCAAAATGCAGGACCATTCTGTTAATTTGGTAAACATGCATCTGCCAAAGGACAAAGCAGGAGTCGGTCTTTCTTCCACATAGCTTTATTCACAGTGCTCCATGTGGACTCTGCTCTTTCCACAATTAGTATCAGCTGCTCTTAATCACAGTTAGAGCATACTCAATTGACAAATCATTTGCAACATTGGCTCATTCGCAGCATTTTGTTCGCAGTCCATCAATGTGTCCATTGTACATTATTATTTTTCTTGTGATTCCTGTTCGAATATACAAGCCACATGTGAGCGTTTCAGCTCCGTTTGAAGAACAGAACTGCTCTTCACATGTCCCGCATTGCATGAATGCACAACCTCTGAATTGTTGATTCAACTCTCACCCCGACATCTAATGCTGCGGCACTCACTCACATAGCGACACACAGAAACACACTTAAGGAAAGTACAGTTGAAAAGAATAGTGAACTTTTACAGCTTAGAAGCAAACTAATACTTCATAATTCACATGGCTCATTCTCGAAAAGACATGTTGCAGACCTTATGAAAAATACGTCTTCACTCCTGAAGTGTAGCTTCGCTAATTTCAACAGCCAGATTCAGGTGCTGAAGTGGCTTTAAAGATTCTATTAAAGGGATAGAATTTCTGCAGGCCACAAACTTGGTTGCTTGTCGTCTCGTTACCACGTGGTCAGTTTACAGTACTTGTGGACTCGAAATGGAACAGGCTTGGAATCCTCACCATGTTACAGTCTCCAATTATTAAGGCATATATTTTGCTGCCCTTTCTGCTGCCCTTTCTGCTGTTGCTGTCGTGTCTTTCTTCAGACAGCACTTAAAGAATAAAAAGAAACCAATATGGCTACCTTACTATGTGCATTATCACATTTCCCTTTCCCAAACATGATGTTGGAATTAGGCATATTATTTATTATCTGGCTTATTGCTTGATTACGGTCTTTGTTTCAGAAAGACCCATTCAGTTCAGGATTGCCTTTTGGATTGTCTCAGGATACGTGGAGGCGCCACTTCTTAATCTGGGATGTATCATATTGTCCTTGCGAGACAGTATGTCTGTTTAAAAATTCACTGATCAGGTCAGATGACCTTTGGTGGCCATCATTTGCGGCTCGTATGGTCCACTTTAAAAGAAAGGTCAGTTACAAAATGCTACACACTCAGTGAAATTCTATTTTAAAAGATATGAATTTGACATGGCTCTACTGGGCATGGCAATAATATTAAAGTAATTGTGTCAAATGATATTAGTGCTAAAATATATTGAAAAAAAGAGACACAAATCCCATTGCACAGATCCTCCAATCTAAGCAGGCTCCTGCAGTTATAGGACAGCTCACCAGTATCACTCGACTTGTGATGGTTCCTCTCCTCCTTTACGTATGCACGTTGCAGCATGCATTCCACTGCAATGAGGAAAGAAGTGGGTGAACCCAGACCGTACAGTATGGGGTGGTGGTGACCTGCAGCGAAATGGTCGCCAACCACAACCATTACAATTTACATTAACAAAGTGCTACACACATCCAAAAAGAAATCTCAGAAGACAGAATAGAGCAGGTTAAAACAGCGTGACATCAAGAGGAAGTGGAAAAATAGAGAGAGTGCGAGATTGTTGAGCACGTAGTGAGAGATATCGACTTCCAGGCGAGTTTTGAAGACAAGAAGAGAGTTGAAATGATGGTGTGCTGGAGTTTCCGATGCCCTGGGTACAGTTTATTGGGAAACACTTGGTTACGGCGCAGAAGAAACAGTGATGCATAACAAATACTGTTCGACAACAGATGACAAGGGAGGAGTGGAATAAGTTCACAAGGATTTATATCTTGGCAGATTGTTGTGATTGACAGGGTGTCATCTACAATAGGATTGATATGGTCGTTCACTATTCTTCAAATTATTTCAGTGGAGCAATGAGGACAAGGGGAATTTGGTGGAAAGGTACGGGACAGGGATTGGGGTCTTATTCTTGGTCAGGATTTGAGCTGTGGCATTCAGGATACCTGTTGTTTATGCTGTGCTCCTGATTTGGTCGTGGATAGAACAAAAAATGGAGTCGGAGACAGGGCTGGTGGGATTGACCAGGAGCAGAGCCTGGTCATGTGACCCTGACTTACTGGAAGTAGGGACAACTTGTGCTGGCTGCTGTTTGATTGGCTCCTGGCTTTGTGATCAGATTTCCTCCCTGGTTAGCATTCATGAGCTTTCGTGAACGTGGGCAGCAGCTGGTTCTGACAGCGGACACAGTGAGTATGATTCCTCCAAATAAATAGAGGAAACAATACGAGTGTAGAAAGTGAGAGGTCGGCCAGGAGTGTGTTTGAACATTCAAATCTGGAGCTGGCAAAGACACTGATAAGTTTTCAGCAGCATTTGAGGTGAAACGGGGGACAAGGAATGGGTCATTGAGATGGCGCAGGCTTGTGGTTGTAAGCTCATCCCGAAGTCAACCAAATGACCAAGGTTGCAAAAAATATGGTTGCAAAAAATACGGATGTCTGCACATTGAATATGCACACGTTTAAAAACAAGGCCGAGGGGAATCTGCACAGTGAAAAGTTATCAGTTTAAAGAGACGGTCTCGGGACCAACGCCCACAGTGAATAGACACATTTTTAAAACAGGGACTGGAACAACCTGCAGAGTGAATTGCCATAAGTTTAAACACTGGGCACCATGGGGGAAATCTGCACAATGAATAGTCAGAAGTTTGAAAACAGGGCCTCGGGGAATCTGAACACAATAGACACAAGCTTAAGCAGAGGGCTCAGGAGCAACGTCCACAATAAATAGACACATGTTTAAAACAGGGCCAGGGGGATCCTGCACCATGAATGGTCACAAGTTTAAACACAGGGCCCTGGGAATCCTGCACAATGAATAGTCACATGTTTAAACACAGGGCCCGGGGGATCCTGCACAGTGAATAGTCACAAGTTTAAACACAGGGTCCGGGGGGAATCTGCACAGTGAATGATCACAAGTTGAAACACAGGGTCCGGGGGATCCTGCTCAGTGAAAAGTCACAAGTTTAAACACAGGGCCCAGGGAGAACCTGCAAGGTGAATAGTCGCATGATTGAACACAGGTCCAAGGGGATACGGCATTGGAAATATTCACAAGTTGAAACACAGGGCCCGGGAAGAACGTGCACGGTGAATTTCACAAGTTTAAACACCGGGCCTGGGGAATCCTGCACAGTAAATAGTCACAAGTTTAAACACAGGTCCCAGGGGATACTGCACAGTAAATAGTCACAAGTTTAAACACAGGTCCCAGGGGATACTGCACAGTAAATAGTCACAAGTTTAAACACAGGTCCCAGGGGATACTGCACAGTAAATAGTCACAAGTTTAAACACAGGTCCCAGGGGATACTGCACAGTAAATAGTCACAAGTTTACACACAGGTCCCAGGGGATACTGCACAGTAAATAGTCACAAGTTTACACACAGGGCACGGGGGATCTTGCACAGTGAATAGACACAATTTTAAACAGAGGGCCTGGGGGGATCCTGCTCAGTGATTTGTGTCAAGTTTAAACACAGGGACCGGGAGAACCAGCAGGATGAATAGTCACATGTTTGAACACAGGTCCCGAGGGGAATCTGCACAGTCAATAGTCACAAGTTTAAACACAGGGCCCGAGGGGATCCTGCCCAGTGATTCGTGTCAAATTTAAACAGAGCGCCGGGAGATCCTGCTCAGTGATTCGTGTAAAGTTTAAACACAGGGCCCGGGGGATGCCGCTCAGTGGTTCGTGTAAATTTTAAACACAGGACCCGGGGGAAACCTGCACAGTGATTCAAGTCAAGTTTAACAGAGCGCTCGGGGGATCCTGCTCAGTGATTCGTGTAAAGTTTAAACACAGGGCCCGGTGTGATCCCGTATAGTGATTCGTGTCAAGTTTAAACACAGGGCCCGGGGATTTCCTGCAAAGTGAATAGCCACAAGATTAAACACAGGGCCCTGGGGAAGCTGCACAATTCATAGTCACAAATTTGAACACAGGGCCGGGGGGATCTTGCACAGTCAGTCATGTCAAGTTTAAACACAGGGCCTGGAGGAATCCTGCATAGTGAATAGTCACAAGATTAAACACAGGGCGAGGGGGAATGCGGCACAGTGAATAGTCACAAGATTAAACACAGGGCGAGGGGGAATGCTGCACAGTGAATACTCACAAGTTTCAACACAGGGCGCGGGGTGAAGCCGCACAGTGAATAGTCACAAGATTAAACACAGGGCCCTGGGGAAGCTGCACAATTCATAGTCACAAATGTAAACACAGGGCCGGGGGGATCTTGCACAGTCAGTCATGTCAAGTTTAAACACAGGGCCCGGAGGAATCCTGCACAGTGAATAGTCACAAGATTAAATACAGGGCGAGGGGGAATGCTGCACAGTGAATACTCACAAGATTAAACACAGGGCGAGGGGGAATGCTGCAGAGTGAATACTCACAAGATTAAACACAGGGCCCGGGGGAAGCTGCTCAGTGAATACTCACAAGATTAAACACAGGGCGAGCGGGCATGCTGCACAGTGAATACTCACAAGATTAAACACAGGGCACGGGGGAATGCTGCACAGTGAATCTTCTTCTTATTTGGCCTCCTTGTCTCGAGAGAAAATGGGTAAGCGCCTGGAGATGGTCAGTGGTGTGTGCAGCATCGCCTGGAGTGGCTATAAAGGCCAATTCTGGAGTGACAGACTCTTCCACAGGTGCTACAGATAAAATTGGCTGTCGGGGCTGTTACACAGTTGGCTCTCTCCTTGCGCTTCTGTCTTTTTTCCTGACAACTGCTAAGTCTCTTCGACTCGCCACGCTTTAGCCTCGCCTTTATGGCTGCCCGCCAGCTCTGGCGATCGCTGGCAACTGACTGCCACGACTTGTGATCAATGTCACAGGACTTCATGTTAGAAAAGCACTTTTCTAATATTTGTCAGTTCCGAAGAAGGGTCACTGACCCGAAACGTTAACTCTGCTTCTCTTTCCACAGATGCTGCCAGACCTGCTGAGTGAATCCAGCATTTCTTGTTTTTGCTTCAGATTTCCAGCATCCGCAGTATTTTGCTTATCACAGGACTTCATGTCGCGTTTGCAGATGTCTTTAAAGCGGAGCCATGGACGGCCGGAGGGTCTGGTACCAGTGACGATCTCGCTGCAAAATGTGTCCTTGGGGATCCTGCCACCTTCCATGGGGCTCACATGGCCAAGCCATCTCAAGCGCCGCTGGCTTAGTAGGGGGTATATGTTGGGGATGTTGGCCGCCTCGAGGACTTCTGTGTTGGAGAGATGCTCCTGCCATCTAATGCCAAGGGTTCTCCGGAGTTAGCGCAGATGGAATGAATTGACACGTCGCTCTTGGATGACATACGTTGTCCAGGCCTCGCTGCCACAGAGCAAGGTACTGAGGACACAGGCTTGATACATTTGGACTTTTGTGTTCTGTGTCAGTGCGCCATTTTCCCACACTCTCTTGGCCAGTCTGGACAGAGCAGAGGAAGCCTTTCCCATGCGCTTGTTTAATTCTGCATCGAGAGGCAGGTAGGTGAACTCTTGAACCACTTCCAGAGTGTGGTCGCCGACATTGATAGATGGGGCATTTCTGATGTCCTGTCCCATGATGTTCGTTTTCTTGAGGCTGATGGTTCGGCCAAATTCATTGCAGGCAGCCTCAAACCTGTCGATGAGTCTCTGCTGGCACTCTTCATTGTGAGATGTTAATGCAGCATCTTCAGCAAAGAGGAGTTCCCAAATGAGGAGTTTCTGTACTTTTGTCTTCGCTCTTAGACGGGCAACGTTGAATAACCTGCCACCTGATCGTGTGCGGAGGAAAATTCCTTCTTCTGAGAACTTGAATGCATGTGGGAGCAGCAGGGAGAAGAAGATCCCAAACAGTGTAGGTGCGGGAACACAGCCCTGTTTCACGGCACTCAGGATTGGAAAGGGGTCTGATGAGGTGCCGCTATGCTGAATTGTGCCTTTCCTATTGTCAAGGAATGAAGTGATGATACTCAGCTGCTTTGGTGGGCATCCAATCTTTTCTAGTAGTCTGAAGAGACCACTTCTGCTGACGAGGTCAAAAGCTTTGGTGACATCAATGAAAGCAATGTAGAGGGGCATCTGTTGTTCATGGCATTTCTCCTGTAGCTGGCGAAGGGAGAACAGCATGTCAATGGTGGATCTCTCTGCTCGAAAGCCATACTGTGCCTCAGGATAGACACGCTCAGCCAGCTTCTGGAGCATGTTTAAAGCGACTCGAGCGAAGACTTTCCCCACTATACTGAGCAGGGAGATTCCACGGTAGTTGTTGCATTCACCCTTGTTCTTATAGAGGGTGATGATATTGGCATCGCGCATGTCCTGTGGTACTGCTGCCTCATCCCAGCACAGGCAAAGCAGTTCGTAGAGCACTGCAAGTATAGCAGGCTTGGCACTCTTGATTATTTCAGGCTTAGTGCCGTCCTTCCCAGGGGCTTTTCCACTGGCTAGAGAATCAATGGCATCACTGAGTTCCGATTGTGTTGGCTGTACGTCCAGCTCATCCATGACTGGCAAAGTCAGGGCTGCATTGAGGGCGGTCTCAGTGACAGCATTTTCCCTGGAGTACAGTTCCACGTAGTGTTCCACCCACTGTTCAATTTGCATGCGTTGGTCAGTGATTGTGTCCCCTGATTTAGATTTGAGGGGGGCAATCTTCTTGACGGTTTGCCCAAAAGCTCTCTTAATGCCATTTGATATTCCTTGTGTCAGAGGCCAGCTGAATATGACTGCATAGGTGTTGCCAGTAGTCATTTGCGCAGCGCCTGGCTGTTCTTTGTGCAGCGCTTCTGGCAGCGTTAATGCTATGGATGTTACCTCGCTGGGGGCTTTCTTGTAGTTCATCAGTGCAATGTGCTTAGCGGCTATGACAGGTTCCAGCTCTTCAATGTGAGATTGAAACCAGTCTGCATTCCGCTTCACACAGTTGCCATAGGTGGTCATTGCTGAATCATAGATGGCGTCTCTGATGTGGGCCCAATGGTACCTGCATCCCCTGTGGGAGTGCTGTGGAGGGAATTTTCAAGTGAATTTAGAAACTTGTGTAACAGCTGTGGATGTGAAATTCTGCTAGTGGTGATGCGTGGGTAGCCCTTCTGCTTGGAGTGATGCAGCTTCTTTGGTTTGAGTATATCCTTGTTGCACACCAGGGAGTGGTCTGTGTCGCAGTCCGCACTTTGGAAGCTGCGTGTGATTTGAACACTGTTTAAAGAGGCTCGCCTTCTGACGATGAGGTCCAGCTGGTGCCAACGACGTGGTCTTGGGTGCCTCCAAAGAACCTGGTGACAGGGTTCAGTGTGAAGGAATGAGTTGGTGATGCAGAGGTTATGATAGGTACACAACTCAAGCAGTCTCTGCCCATTCTCATTCATCCTTCCAATGCCATTTCGCCCAAGGCAGGAAGGCCATGAGTCATGGTGGGTCCCAACCATGGCATTAAAGTTCCCCAGCAGGAATAGGTGTCCGGTGTTGGGTATGCTACTAATGATATTATGGAGTTCAGTGCATTACTCTCCAGCAGATTGTGATTTTTGTGATTGGTCGGCTTACTGAAATACCCGTATCCACCAGCAGAGGGCGGCCATTATTAGAATTGAAAACAGATAATGCTGCATACACTTAACAGGTCAGGTATCATCTGTGGAGAGAGACATAGAACTAGCTATGCACGTTAATGCGATTTCTTCAGAAATACATAACATTGGAGATAAACTACTTTTAACAAATACAGAACCAGGGAAAAGGGGGTATGGAGAGAATGAAATAGTTAAGGCTTGTGTTAAGATGGAGGCATGTGTGATTAAATGAACCCCACCCTTATTAATCTCTCTTATCTATGCCCCTGTGATCTACAGCACTTCAATCTCTCAACCCTGACATTGTCATTCAACCTACTGAGAATGGAATCGCTGCTGTTATTTGTTGAAAAGACCAATACCTTGGGAAGCCAAAACACTAACTCTCTGACATATCATCCCACCTCCCTCTGGATCATGACCCCACCACCGAACATCATGTCATCCTTTCCCATATTATCATTGAACCTATCTCCTCTTGAGATCTTCACCTCACAGCCTGCAACCGCACTGTCTACCAACCTCACACAGCCCCCTCTAAATCTTTACGAACATCAACTAACAAGGCTACCTCAATAGACTTAACATTTCAACCTGTTCCTTTCCGATGGATCTTAATTCTTCCTATCACAACACTACTTTCTCCGCTTTTCTTCTTCTGTTGCCATCCACGATTTTAGCTATTATGGTTTCCTGTTCAGAACAGTCTCCATTTCGCCATTGGCAACCAGTCCAACACTGTAAACAGGACAGTTAGACTCCTACAGCTCCACAGGGCGGCACAGTGGCGCATTGGTTAGCAAAGCTCCAGCGACCTGGGTTCAATTCTGGATACTGCCTGTGTGGAGTTTGCAAGTTCTCCCTGTGTCTGCGTGGGTTTCCTCCGGGTGTTCCGGTTACCTCCCACAGCCATAAGACTTGCAGGCTGATCGGTAAATTGGCCATTATAAATTGTCCCTAGTATCGGTAGGTGGTAGGGAAATATAGGGACAGGTGAGGATGTGGTAGAAATATGGGATTAGTGTAGGATTAGTATAAATGGGTGGTTAATGGTCGGCACAGACTCGGTGGTCCGAAGGGCCTTTTTCAGTCCTGTATCTCTAAATCAAAAAAAAACACTCTATATTTACATCTCTCACCAAGATGTCCATTCCCTGTAAACTTCTCTCTCTCTCCAGAACATGTAATTCTGCTAAACCTCTATCTCTCACCAGGACAATCAATCCTTTTAAAACTCAATCCATTCAAGAAATTCGGGTCCCGACAACTCTATCCCTAATCAGGATGGCCAGTCCCTCAACACTTACATCTCTTACCAGGATGTTCAAACCATCTACAGCTTAACCCATTCAAAATATTCAGGTTTCTACTTTCCCATCGCACACCGGGATGTCCAGTCGCTTTACAGTTCATCTTTCACCAGGATATGTCTTCCACCTACACCTGGACCTCTTACCAGGACGTGCAGCCTCTCTGCTTCGCTATCTCTCGCCACGCCATCCATTCATTTGACACCTTTATCTCCCACCAGCCCATGGCATCTTGTTTAGCTACACTGATGACTGTTTCAGTGTCCTTTCCTGACCTCGTTCTCAACTGAAAGGAATTAAATTTGCTTCGATCTGCCAACCCTACCGTCCCTTTACACGACCCATCTCCAATTCGATTCCTCGAATTCCTATCGCCATAACTGAGGACAGGTAGGTAGCTCACAATGTCTATTTATAGCCACCAACTTAGTGACCTCCCTTGATATGCTCCCCGAACTCCCACATCCTGCTTCGTGCCAGGTCAATAATTTGTTCTCCAGGCATCTACGTCTCTGTTAAATCAGTACCAACGATGCCACCTTCCACGTCATTGTTTCCGAATTGGCTTCTGTCTTTGTTCAACTGAAGGGTTCCCTTCTTTAGGCACATAACCTGCAATTCCACCCTCATCCCTCCTCGCCACCACCAGAGCCATGATCCGGTTCGCCTTGTCCTCACTTGCCACAGCAACACCGACACATTCAACAGTTTTCTGCAATTTCGACCATCAAATGCAAAATTCCCTCCCCTCCCCTTTAAACAATCCAAAGGCACTACTCCCTCTGTGAAGCTCTAGTTTAATCCTCTGTCAATCCCAGAATCACTCCTGTTCCCATATAAACATCTCATGCAACTGTCGAATGATGCCACATACTTTTCTCTCCTCCCTTTTCACAGAGAGTCTCCCAAACATTCCTTCTTGATGAAACAGGTATATAATTGTACTTCTTCCAACTGAGTTACATGGTATTCGTTACTCACAGTACAGTCTGCTTTGCAGAGACCAAACTGAGGATAGATAGGTAGATTGGTTGAGGCGACAATGAACACGTCAACTTTCTATTGGCACTTTTCAGCCTGAAAAGCGCTCCTGTGTTTTTGAATAGCGGGTATTATAATGGATGCGCAAGGTGAATTGCAGGAGGTGTGGGTTCATGCTCGGTGTGGGGATCCCTTATCGACACATAACAGGAGCAGTTACCCTGGGATCAACCTTCCTCTTTCCGACCACAGTGGGGGATGACAAGAGCACTCCTCCTCTTTGACAGATATTTCATATTTCCATCCTACTGTCCTGTGTCAGCAGCCAGACCTGGAGACCACACTGAGGGATGGCTCTGTCGAGCCAGTCACTGCACTGTCATCGTGCAGGCCGAATTGGAGACCACACCGAGAGCTGACCATGTGGTGCCTGGCATTACACGGTGATACAGCGAGTAACAAGAGATGTCTGAGAACTAATGATTACCCACACTCCTTCCTCTCATCCCTGCACCCAGTGATCCACGAACATCATTCTTCTCTTATATTTAGCTCAGATCTCCACTGTACTTGGACAGAGAAATTCCTTCACATGCTGTGATGGCCCTAAAGATATTAACAAAACAATCTTCACAAATTGACATGGATAAACATTTGACTAATATTATGTTAACAAATTGCACTCAAATGAATATTCATTCATGTGCCACCCAACAGTGTTTCCTTGAAGGCTTTGTGTTTTTTAATTCTAGAGCTGCCCCTTTGACTTTAGCGTGGTGGACGCTTGCTGCAGTTGTAAAAATGGCACTGCAGATACTTACAACCTGCATTTTCGGCAGTGCGACCGAGAGTGGCGACTGAATGCAGGTTGGTGCATCTCGACTAACTTGGTGGTGCCTGCATGGGCATCGAACGAGGGTCTGTCAAGGGCGTAGATGCACTTCCCTCTTGAAAGAGGACACCGTCTGCATCTCCCATAGCACCAGTCTGCACCCATGGGGCTGAACATTATCTCTCACTGATCAGCATGACAGAAAACTTAAGGACATCAGTGATCCGACCAAAGCTCCTCTCCATTCGAACCACTAAATCTGTCAATGCTGCCTCTCTATTTTTCGAGGCTGGAAGGGATTGTAGAAATCAATGCCCCAACAGCAGCAGGTTAGGCTTTAATCAAATCTGGCCTGTGTGGGTTGGTGCATGTTTGTGTGTGTGTGTGTGTGTGTGTGTGTGTGTGTGTGTGTGTGTGTGTGTGTGTGTGTGTGTGTGTGTGTGTGTGAACATAGAACATTACAGCGCAGTACAGGCCATCCGGCCCTCGATGTTGCGCCGACCTGTGAAACCATCTGACCTACACTATAGAACATAGAACATTACAGCGCAGTACAGGCCCTATGTGTTGGTATATCTGTCTGGCTCATTGCCTGAGTTCTGATCGGTGTGTGTGTGTGCGTGTTTGTGTGTGAGTCTGTCTCTGTTTGTTTCTGTGTGCTTGCAGATCTGTCTGGCTCAGAGCCTGGGTTCTGATTGGTGCGATTGTGTGTGTGTGTGTGTGTGTGTGCGCGTGTGTGTGTGTGCGCGCGTGTCTGTGTGTGTGTGTGTGTTGTTTGCATCTGTCTATCTCTGTTTACATATGTATATTTGTATATCTGTCTGGCTCATAGCTGGGGGTCTGTTCGGTGTGTGTCTCTCTCTCTGTGTCTATGTGTATCTGTTTCCATATCTGTCTGGCTCAGTGCCTATGGTCTGATTGGTGTGTGTATGGTGAGTATTTGTCTGTCTGTCTATGTTTGTGTGTGTGTGTGTGCATGTGTGTGTGTGTGTGTGTGTATGCGTGAGTGTGTATGCGTGCGTGTGTCTGTTTGTATATCTGTCTGGCTCAGTGCCTGAGGTCTGATCGGTGTGCATCTGTGGGCGTGTGGTGTGTGTCTGTGCTTGTATATCAGTCTAGCTCAGTGCATGGGGTCTGATCAGTGTGTGTGTGTGTGTGTGTGTGTCTCTGTTTGTGCCTAAGTGTTTGTCTAACTGTCTGCCTCAGTTCCGGGGCTCTGATTGGTGTGTGTCTGTGGGTGTGTAGTGTCTTTCTCTCTTTGTGTGCATTTATTTGTATATCGCTCCTGCTCAGTGCCTGGGGTCTGATCAGTGCTTGTGTCTGTTTGTGTGTGTGTATGTATACCTGTCTGGCTCAGTGCTTGTGGTCTGATCGGGGTGTGTATGTTTGTGTCTTTCTCTGTTTGTGTCTAAGTGTTTGGATAACTGTCTGCCTCAGTGCTGCGGGTCTGATTGTTGTGTGTCTGTGGGTGTGTGGTGTCTGTCTCAGTTTGTGTACATTTAGTTGTATATCGCTCCAGCTCAGTGCCTGGAGTCTGATCAGTGCTTGTGTGTGTTTGCTTGTATGTGTTTGTGTGTGCGTGTGTGCATGTGTACACCTGTCTGGCTCAGTACTTGTGGTCTGATCGATGTGTGCATGTGCGTGTGTGTGTGTGTGTATGCTGTGTGTTTGTGTCTGTCTGTTTCTCTTTGTGAGTGTGTGTTTGTATATCGCTCTAGCTCAGTGACTGGAGTCTGATCAGTGAATGAGTGTGTGTGTATATCTATCTGGCTCAGCGCTTGTGGTGTGATCGGTGTGTGTATGTGTGTAGGAGCAGGAGTAGGCCATTCGGCCCTTCGAGCCTGCTCCGCCATTCAATATGAACTTGGCTGATCACCTAATTCAGTAACCTGTTCCCGCGTTTGCCCCATATGCTTTGAACCCCTTAAACCCAAGAGCTCTGTCTAATTCCTTCTTGAAAACCTACTGCTTTCTGTGGTAGCGAATTCCACAGGCTCACCACTCTCTGGGTGAAGAAATTTCTCCTCCTTTCAGTCCTGAAAGGTTAACCCCGTATACTTAGACGATGACCCCTGGTTCTGGACTCCCCCACCATCGGGAACATCATTCCTATATCTACCTTGTCAAGCGCTGTTAGAATTTTATTGGTTTCTATGAAATTCCCCCTCAATCTTCTGAACTCCAGCGAATATAATCTTAACCCACTCAATCTCTCCTCATACGTCAGTCCCGCCATCCCAGGAATCAATCTGGTAATCTTTCGCTGCACTCCCTCGATAGCAAGAACATTCTTCCTCAGAAAGGAAGACCAAACCAGCACACAATATTCCAGGTGTGGTCTCACCAAGCCCCTGTATAATTGCAGCAAGACATCCCTGTTCCTGTACTGGAATCCTCTCGCTATGAAGGCCAACATACAATTTGCAGTTTTTATCACCTGTTGGACCTGCATGCTTGCCTTCAGCGACTGATGTACGAGAACACACAGGACTCATTTCATAATCCCCTCTCTCAGTTTATAGCCATTCAGATAATAATCTGCCGTCCTGTTTTTGCTGCCAAAGTGGATAACCTCACATTTATCCACATTATACTGCATCCACCATGCATTTGCCCACTCAATCAACTCTCACCCAGTTTTGTGTCATCTGCAAATTTGGAGATATTACATTTAGTTCCCTCATCTAAATCATAAATATATATTGTGAATAGCTGGGGTCCTCGTACCGATCCCTGAGGTACCCCACTAGTCACTGCCTGCCACTCGGAAAAAGACCCATTTATCCCTACTCCTTTTTTGCTGTCTGCCAACCAATTTTCTGCCCATCGCAATACAATACCCCCAATCACATGCGCTTTAATTTTACTTGCTAATCTTTTATGTGGGACTTTTTCAAATGTCTTCTGAAAGTCCAAATAAACCACATACACTGGCTCCCCCTCATCATCTCTACTAGTTACATCCTTGGAGAATTCTAGTAGATTTGTCAAGCATGATTTCCCTTTCGTAAATCCATGCTGACTCTGGCCGATTCTACCACTGTTCTCCAAGTGCTCTGCTATAAAATCTTCAATAATGGAATCTAGAATTTTCCCCACTACCGATGTCAGGCTGACTGGTCTATAATACCCTGCTTTCTCTAGACCTCCCTTTTTCAATAGTGGAGTTCCATTAGCTAGCCTCCAATCTGTAGGAACTGCTCCCAAATCTACAGAATCTTGGAAGGTGACCTCCAATGCATCCACCATGTCTAGGCACTTCCTTAAGTACTCTGGGATTCAGACCATCAGGCCCTGGGAATGTATCAGCCTTCAATCCCACCAATTTCCCAACACCATTTCTCTACTAATACCGATTTCCTTCAGTTCCCATCTTCCACTAAGCCCTGCGTTCCCTAACATTTCTGGTACGATATTAGTGTCCTCCTTTGTGAAGACAGAACCAAAGTATACATTTAGTTCGTCAGCCATTTCTTTGTTCCCCATCATAGATTACCTGTTTCTGACTGTAAGGGACCTCCATTTGTCTTCACTAATCCTTTTATCTTCACATACCTATAGAAACCTTTACAGTCAGTTTTTATGTTCCCCACAAGCTTGCTCTCGTACTCTATTTTCCCCTTCTTAATCAATCCCTTGATCCTCCTTTGCTGAATTCTAAACTGCTCCCAATCCTAAGGTTTGTTGTTTTTTTTCCAGCGAATATATCTGCATCTTCCGTGGATCTAATGCTTTCTCTAATTTCCCTTGCAAGCCATTGATTGGCTACCTTTCCCGTTTTACTTTTGCACCAGACAGAAATAAACAATTGTTGCAGTCCATCCATGCGCACTTTGAATGTTTGCCTTTGCCTTTCCACCATCATCCCTTTACGTAACGTTTCCCAATCCATCACAGCCAACTCACACCTCATACCTTCATAGCTTCCTTTACTAAGATTCAGGGCCCTCGTCTCAGAGTCAACTATGTCACTCCCCATCTTGATGTCGAATTCCATCATATTATGGTCGTTCTTCCCCATGGGGTCTCGCACAACCAGATTGTCAATTATTCCTCTGTCATTACACAATACCTAGTCTAGGATGGCCTCTTCTCCAGTTGGTTCCTCAACGTATTGGTCCAGAAAACCATTCCGTATATACTCCAAGAATTCCTCCTCTACGGTATTGTGACAAATTTGATTTGCCCACTCGATAGGCTGATTAAAGACACCAGAAAATACAAATGTTCCTGTATTGCATGCGTCTCTAATTTCCTGTTTAATGCCAATCCGAACATCACCACTACAGTTTGGGGATCCATATGCAACCCCCACTATCCTTTTCTGCTCCTTAGATTTTCTCAGCTCTTCCCATACACATTCCATATCGTCAGAGCTAATATCCTTCCTCATTATTGCATTAAAAACCTCTTTAACCAGCAATGCAACTCGAAAGCCTTTTGCTTTTTGTCTGTCCTTCCAAAACACTGAATACCCTTGGATGTTCATTTCCCATCCCTGATCACCTTGCAGCCATGTCTCCATCATCCCGACTGTATCATACTCGTTTATATCTATTTGCGCGATTCATTCATCCACTATATTTTGAATGTTCCACGCGTTAAGGCACACAGCCTTAAGGCTTGTCTTTTTAACATTATTTTGCCCCTTTCCACTATTTTTCACTGCGGCCTTGTTTAATTCTGGCCCTTGAATTCTCTGCCTTTCATTTTTCCTATCCCCCTTACTGTCTTTTGTCCTTGTCTTTGATCATCCCTCCTCTGACTCTTTGCAAAAGTTCCCCTCCCTCCGTGTGTGTGTGTGTGTATATCTGATTGGCTCAGAATCTGGGGTATGATCGGTGTATGTGTGTGTGATTCTCTTTGTCAGTCTGTGTATTTGGTTGTATATCTGTCTCGCTCAGTGCCTGGGGTCTGATCAGTGTGTGTTTGCCTGTGTGTGTGTTTTATCAACATCCTTGCTGGTAGATTTGCTAGTGCTGTTGTGGTGGGAGGGGGGCTGTTGGGGTTAAACTAATTTGGCAGCGCAATGGTATAAGACTGGAGGTACAGTCGGGGTGATGCACAGTCAAATAAAGAAGAAAATCTAAGTCAGTTTGGAAGGTAGAGCAAATACAGACCTGTTAAGGCACGAGTGAATAATGCAAGGATGGATTGCATCTATCTTTTTAATGCGAGGAGTCTTTCTAGCAAGGCAGATGATTTGAGGGCGTTAATTAACACATGGGATTATGATATTAATGCAATCACAGAAACATATTTGTGGGAAGGGCAGGACTGGCAGCTCAGTATTCAAGGGTATAGAATCTTCAGGTGAGACAGAAGAGGGGGTAAAAGAGGAGGCACTGTTGATCAAAGAGTCAATTACTGCAGTAAGGAGCGATGATATCTCAGAGGGATCCTCAAATGAGGGCATATGGGTAGAAATTCAAAGCAGAAAAAGGGGAATTACTTGGCTGGGAGTGTACTACAGGCCTCCAAACAGTCAGAGAGAGATAGAGAGCAGATACGTAGGCAAATCTGAGGGTGGTGTAACACTGATAGGGCTATAGTAGGGGAGTTCATGTTCCCCCAATATTAACTGGGATATTCTTTGTGCAAAAGGCTTAATGGGGGCAGAATTCTTAAAAATGCATATCGGAGAATTTTTTGAGCCAGTATGTAGAACGTCCGACAAGACAAAGGGCAGCACTGGACCTAATCCTAGGGAATGAAGCAGGACAAGTAATAGAAGTATCAGTGGGGGAGCATTTCGGGCTTAGTGGTCATAACTCTATAAGATTTAAGGTAGCTATGGAAAAAGGTCAGGAGGGACCGAAAATAAAAGTACCGAATGGGGGAAGGCAAATATCAATATGAAAAACAGGATCTGGCTAAAGTGGACTGGGAGCACCTACTTGAAGGTAAGTCTACATCAGATCATTGGGAGTCATTCAAGGAGGAAATAGTGAGAGTTCAGAGCCAGCACGTACCCGTAAAGATGAAGGGTAGGTCTAACAAGTCCAGGGAACTCTGGATGTCAAAGGATCTCAAGGATTGGATGAGGAAAAAAGGGGTCTTGTGGCATATTTCGAGCGCTGAAAACAGTGGAAGCCATGGAGGAGAATAGAAACATAGAAAATAGGATCAGGAGTAGGCCATTCGGCCCCTCGAGCCTACAGAATGTGCAAGGGGGTGTACTTAAAAAAATAATTGGGAGAGCGAAGAGGGGACATAAAAAACACTGCTGGGCAAGATAAAGGAAAGCCCCAAGGCGTTTTTTAAGGATATTCAGAGCGAGAGGATAACTAGAGAAAGATTAGGCCCATTAGGGACCAAAGTGTCAATCTGTGTGTAGAGCCGGAGGACATAGGTATGGTTTTAAATGATTACTTCACATCTGTTTTGACTATGGAGAAGTTGGATGTAGGCATAGAGATCAGGGAGGGGGATTGTGATATACTTGTACAGATTAGCATTGTAACGGAGGAAGTATTAGCTGTTTTAGTGGGATTTAACGTGGATAAATCCCCAGGACCAGACGAGATGCATCCCAGGCTGTTATGTAAGGCAAGGGAGGAGATAGCAGATGCCCTGACACAAATTTTAAAATTCTCTCTGGAAACAGGAGGGTTGCCAGGAGGCCACTGAATGTGGTACCATTATTCAAGAAGGGGAGCAGGGATCTAACAGATAATTACATCAGTAGTATGGAAACTATTGGGAAAAAAATTCTGAGGGACAGGATTAATCTTCACTTGGAGAGGCAGAGATTAATCAGTGATAGATAGCATGGCTTTGTCAGAGGATTTTCCTGTCCAACAAACTTGATTGAAATTTTTTGAGGAGGTGACTAGATGTGTAGATGAGGGTCCAGCAGATTATGTAGTCTACATGAACTTCAGTAAGGCTTTTGATAAGATCCCGCATAGGAGATTGGTGAAGAAGGTAAGAGCCCATGGGTTCCAGGGTAATTTGGCAAATTTGATCCAAATTTGGCTTAGTGGCAGGAGGCAGATGCTTATGGCCGAGGGTTGTTTTTGGGAGTGCAGGCGTGAGACCAGTGTTGTACCGCAGGGATTGGTGCTGGTACCCTTGTTGTTTGTAGTGTAGAGTAATGATTCAGACGTGAATATAGGAAATATGATTAGTAAGCTTGCAAATGGCACTAAAATTGATGACATTGTAAATAATGAAAGAGGAAAGCCTTAGATGACAGGACGATATAGATGTGCTGGTGAGGTGGACGGAGCAGTGGCAAATGGAGTTTAATCCTGAAAAGGTGATGCATAGGAGGGCTAACAAGGCAAGGAACTATAAAATGGATGGTAGGACCCTAGGAAATAGATGATCAGAGGGACCTTGGTGTACTTGTCCATCGATCACTGAAGGCAGCAGCAAAGGTCGATAAGGTGGTTCGGAAGGCACATGGGATACTTGCTTTTTTTAGCTGAAGCATGGAATATAAGAGCAGGGAGGTTATGATGGAGCTGTATAAAATGTAAGTTAGGCCACAGTTAGGGTGCTGTGTACAGTTCCAGTCTCCACACTATCGGAAGGATGTGATAGTACTGGAGAGATTGCAGAGGGGATTCACCAGGATGTTGCCTGTGCTGGGGCATTTCAGATATGAAGAGAGACTGAAAAGGCTAGGGTTGTTTTCCATAGAGCAGAGAAGGCTGTGGGGGGACGTGATTGAGGTATACAATATTCTGAGGGCATTTATAGGTTAAATGGGAAGAAACTTATTCCTTTAGCTGAGGGATCAATAACCAGGGGGCATAGATTTAAAGTAAGGGGCAGGGAGTTTAGAGGGGATTTGAGGGAACGAATTTGAACTCGTTGGAGTCTGGAATGCACTGTCTGAAGATGTGGCGGAGGCAGGAACCCTCACGACATTTAAGAATTATGTAGATGAGCATTTGAAACGCCATAGCATACAATGGTCCGGGCCAAGTGCTGGAAAATGGAATTAGAATAGTTAGGTGCTTGATGGCTGGCACAGACACGTTGGGCCGAAGGACCTGTTTCTGTGCTGTATGACTCTATGACTCTATGACTGACCACCGCACAGTCCCTCTGGAGACGAAGTCCTGTCATTACATTGAGGTATACCCACCATTGTGCTGTCTGGCACTGCCACCATGCTATATGGCATAGATTGCAAACTAATGTAGCAACTCAAAACTGGGAATCCATGAGGCGCTTTGTGCCTTAAGCAACAGCAGAATTATATTCAACACAATGTGTAACTTCATGGCACGGCACATCCCCCACTCTACCATTACCACCAAGCCGCAGGATCAACCCTGGTTCAATGAGAGTGTAGGAGGGCTTCCCAGAAGCAGCACCAAGCATACCTAAAAATGAGGTGTCAGCCTGGTGAAGCTACAACACAGAACTACTTGCATGCCCAGCAGAGGAAGCAACATGTGATAGACAGAGTTAAACAATTCCACAACACACAGATCAGCTCCCAACCCGATGCCTGCCCTACTCGTATTGCCAGCCGTCCTGACTCCCAGGCCATCTCCAAAAAGCTTGAAAAATTCAGCCTGTTGAATCAGGCAAGGTTTCCAGCAAGATGACACATCAGATAAAATAACTTGTCGAGAAAACAGGTAAATCCTTTGGTCGATGAACTCCATTTTTTCCACAGTTCATATAAAACTCCTCCTCCCCCTCCCACAAGCTTTGTGTACGCTCTTATACCTACAAGCTAACAGTTAAAAAGTAATTATTGATACTGTCCCCACTCACTTACCTGGATGAGTGCAGGTCCAATAACACTGAAACTGATTTGCAGTCCTGCCGTATCCAGTCACGAATGGTGGAGGACAAATGATCAACTAACAGGAGGAAGAGGTTCCACAAATATCCACATCCTCACTAAGAGTGGAGCCCAGCACATCAGTGCAAGAGACAAGGCTGCAATATATACATCCATCTTCAGCCAGAAGTGCAGATTGGATGATCCATCTCGGCCTCCTGCTGAGGTCGCCAGCATCCCAGATGTCAGTCTTCAGCCAATCTTATTTATTCCACCTGATATCAAGAAATAGTCGAAGGCACCGGATACTGTAAATTCTCTGGACCCTGACAATATTCTGGCAATAGTACTGATAACTTGTGTTCCAGAGCTAGCCATACGCTGAACCAGGCTGTTGCATTACGGCTACTAAATTGACATCTATCTGGCGATGTGGAAAGTTGCCCAGGTATGTCCTGTGCACAAAAAGCAGGACAAATCCAACCTGGCCAATTGTCGCCTAATCAGTCTACTCTCGACCATCAGCAAAGAGATGGGAGGGGTGATCAATCGTGTTTTCAAGCGGCACTTGCTCAGCAATAACCAGCTCACTGACGCTCAGTTTAGTTTCCGCCGGGCCACTCAGCTCCTGATCTCATTACAGCCTTGGTCCAAACATGGGCAAAAGAGCTGAATGCGAGAGATGAAGGGAGCGTGACTGCTCTTGACATCACGGCAACATTTGACTGAGTATGGCATTAAGAAGCCACAGCAAAACTGGAACCGAAGGACATCAGAGGGAAAGCTCTCCACTTAGAGTAGTATCTAGCACAAAGGAAGTTGGTTGTGGTTGTTGGAGTTCAATTATGTCAGCCCTAGGACATCAGTGCATGAGTTCCTCAGGGCAGTGTGCTCGGCTCAACCATCTTCAGCTGCTTCATCAATGACCATCCCTCCATTATAAGGCCAGAAGTGGGGATATTTGCTGATGATTGCACAATATTCAGCACCATTTGCGACTCATAATATACAAAAGCAGCCTATGTTCATATGCAGCAACACATGGACCACATCAAGCCTTGTGCTAATGAGTTGCAAGTAACATTTGCACCAGACAAGTGCTTGTCAGCGACCATCTCAAACAAGAGGTAATCTAACCATTTCCCCTTGATGCTCACTGGTATTAGAAAGGTTGATCCCCCACTATAAATACCCAGTGGGTAAACGTTGACCAGAAACTGAACGGGACCAGCCAGGTAAACGCTGTGGCTACAGACACAAGTCAGCTGTTAAGGAATTCTGCCACAAGTAACTCATATCCTGTCTCCCCAGTGCCTGTCCATCATCTGCAAGGCACATGTCAGGAGTATGATGGAATACTCTCCCCTTGCCTGGATGGGTGCTGTTCCAACAACACTCAAGAAGCTCGACACCATCCAGGAAAGCAGTCCGCTTGATTGGCACCCTATTCACAACTTCCAACATTCACTCCCTCCACCACCGACACACAGTGGAAGCAGCGTGTATCAAGAACAAGGTGCACTGCGGCAACACACCAAGCACATACCAAAGCCGCTACCCATATGACCGAGAAGAACAAGGGCAGCAGATGCATATGAACACCACCACCTTAATATTCCCCTCCAAGCCATTCACCATCCTGACTAAGAAAAAGACCGTCGTTCCTTCACTGTCGCTGGATTAAAGTTCTTGCACTCCCTTCCTTACAGCACTGTTGGGTGTACCTACACCCCAAGGACTGCAGCAATTAAAGAAGGCAATTCACACCATCGCAAAGGCAATCGAGTATGGTCAATAAATGCTGGTCTCGCCAGGGACGCCCACTCCCCATGAATGAATAGTCACAACAAAAAATCTCTCCTGCCCTCCATCCTATCATACATCTAAATTTTATTTCTTCTTGCCGCCTTCTTTTCACTTTGTGAAAAAAACAGTTACATTTCTAACCTTTTCCAGTTCTGATGAAAGGTCACAGACTTGAAATGCTAACTGTTTCCACAGATGCTGTCAGATCTGCTGAGTATTTCTAGCACTTTCTGATTTGAGATCAGTGTTTATTTGGTTGCCTGCGTGTCACATTATTAACAGGGACCCCAGAAAATGACAGTATTGGCAGAGAGATCCTCAGATCTCGACTTTCATACTGCATTCTCTTAAGTATTTAAAATGTCTGAGGAGATCTTGCATGTATAACATAATTTATCAAGGTTCTTTGCTGAGTATCAGTGTTTACTGCAAGTTCCTTGGTTAGTGCTACCATTTCTCAGTATGTTCATGTGTAAGTGCCACTGTTTACAGGATTGATCAGCTCCTCACAGAAACAAGAGATTGACCCAAATATCTCCAATCCCCACCATTCTGTGCTTGTGTTTCAAGTTTCTCTGACAACCCTTGGCTCATAATGAAATTGTCAGTCTGTGATTTCTGCAAAACACACCTCAGGGGGACAAGTCCATAATATTGGGAAAGTACCGGACATATCCTCAGAAACAAAAGAGTGTGTGGCAGTGTTATGGGGGATTTACCTTGTTTCAAATCATTTTTGTCTAGATTGACAATGCAGTTTGTGGAATTCCTTTATTAAATGTCCATTTCTGGGGAGTTTTTGTTTCATTCTATGTGAGATCCGGAGGAATTAATCATTTGAACACTTTCTACCTGTGATAATTCTATGGTGGCTGCTCAGCTGTGTTCATTTATTGATCTGTTTTAGTTCTTCAGACTCTTTTCATTACCCAGGTCTACTTTCGCTCCCAGAGAAATCAGGCTGACATTAAATGTTATTTATTGGGGCACAGTGGCTAGTTTATTGAAACCACTGTCCACCTTCAGATCCCCTCTTTGAATTGAATCACGGCAAGTTAACTACTGACATTGACACAGGCTGCATTTCCAGTGATCGGACCACAGCGAGTTAACACTTTACATTAACACAGGCTCAATCCTCCTGATTGTATTTGATTGTTAACAGTATTCCTGCTTCATGAACCTATACAGGCAACAGCCTCAACATCTCATGGGTTCTTCTATTTTAAATTAAAACCACAGCGAGAATTGATGCATTGGTGTATCTGACTTTGCTGATTGATTTGGACTCAGAGTGATTTATCATGGCCCGTTGATATTGTGTGTTATACATTTGGAAATTGTACACAGATTACAGATATTCTGTGCTGTGATTCAGTTTTTGTGATGAATTACGTTTATTTGCAGACACTAAGCTGTCAAATATTTCCAATGAATTAATGATATTGCCCAGAAACGTTTCCCCCGATACTTTGGCCTTCTGGATTTTAAACAACGTAATTTCAAATTCCGAGTTTTAATATGCTGCTGCAGTTTCTTGACATTACAGAGCAGCAGGCAAGAAAAACGGAAGCAGAGAAATCACCGCAATGCCAGGTGCTTCCTCTCAGTTCAACAGAACAGAAAAACACGCAGTGGCTGTTCTGAGGCTCTGCAGACTGTGAGCTGCTTTTCACATATTTCGGCAATGGAAAGCCGTTCCTGATTCCAAGTGATCACCTTCCAGAAAACAGATTCCTTTGTTTTAGAGGAAACACATCACATCCCTCCCTGTATAGTTCAACGATGGTGAACATTCACAACTTATGATGACCACTCAGTGTCTCAGTGTGTTCTGTGTCTCTCGACAGTCTCAATTAGAGATCACATTTCCTCAAATATTTGGCAGTTTTCCCAATAAAGCTGCACAGTCCTGATATGGAGTGCAGCAGTTTTGAGAGGAATGTCTCAGATACACTCTGCTGTTCCACAGTGGGCAAATACAGCAAAACTGAGCAGAAAAACAGTGATTGCTGTATTGCTCGTAATGGTGGTCATGGCAATCGAGGTGACTACCCTGGGCAACAAGTCAACATTTGACCAAGTGTGTGCCGAAGAAGATTACTTTCCTGATCCCATCATATTCCCATGTGCCAATCTCTCCGAAGTTATTTATCTATTGTGTGTATGTATTTACATTCAATTGCAACCTCACCACATTTCTCTATGACATCAACTTCTTTAAAAAGTCAAAATTCTGCAGATGCTGGAAATCTAAATCATGAACTGAAAATGTTGGAACTACTTAGTAGGCGAGGCAGCATTTTGAGAAAGAGAATTTTCTTCAGAACAGGAAAAGTTTGTGCTGTAACAGTGTTTCAGTAAGGACAGAGGCAGGGAAAATGGGAACAGAGGAAGGAGATAAAGAGAGAAACTGTGATGGGGTGGAAGGCAGTCGCGATTAAATGAAGAACAGAATCATTACCAGAACCTGCTGTCAAAAACAAATGGTGGCAGTAGTTCCCACGTGTTTATTTTTGAAGTTGATGCTGAGTCAGAAAAATTGGAACAATGTAGGAGGCTGAGTACAGAGAGGTCAGCTGTGAGTGGGACAGCGAATTATAATGGCATGTGAATGGAAGCTAAGGGACTTAAAGGAAGTACTCAGCAAAGTAATTGCAGAAGGTATGCTTCATCTCCATGGTGTGGAGGACAATTGTTAAGAATTAATACATTGATTAAACAAAGACAAAAATGCAAATAAATCACTGTTTGTGGTCCTGACAGTTGAAGGAGAGAAGGTAAAAGGGCAGGTCATGCATCACCAACACTTGCATGGGAAGGTGACATTGGAAGAGTAGTGGGTGTTTTGAGTGAAGGAACAGTGGGTCAAGCTGTACCTTCAGAATGCTGAAAATGGAGTAGAGGATGTCTGGTGGGAGCATTGTGGTGAAGTTGGCAGAAGTGATGGAGGATATTTCATTGAATGTAGAGTCTGGTGGAGTGAAAGTTGAGGGTAAGGGCAACTTCATTACAGTTAAGGAAGGATGGAAGGAATAATAGTGGAACTGGAATGGAAAGGTTCAAAGGCCCTTTCAGCCACCGAGAGCTAAATACACTTCATTCTAAAGCACACTTCTAACTGGAGAAGAGTAAAGGAGAAGGTGGAAAACAAGATCAACAACTTCTTATTGATGAGGTGTCCTTACATAGTTAAAATTTCCAAGTCATATTATCAAACACAATTTGATAGCGAGCAGCGTTAACAGATATAATGGCAGATGACCAAATGCTTCGTCAAGGTGGTAAGTTTTAAGCAGCATCTTAAATGAGGAAAAAGATGTCGAGAGGCAGAGGTTTATGGAGAGAATTCCAGAATTTCGGATCTAGGCAGATGCAAATAAGACCACCAGCGGTGGAGCGATTAAATTTGGGAATGCTCAGGTATCCGGAATTGAAGGAGGACAAATATCTGATAGGGCTGAAAGAGATTACAGAGATAGGGAGAGAAGAGCTCATGGGGAGATTATAAAATAAACGTGGGAATTTCAATATTGTTAAGGTGCATGACCAGAAGCTAATGCGATTGCAGAGGTGATGGATGAACGTCTCCTGGCGAGAGTTGTATATAGGCAGCAGAGGTTTGGATGTCCTCAGGATGACTGAGGATGCAAACAGGGAGGTTGGCCAGGAATGCATTGGAATACTCAAGTCGAGAGGTGAAGATGGGGAATTAAATGCTGCACTCTCTGGATGAAAAATGAATTGTCAGTTAAAGGAAAAGAGAAAGGAGGGATTCATTACAAATTCCAATTCAAGAATATAATCTCAAACCAAATAGAAAGCAGAGTGTACAGGGAGAATTGGAAAAGAATACAAGAAGGACAAAGGGAAAGCATAGAAAAGATTAACAGCTGACAGTAAAGGGGATCAGAAATCTTGTAAAACATATACAAGTAAAAATAAAGGAATGGTGCAGCCGATTATGGAGAAGCAAATAAATGTTCCTGTCGAGGCAGAGGTCGTGACTGAGGTACAGAATGAGTAATTTGCAACTGGCTTCAAAAAAGAAGAGGCTGAAATTAATGTCCCAATCGAGGAGAGGGATGTAGATATCCTGCATAGGATGAAATAGATGGGAACGCGTTGCTAAAACAGTTTGTCACTAAATGTCGACAACACCCCTGGTCCAGATGGGAAGCATTCTGGGAGATAAAGGAAGCTGGGTAGAGATAAGATCAGGTCTGACCACAATGTTTCAATCCTCCTTGTATATCGCACTGGGGCCAAAGGACTGGAATTTGGCAAACGTTAGACTCCTTTTCAAAACGAGAGGAGAGGGTAAACCATGTGACTACACGCTAATCTGTCTAACCACAGTGAAAGTTGAGAGATCTACTAGAGGCCTTCATCAAGGACAAAATTAATTCTCACTTGCAGAAGCATGAGGTAAGATGAGAAAAACATCTCGGATTTATAAAAGGCCAATCGTGTGTAACTTAACTGATTGAGTTCTTTAATCAAGTAAGAGACTGAAGCAGGCCTTGTGTATTTGGGATCCAATGCTGACGAAGTACCTCATAACAGACTTATTCAGAAAATGTGAATGCATATTATTAAAGGGACGATGTCAGCTCGAGCAGTCGATTGGGTAAGAGATAGGAGGTAGAGAACAGTGGTGAATGGATGTTCTTCTGACAGGCGAGAGTGGCTGTTGCCCGGGGGTTGGTTTTAAGACTACTGTTTTTTCCTTCGACATGCAAATTACATAGACTTGGGTTTAGAATGTATAATTTTTACATTTGTGGATGGTGAAAAACATGGCTCTGCATTAAATCGTGAATATTATAATAGCAGACTTCAGGGTAGACAGTCTGCTGAAAATGGCAAATCAACGGTAGATGCAACTTATTGTGGTCAAGTCAGAAGTGATGTTCATTGTGAAAACATCATGTCAATATAACATAAATAGTACCATTTTCAGGAGGTGCAAGAACAGAGGGGAATGCATGTTCATGAATCTTTAAGGATTGCAGGGCAAGTAGAGAAGCTGATTGAGAAAATGTACGAGATATTTGCTTTGAAAATGGGCTTATTGAATTCAAACATAACGGGCATCAAGCTACTACTTGATTGATCAATTGTTATGACTCAGCTGGCGTCCTATGTACAATTCCGGGCATGAATACCTTGGAAGAATTTCAAGGCCCTGCAAAACGTACAAATGAGGATTATCAAGAAGGCACCACGGGTGAGGGAATTCATTTACATGGAGAGAATTCAGGAGCTTGGATTTTTCTTATTGGAGCAGGGAAAGTTCAGTGGGATAGAAACATAGAAAATAGGAGCAGGAGTAGGCCAATTGGCCCTTCGAACCTGCTCCGCCATTCATTATGATCATGGCTGATCATCCAACTCTGTAACCTGTTCCCGCTTTCGCCCCATACCCTTTGAACCCTTTAGACCCAAGAGCTGTATCTCACTCCTTCTTGAAAATCATACAATGTTTTGGCCTCAACTGCTTTCAGTGGTAACGAGTTCCACAGGCTCACCACTCTCTGGGTGAAGAAATTTCTCCTTAACTCTGTCCTGAAAGGCTTACCTGTATCCTTAGACTGTGACCCCTGGTTCTGGACTCCCCCAACATCGGGAACATCCTTCTTGCATCTACCCTGTCAAGTCCTGTTAGAATTTTGTACGCTTCAATGAGATCCCTCCTCACTCTTCTGAACTCCAGCAAATATAATCCTAACCGACTCAATCTCTCCTCATACGTCAGTCCCGCCATCCCAGATCTAACAGAGTTCAAAATAATGAGGGGTTATGGTAGAGTAAGAATGAGGAAATTATTTCCTCTCATGAATAGGTTTGTCATCAGAGATCATGGCCATGATTTTACTGGCCCCCAGAGGCGTGATTGGAAGCTGGGAGGGGTGGAGAGGGGGCACGGAGAAATGTGGTATGTGACAAGGGATTTGGCAGAATGGAGATCCCATCGCCTCACCGTCTTCCAGTGATCCTGGAGCAGGATAGGCCTACAACAGCCTTCTCCCCCAATGGCAGATTGAGGATCTTCAGTGGCCAATTAAGGGACAATTATGGGATCATTCCACCCCCGCTGGGATCTTACCAGCAGCGATGTCCTCCACCATATGGAGAGGACACCTTGTAAAACTAAGCATTCTCCCTGTGGCCTTGTGGGTGGGGTGGGGCGTTGCCTCCTTCATGGCCAATGTGTGACGCACAGAGCACCCCCACCAGGAACCAGTTCATTCCCCGGGACCGCCCTCCTCCTGCACCACAAGAAAACCACCCAGGCGCTCTCACCGGGGCCTTGCGTACTTGCTCTGGTGACCCTGCCTCAGCTACCTCTTCTCTGCAGTTCCAGAGATGGGCCTGGGTCCGACACCTTCTGTAGAACCTGCAGAATAACTAGAAAGGTAGTGAAGAGACATTTCTTCACACTGAGGCTTGTTTAGATCTGGAAAGCAAGACCCGAAAGAGTGATGAATTCAGATTCCAGAGGAATTTATGAAGGCAATTGCAATGGAATAATTTGCAGGGTTACGAGAAAAAGCTACATATGTGACAACAAATTAGATAGCTGTTTCAAAGGGACGACTCTGACTAAAGTAGCCGAATGGCCTTTCCTGTGCATCTATGAATCTATGATCTGGACGCCAGATCAGTGATTCATTTACTTTTCACACTGTCACACGTCATTATCCTCGCAGGATAGGCTGGTAGTTGGAACCTGGGTTCATTTTATCCATTAATGGTCACATTTCGTCTCATTGGTGTATTTTACCAGCTTGTAATTCACGGTTCACACAAGTCAAAATCTATTGGTTATTTGGAAGGAAACATTGGTTTCTGCAGAAACTTCTCTCAAAGAATTAATTTCCACAACAGCCAAAGTTTCAGAAGCTGCTGTAAGGAGCTCTTAGTGTCTGAGAACTGCGTTCGGGTAATGTTCTGTTCTCATCGCTGTACCCAGCGCCAGAACCATGATGCAAACCTTCCTGACCCTGTCTCTACTGCAGCTTTTGAACTGTAAGTTACAGATTTTTGAATGCATTATGTTATTTACTGATACACTGATTATTATTACAAGATGTATATTATTAATCTAATTATCATCTTTAATACAGAACCCATTCAGGAGATGTGGAAAGTAAATAATGCTTTATACATTTTAATTTTCTTGTGTAGAGTTTAATGAAATATTGGCACTTGTTTATTGCCTTCTACCAGCCGCTCGTACAGAGCAGACTGGCGTTTAAAATCTCATGGGTCGATTTAAGCAGGGTCTGTTAGAAAAAGAGACACTTCGCTGTTAGAATAGAATATGTCAGTGTCTGAGATCAATTTACGTAAAACGGATCTATTTTATTTTCAGTTGTCATTCATTGGGATGGTATGAAATGGATACTGTGTAATATAATTTGTAGTAGTTTCATTTACTACAAATTTTGGATTGAATGTTTCAATTTTAAGTTCTTTCAACTACAAATAGGAATAAACCTCCATTTATATAAAAATGCCTTGCGCTTATCTCGCGCATTTTACGACGTCAGGACGTCCCAAAGGGCTTTGCTGTCAATTCGATATTGTTTTGTAGTGTTGTCCATACTGTAATATAGGAAACGTGGCTGCTAATTTACACACAGCAAGCGCCGACAAACAGCAATGTGATAATGACCAGAATACTTTTTTTGTGTGTGTGATGTTGATTGAGGGATCAACATTCGCCAGAGCACTAGGGATAATTCCCCTGCCCTTCCTCCAAATAGTGTACCTGAAAGGGCTGACGGAGCCTCGGTTTAACTTCTCCTCCGATGGAAAGCACTTGGGCAGTGCAGCACACCCTCAGTACTGCATTGGAGTGGCAGCCCAGATTTTGTGCTCAAGTCTCTGGAATTAGACTTGAACCCACCATCTCCTTACTCAGAGGCCAGAGTGAGCTACTGCTGACAGTAATATTGTTTTGGTTACATGAAACGAGTTTGGAATATTTTACATCGAATTAACGGGTATTTTGAATTCCCAGTTGAATTTGTATCGAACACAAAGACTGCGGGAGTTTGTTTTATATTTCCCCCTGTGTTTCTTATACTGACACAGCCAGCTGGAATTGAAATTCTAATCTGATTATTTAAAGCGCGTCTGATAGAAGCAGAGTGCCGTCTTTGTTTGAATAGAGTGTTTCGAGGTCTGTGTGTAAGTTATTTCACTGAGTGTTGAACATCAGTCAAAACTACATCAACTGCCCACATGAACTGCCACACACATTCCTGTCACAGATATTTCTCAATACAAGTGCTGTCTGCTGTCCTAGTGATACAGTTCATGAAACTAAATGTTTTAAAGTAATTTGTTCAGTGTTGAAGTGTTATATTCATTCTATAATAAGCACTCAACTGGAGATGGAACCAATGTTTTTCAATTCGTTTTTATTGTTAGTATAATTTTCACGAGCACTCTGCAAAAAATGATGTTACTGAAAGTTCCTAAATCGTAGGGGAATTTGCTCTGTATTATTGACCAGTTAGTGATGATCTTCAAGATCAATATCTTTTATATTAAATTAATTCTACTATTTCCTCATTTTTGTACAGTGCCTAAAGATAGTTCAATTTTCCCAATCACATATTTTCACACAGTGTCATGTTGTGTGTAAAGAGTTAGCGATATTGTTCTTTATTATTGTTCCAACGGCTCGATGTTTGTTGTGTTATTCCATTGATGATTCAATTCTGTTTCTCACTATTTCCCGTGTGTGTTTGGTTCCATTTATTAATCTCTGTCTATAAAAATACTTTATTGGTTTACTGACAGGACAACGTAGTCCCAGTGTTATCAGATACTTTCTGTATTTAACGAATTATATTTCCATGAATATGCAATAATTGGAGAGTAAAATCCTGTTTTGTGGATTATTTAAAGAAAACTTTATTCAAGCCACAGAAAATATAAACAATGAAGCAGGTTGAATCCCTGTATCCTTTTCCCCAATCGTTAGTTGCTCAGAATCATTTTTAAAAGCAGGCATGCTTTATGACATAAAACAATGTTATTCTTTGCTATCATATGAAGAGAATATTGAAATAGTTTATCACATTTGTAGAATTCACATTGAATACGGAGCTTGAGCTGATGGTTTGATTTTACATTCCGTCAGTCTTAAATAGGGAACAATTATTCATTCTTTTGCTATCAGAAAACATTGTTTTATAATAGCTTGTGTCTGATTAACATGTCGTCTAAATCCCCAGGTGGGGCATGTGTAAAACTTTGATTTAAATCCAAAATTGAAAACAAATACCGTGGCAATTTGTTTTATTTGATCCTCTGATGCTCTTGTACCGACACAACTGACTGGTGTTGAAATTCGAAGCAGATGATTTAAACACAGCAATCTAGCAGTAGAACGTGATCACTGAGAGAGTAGAAGGTCTCGCGGTTTGGGGTGTGGGGTCGATGGTAATGCAGGGATTATAGAACAGCAGTCAAAGCTAAATCTACTGCCGAATGAACCCACACGGGTATTTCTGTCCCAGGTATTTCACAGTAGAAGTGTTGTCTGACCCTATGCGACATACTGAATGGAACTGAAATAATTTAAATAGTTTGTTCCAGGTTAGAGTGTTGTACATGATCTTATCATATTGTATAATATTAACTGGAGGCAGAACCAATATTGTTTCAATTAGCATTAGTTATTACTGTAATTGTGACGTGCCTCTCCAAAAGATAATGTTACTGAACATTCCAAAATCTCCGGAGGATTTTCCATTTATTATTGTTTTCTTAATGATGACCTTGCAACTGTAGCACTTTGCATTGTAAATTCTCAACTTATTTCACATATTCATATGTACAGTGTAAAGTAATAATAATTGTGGCAAAGTATCCTTCCACATGCTCCTTTTATGTAAAACACCGCGAATTGTTTAATGAGATATCTTGAATAGTCTCCTTCCACCTGCTCGATATTTTTGCAGAGTTTTTCAGTGGATGATTCGATTCAGTTTCTCATTGTTTCCGGTGCGGGTTTGGTTACATTTGTCAATGTCTATCGACAACAAATGCTGGTTCACGACAGGAAAACTCTCCCTAAATGTTATTGCATACCTCCATGATGAATTGTCTTTTGTTTTTGTAAAATGGATTGTATTCTAAAATCCTGAATTTGAAGGTCATTTAAGAGTATTTTCTGCAAGCCAAAGAACAAAGAGAAAGTATGAAATCTATCTGACTCCCTGAATCTTTTTTTTAGCAATTGGCCCCAGATCAAAATCAATTTATACGAAATGTGCATATTTATTTTAATTTGTCATTTATTGAGATCGTATAAAGTGAATATTGAAACAGTTTCCTTAATTTATAAATTTGTCATTAAATACATTTTGTCCTGTTTGATTTTAAGTTCATCAAATTCAAATAGGCAACTGTTATCCACTTTTGTCGCTGACAGCAAAAGCGGATCTAATATTTGTCATCTGATTAACATTTAATTGTGTTTCCAGAGGAGAATTGAGTTAAATTCAGTTTTAGTACCAAAATTGAACATAAATGCCGCAAGAGTTGGGTTTATATTGTTTCCTATGGCTGTCGTACAGACGCTGAAGACTGGAGTTAAGATTCTAATGAGGCGTTTAAAACGAGACTCCTGGAAGTAGAAATTGCTCAGTGTTAAAATCGAGTGTATGGGAGTCAGAACTGCAGTATACTGCGATCTGCATCTAGCCGACTCATCCCACATTGAGATATCTGTCCCCAGAATTTCTCAGTAAAGTGCCGTGTGATACAGAGAATTAGATTAAATAGTTCTTACAGAATTTGGAACGTTCAGAAAGGACAATGAATATTGTATAATATATTAACAGGAGGTGCAATCAATATTGCTACATTTGTACTGATTATTATTAGAGTTATCAATTACACCCTCCAGAAATGATGCTACTGTTTTCAGGGGATTTGACGTATGAACAGTTTTATTTAGTCACCGACAATCTTCAAAACAAAGCCTTTTCACATTAAATCATGCTTTCTATTTCATACATTTAGGTGCACGGTGTTGTGTAATAATTAGTGTTTCTCAGTCTCTTTCTATATGATTCATACATTTGATGTAATATTTAATATCCAGACGCGTTTCTGAATCTCTTTCCACATGCCCCATACTTTTTATATGGTGCGATGCAGTGTTTAATGAAAGATCTGGAGTTGTTTCCCAGTCTCTGGGTAAAGGTGGGAAAGTAGATCTGGGGCAGGAGATCAGCCATGATTTTACTGAATGCCGGAGTAGGCTGCGTAGGCAGTCTGGCCTAATCCTACTCCTATTAAATTCTTTAATGTCCTTCCACATGTCCCATACTCTGATCACCTGTGGAAGAAACCCTGAATTCGTTTGCATATTTCAATTCAATAGACAGGGCCCAGAACAAATTGTCTCGGTACTGTAAATTTTTGATGCGTGTTTGGTTATTTCTAACCGTGGCAACGTTTCTTCAGACACTAGCTGATGTGTTATGGATAGTGATTGCTAAAACTTACAGATAATGCTATTGACGCACAGAATCCGGATTGTTTGATATGAGTTTCTTCTGTCCAGTGCTTTGCTTGTGAGTGCAAGCTATAATAACTGTAATTCTATCAATTAATTTGCTTCTGAAATCTACAAGAGCTCACCTAATTGTGGAAGTAGTTCAAATTGGAACTAAAATAGTTTGATTAAATATAATTATTTTGATTCTTGACCCACCTAATAATCTGCCGTGACAAGCATGTACTGATAAACTCTTTGTACTGACTGTATTTTGTAATCCCTAAACCACTCCATCCCTGGTTTTGGGACACATTCAAGAGTTTAAATTCTGGTCTTTGTATATCCCACGTTTATCCCGTTTCAGTTCACCTCCTTTGAGTTGATTGTTATTTATAATTAATATTTCCATGTTACTGTTTGTAGTAATACGGTACAATAGCAAGTTGACATAAGTATAAAATGTTAAAATAACTTAACAGTTTTGCACCAAACCCATTAGTCTAAACATCAGGAAGGTAATGGTGCGACCGCCGAAATCTGAGGTGTGGGAAGCGGGAGTTACCACTTGTCGGTGAGAGCTGGGGAAACGGGTGAGCGGGACTGTCCGAGCCAGGATAACAGCAGCAGAGTTTTAGATCAGTTGAAGTTTACCTCGGGATGGAGGCCGACCAGAAGAGTTTGGGAATAATGGGTATATTCCCTGTATGTGGAGGTGATTTGGAAAACGGTACACAAAGAAATGCATTCAAACATTTTCAAGAAAAATAATGAGAGCGGTTACAAATTGTGAGGAAGGATAAGAGAGCCAAATGGAGGAGTCAGCAGATATGAGTAGTGCAGATAAATGGAAATATAGTAATGATTGAGAAAGGGGAACGACAGAACATTTATCTGAGATGGTAAGAAATAAACTGGTCGAATAGACAAATATGGGAATCTCGGTTATAGATTGTTTAGATTCATTTTCGGGATATGAGCTCGCTGGCTAGCCAGAATTTACAGAACAACCTTACTTAGCCAGATGGGATGGCGGGGTGTTTTCTTGAAGCACTATCGTCATGTTGGCGATATTGTTCTGCACCCATGTGTACTCTATCCCTAGTTTCCCTAAGAAGGTGCTCGTGGGTTTTCCCCTTGAACCACTGGATTATCTGGAAAAAAAAGTCCAGTGTTACATGGGTGGTTACAGGCTGAAATGATAAATGCATGAAGAGTAGGTGAAATGACTGAATGGATTGAAGAAGATTCACGGACTCTACAGAAACACTGAGATTGGAACCGTTTATCAGTAAATACTGAAAGATTATTCCCCCTCGTCTGTCATTGGGTCACTGGAAAAGGGGATGTATGGGAACTGACTATTATCACGAAAAGTTGGTAGGAATGCTAAGGTTCCTACTGGGAGGAAGTCACACACTATTTACATTATCGAATTAGGAGCATAAAGAGACCAATGAGATAATAGTTGGGAAAATGTAACACATTCAAGATTCCTCAGAAGGCACAGCTGAGGACAGGAATTGGTGTCCCGTTGGCAATAATATATCACCAGAGTATACAAAGAGACAACAATACATGGGAGATATATTTTCACCAGGGAGTTGGGGAGCAGGTCAACACACTGTCTGCAGTATATAACGTTGTGAATAGAAAAAAAACCCGGAGAGCTGTGAGACAAATTGTGATCGGGGGATTGGTACAGATGAACACACCGTCTATAGTAGATAATGTTGAGAATCGTAAAAACACCTGGAGATCTGTGAGACACATTGTGATCAGGGGGATTGGGAGCAGGTCAACACACCCTCTATAGTATGTAATGTTGAGAATTAAAAAAACACCTAGAGATCTGTGAGACACATTGCGATCAGCGAGATGGGGAGCAGCTCAATACACCCTCCATCGTATATAATGTGTTAATAGAAAAACACCTGGAGATCTGTGAGACAAATTGTCATCAGGGGGATTGGGAGAGTCAACCGACAGACTGCATTTTTAAAAAGCATAAACACTTAACCAGTAAACGGGAGGACCATTGATCGAACATCATTAACGGGTAAAAGAATAGGGCACGTCGGCGAGGCAGGTGACAAGAGAATCGGAACAGCAGCAACTTAGTAAGACACAGTCAGCAGGGAGTTAGGAGACTGACAGATCCTTCATCTTGTTTTGTTTTGTTTGAGGAAGCTATATATTTTATTGAACAGCAGAAAGGCCCAATTAAACCTTTATAGAAACTTTGAAAGTTACAGGTGGAAGACTTTGCAGTAAATTAAAAGGCATCGGAATCTACCACAGGATCGGAAAATCTTTAATAGAATTTAAATGTTCCCATTCCTTCTCGAACTTTAGATCAGAATACTGAATTCACTGAGCGTGCCATCACCAGTGAGTTGAAAAGCAGATCCATCACCACTCTCTTCTCAGGGCACCTACACAGGTCATCAATGGTCAGAGCACCATCAGCACACATTTACAGGGCGATGGGGAAAGGGAGTGGGACTAATTAGACTGCACTGACAAAGAGACAGCATAGGCACCAAGGGCCGAATGGCATCCCTCTGTGCTGTTTCATTGTAAAATTCTATAAGGGAGAGGATCATCACCACCGCCTTCTCAGGCACCTTCACACTGGTATTACATAAGGCCCACCCACCGCCACAAGGGAAGAGTGTATCCGGGTGTCAGTGTGTGTATATGTGAAAACAATTCTGGATACATTTAGGCCCATTACCAATATTAATTTGATGCAGAAACTGTATTTTCTGTTTTAAGGAATGAAATCACATATCCCTTATAATTTCTTCCGCAAAGTGTTGGGAATAATGACCCTGCAGTTAGTTGCATTTGTGTCTTTTCTTTCTGACAGTTTCATTCATTTCTTTTCCCAGTGAACTCTAATTGTTAACTTCTCATTTCAGGCAGAACTGGGAACAGTAAGGCTGGCCCGTCAGGTAATCGCCTTTTTTTTCACACTATCTGCTATCTCTCTGCTCCAACCCATCCCATTAAATATTAAGTTTGGGCGACAGTCGCAGCACCTTTTTGATCACGTTGCCCTGTTGCTACTCAGAAAGGGAGTGTGTTGCTCATTGTGATAGTAAAGATCTTTAATTCTAGCTGACAGATGGCTGCTGCCTTCATGTGGAGAGACAGTAACTGAGGGTCTCTGCAGAGCAGAGTGAGAATAATCAGCTCCACTCACACTGTTACCTAGCTAAGAGATGACTGCTGTCTTCATGTGGTGGGACAATAATTAAGGGTCTCTGAAGAGCAGAGTGTGAAGAATCACCTCCACTGACATTGTTGCCGGTCCAAAGGTCCACCTCACCGATCTGTGCTGACATCCTGATCACATCATCATCCAGCCCTATCTTTATTGGCTGTGTTGGGTGAGGGGGCAATTTCCCCTGCTCTTTCGTGGTGCTGGGATCTCACTGTGTTCGCCCAATCAGTACTGAGCACTTAAATATGAGATCATTACAGCCACGCCCATCTCCCCACTTCTGCCGGTTAATTCGACTCTGAGCCTGTCGCCACCTCGTTCCCATTGGAGCAGTTGTGTTGGTGGGAATATCCGGCTGTCTCCTGGTTCCCTGCTCGTTTGCACCGTTTATTAGTATTTCAGTTTCCTTTTTCTTTTATGTGTAATATTTACTTCGGGTTTTATTAGGGTTCTGAGTGCAGACTGATGTTCCTATCAATTCATGCCTGGTGAATGGGGAGGGTTCGTATGCTGGGAACCTGTGGGTTTAACACACTCTAACCGCCTGCTGATATTTTTGATATTTTACAGAGATGGTGAAGCTGAGACTGGTGAATGGGGGCAGTCGGTGCGCTGGGAACTTGTGGGTTTAACACACTATAAGCGCTTGATGATATTTCTGATGTTTTACAGAGATGGTGAAGCTGATACTGGTGAATGGGGGCAGTCGGTGCGCTGGGAACCTGTGGGTTTAACACACTATAACCGCTTGATGATATTTCTGATATTTTACAGAGATGGTGAAGCTGAGACTGGCGAATGGGGGCAGTCGGTGCGCTGGGAGAGTGGAGATACACTACAGGGGACAGTGGGGGACTGTGTATGGCTCGTACTGGGACCTGCAGGACGCCGCTGTTGTGTGTTGGGAGCTGGGCTGCGGAACTGCGGTCTCTGCACCAAGCTGGGCTCACTTTGGGGAAGGGTCCGGACCCATTGTGACGTTGAGTGTGAAGTGCAGCGGGACCGAGGCCGCTCTGCGGGACTGTGAGTCAGCTCAATGGGATCACTATTCCTACCCACACTCCTATGATGCCGGTGCCATCTGCTCAGGTAAAAATCTTTCTCAGTCTCCCGTCTCCCACCGCGGCTGATAGAATCTGGGAAGAAGCAAAAGTAAAACAATCCGGAATGGTCAGTCCCTGGAAAGTCAGATGTTAATAATTCCAGTAATCTCCGGTTACAATTAATGTTAATGTTCGGATCACTGTTTAAAATTATATCATTAGCACCATATTTATTAAACATTATCCACCGGCAGCAGCAAATACCTGATACTCAGCACATTTACAATGCAGACAGAGCAGTTTCCATTGAGATTTTCCCTTGATCCGCAGTGAATTATCTGAACGGCTGGAAATGTCACAACCTCAATCCAACTCTCCATTCATCAACCCAGCAGCCGCTACCTGACATGCACTGTCAGACCGGCTGTCCGCCTGCAATCATCGCTTGGCCTCAGATCTGATGTATTACACAGATTGTGAAGCTGAGACTGGGGAGCAGGGGAGGGAGGGAGGCAGGTTTCTCAGCCTCGGGGAGCTGAAGTAATGAGTCCGCAGTTATTGTGGGTATCACAAGAGGAAACTGCGCGTTAAGATCCCACCGCTGCCTGCGCATTGTCTTTTAAATTTTAGGAAATACTGAGAAAGTAAAATGCACAGAATATTAAACAAAGGAGCTAAGATAGTTCAGGAAGTAGATGCAACGATTAAATTCAACACCGTTGAACTAATGGAAGAAAAGAGGCGCGTTTGCCTGAAAACATGGCCAGTAAGGAGGATTGCAATAGTCTTCAAGAGGATAAAGCGAGGCTGGTGAAGTGGGCGGACAGGTTGCAGATGAAATTTCTTGCAGAGAAGTGTGAACTGATGCATTTTGGTTGGAAAACGGAGGAGAGGCAATATCACAGAAGCACTGAACTGTTACAGTGCAGAAGGGGACTAATCGGCCCGTCATGACTGCATGGGCTCTCTGAAAGAGAAATTCACTCAGTTCTATTCGCCGGCCTTCACTCCATAACTCTGCACATTCTTCCTTTTCATAGAACTGTCTAGTTCCATTTTTAATGCTGCAATGGAACCTGCTTGCACCACGTTCTCAGACAAACATTCCAGATCTTAAACACTCGCTGCATGAAAAACGTTTTTCGCATGTCACTTCAGCTGATCTTACCAAATGCATTAAATCGGTGCCATTTCCTTCTCGATCCTTTCACCAGTGGAAACAGTTTCTCTCTACGAACTCCATTCAGAATCCTCATTATTTTGAATACCTCTGTCTATTCACCTCTCAGCCTTCTCTTCTCCAAGGAAAACAATCCAAACTTCTCCAATTTATCTTCATAACTGAAATTCCTCATCCCTGGAACCTTGATGTTTCTCATGAAACGTCTCTGTATTCTCTCCAATGCCCTCACATCTTCCCTCAAGTGCGGCGCCCAGAACTGGATGCATTACTCAAGCTGAGGACGAACTAGTGTCTCATACAAGTTCAACATAACTTCCTTGCTCTTGCACTCTATGCACCTATTAATAAAGTCCAGGGCCGTGTATGCTTTATTGCACGCTCTCTCAACCTAGCCTGCCACCGTCAATGACTTATGCACTATTAAACCAAGGTCCCTCTGCTCCTGTAACCCCTTTAGAATTGAACCCTTCATTTTATATTTTATCTTCATGTCAGTCCGTCCTAAATGAATCACTTCACATTTCTCTGCATTGAACTTCATCTGCCAACTGCCTGCCCATTCCACCAACTTGCCAATGTCCGTTTGAAGATCTGTACTATCCTCCTCACAGTTCACAATGCTTCCAAGTTTTGTATCATCTGCAAACTTTGAAATTGTGCCCTGTACACCAAGGTCTAATTCACTTATATATATAGACAGGGACCTGAAGATTGAAGGATACATGGCATTTAGGAAGGGCAGGAAGCTAGGAACAGGTGGAGGGGTAGCTCTGTTAATTAATTATGGTATTAGCACAATGGTGAGGGATGACCTAAGATCAGGAGACCAGGATGTAAAAGCTGTTCGGGTAGAGATGAAAAATCATTAAGGCAAGAATTTGCTTGTCAGAAGTGGTGTACAGACCACCTGACATTAACCACACTGTGGGGCGGGTTGTAAATGAATAAATGAATGGCAGCCTGTCAGAAAGGTACAGTGATAATTAGGGGCAGATTTTCGCCTAAATTTAGACTGGAAAAGTCAGATGGGCAGAGATAGCCTAGATGAGGACTGCATAGAATATTCTCGGGATAATTTCTTGGAACAATACCTTGTGGAGCCAACCAGAAAGTAGGATATACTAGACCTGGTATTGTGCAATGAGGTCGGAATAATTAATGACCGCACAGCTAAGGTGCCCCTTGGTAGCAGCGATCATGATATGATTGAATTTTACATTCAGTTTGAGGGAGAGTACAGTGGGTCCAAGACTAATATTTTAAACTTAAATAAGGGCAATTATGAGGACATGAATGTAGAGCTAGCGAAAGTGAACTGGCAAATCAGGTTACGGGATAGGTCAATAGAGTTTCAGTGGCAGACATTTAAGGGAATATTTCAGAATACACAATTTCTCATATTTCAACGAGAAAGAAACATTTCAAGAGTGGGTCCCACCATCCGTGGTTAAGTATAACAGCCAAAGGTCGTATCATACTTAAAGAAAAAGCTTGTAATTGCGCAAAGATGGGAGGCAGGTCAAAAGATTGAACAGAATATTTTTAAAAAACAAAGGATGACAAAAACATTGATAAGTCAGGTAGCATTGGAGGACGAGAGCAGGCTAGATAGATATATAAGGACAGATAGTAAGAGTTTTTATATATATAAATATATATACATTTAAAAAAAAGAAAAGAGGTAACTACGTGAGCGTTGAACTTATAAAATGTGAGTCTGGGGAGTTAATAATGGAAAATAAGGAGATGACAGATTTATTGAACAGATATTTGGCATCGGTCTTCACTATTGAGTACAAAAGTAACATCCCAGTTTTAGCTGTAAGTCGGGAAATAGAAGGGACGGAGGAACTCAAGAAAATTGCAAACACCAGGGAAAAGGTACTGAGCAAATTGTTGGAGCTGCAGGCTGACAAGTCCCGGGGACCTGATGGACTTCATCCTAGGGTGTTAAAAGAAGTGGCAAGTGAGGTAGTTGATGCGTTAATTTGAATTTTCCAACATTCCCTAGATTCGGGGAAGGTTTATTTAGATTGGAAAATAACGAATGCAACTCCTTTAGTCAGAAAGGGAGGGAAACAGCAAGCAAGAAACTATAGGCCAATTAGTTTAACACCTGCCTTAGGGAAAATGTTACAAGCTATTATTAAAGATGTTATGGCAGGGCATTTAGAAACATTCAAGGTAATCAGGCATAGTCAACATGGATTTGTGAAAGGAAGATCATGTGTAACCAATAGATTGGAGTTATTTGAGGGAGTTACATGTGCTGTTGGTAAAGGGGAACTGGTAGATGTATTGTACTTAGATTTCCAGAAGGCATTTGAGAAGGTGCCACATCAAAGGCTATTGCAGAAAATAAAAGTTCATGGTGTAGGGGGTAACGTATTAACATGGATGGAAGATTGGTTCGTTCACAGGAAACAGAGAGTAGGCATAAATGGGTCATTTTTTTGGTTGACAAGATGTAACGAGTGGTGTGCCATAGGGATCTGTGCTGGGGCCTCAAAGTTTCACAATTTATAGAAAGGACTTAGATGCAGGGACCGACGGTATGCTTGCTAAATTTGCTAATGACACAAAGATAGGTAAGAATGTAACTTCAGAAGAGGACATAAGGAGTCTGCAAAGGGATATAGATAGGTTAAGTGAGTGGGCAAAGACCTGGCAAATGGAGTATAATGTAGGAAACTGGGAAATTGTCCACTTTGGGAGTATGAATAGAAGGGAAGCATATTATCTAAATGGTGAGAGATTGCAGAGCTCTGAGATACAGAGAGATATGGGTGTCTTCGTGTATGAAACGCAAAACGTTAGTATGCAGGTACAACAAGTAATTTAAAAAGCTAGGAAAATATCATCATTTATCGCGAGTGGAATTGAATACAAAAGTAGGGAGGCTATGCTTCAGCGACACAGGGTATTGGTGAGACCACATCTGGAATATTGTGTACCAAACTGGTCTCCTTATTTAAGGACTGATGTAAATGCGTTGGAGGTAGTACAGCGAAGGTTTACTCGACTAATATCTGGAATGAGTGACCTGCTATACAAGGAAAGATTTGACAGGCTAGGCTTGCTTCCGCTGGAATTTACAAGAGGAAGAGGTGACATGATTGTAACATATAATATCCTGAGAGGTCTTGACAGGGTGGTTGTGGAAAAGATGTTTCCCCTTGTTGGAGAAGCTAGAACTAGGGGTCACTGTTTAAAAATAAGGGTCTCCCATTTAAGACAGAGATGAGGAGAATTTTTTTCTCAGTGGTTTGTGACTCTTTGGAATTCTCTTCCTCAAAAGGCAGTGGAAGAAGTGTGTTTGAATTTTTTTAAGGCAGCGGTAGTTTGATTCTTGATAACCAAGGGGGTGGAAGGTTATCGGGGGTCAGTGGAAATGTGGAGTAATCAGTTCAGCCATGAACGTATTGAATGGTGGAGCAGGCTCGACGAGTCGAGTGTCCACCTCCTGCTCCTAATTTGTGTGTTCATACGTATGTTCTTATTAACAGGGTATATCTGATACATCCTCTTTATTAATTTAAACCCCTCCAGTATCTGAATTACCTCCTCTGTAACCATTGTCCGGGGTGCATCTTCTTCCCTGGCAAAGACAGGCGTTGAGAATTTAGATAATACCTGAACTATACCCGCTACCTCCATATGTAAATCCTCTTTCTGATCCCTCATCGACTCCACTCCTCCTTTTGTCACCCCTTTACTATTTCTCTGTCTATAGAATACTTTGGGATTTCTTTTAATGCTTGCTGCCAGTCTCCTTTCAAGGGTACAATTAGAAAGTGGCTGCAGCCAAGAGTCACCTGGGAGTATTTCTGATCAAATCGTTGAAGGTAGCAGGGCAGGTTGAGAAATTGGTTAATAGTCAATGGGATGTTGGCCTTTTTCAGTAGCGGTATAATGTAAAAAAGTAAGGAAGTTATTATGAACTTTTGTGGAACACTGGCTTCACCTCAACTGGCATATTGTGTACAATTCTGGGCATGGCGCATTAGAAGAATGTGAATGCCATAGAATGGGTGCAGAAAGGATTTACAAGGAAGGTTGAAGGGATGAAAGACTTCTGTTACAATGATAGTTTGTAGAAACTGTGGTTGCTCTCCTGAGAACAGAGAAGGCTGCGAGGAAATTTGATAGAGGTGTTCAAAATCATGAGGGGAATAGACAGAGTAGATAGAGGGAAACTGTTCCTCTTGTCAGAAAGGTCAATAACCAGAGAACACTGTTATAAGGTGGATGGGAAAAGAACCAACCGTGACATGCGGAATACGTTATTTACACAGCGAGTGGTTAGGAGCTGGAATGTTCTACCTGCGAGTCTGATGGAGACAGATTCAATTGTGGCTTTCAATGTGGAATTGGACAAGCACCTGAAGAGAAAATCTTTGCATTGCTATGGGGAAAGGGCAGAAGCATAGGACCAGCTGAGGAGCTCTTGCCGATAACCAGCATGGACACAACGGGCTGAATGTCCTCCTTCTGTGTTGTAAACATTCTATGATTATAAGCTGACTGTTGCATCTTGCTGGTCACAAACTGTCTGTCCAGTTTTTAAACCTAAAACTGTGAATGTGGTTTCAAGGTAATTAATTGCATAATGTGAAGGGTGATCATGACAGACTGTAGAAAACTGGCTACAAAACAGTCAACAAAGTGTGGGTTAAATGTAGTTATTCAGACTGGCAAAAGGTGAGAAGTAGTGCGTGACAATCCATGCCAATGAGCTACTGCTGTGCAAATGCTTTCTATTTTTCGGTCCATTCCTAAATTTACAGTGCACAACATTAAGAAGCGGCTGAGCACACTGCACATAAGAACTAGGGGCCCGATAACACTCCAGTTGCAGGGCTGACGATCAGTGCTCTAAAACTAGCAACAACTGGAGGCCAGCTGATCCAGTACAGTTACAGCACTAGGATCCAACTGATACGGTGGAAAATTGCCCAGTTGCATACTGCCTAGAAAAGCGGGGAAACACTGACCAGTTCGCACCCAATCAACCGACTCCCATCAACAGCAAATCTTTGCTTGTGCTGGGTATGACTCCCCTTTCAACGTATCTCTCTGAAAATAATCCTCAATGTTTTTGCATTTTCTGTAGCTTTGTTAACCCGTATTGCTATTGTATTCATTTTTCTATCTGTACCCCTGAATCCCATTGCTCCTCGACACAATTTAGATTATCATTGTCCAAGGAAAATGTGTTCTCAGTCTTCCTCCCCTAATCTGTAAGTGAACATTTATCTGCATTAGAATTCATTTACAATTTCGTTAACGTCATATTTTTTTATCACAATCTGCCTTAGTATTAACCATTGTCCCAAGTACATGTCATTAATGAATATTGGAATTGTACGTCCCTCCCTGAGTCGAAATCATTTATGCAAAATATGATCAATAGTACTCCCAGCATCAGTTCTTGTCGCACAATACTTCTTGCACAGTTCTAACTGCCCAAAGTACTTTTTAGTTTGCATACAGCTGAACACTACTGTAGATGTGACCTGATCAGGATTTTTTTTAGCTGTCGCATCATTTCTAGCCCCTTGTATTCCGTTCCTCTAGATATAAAGCCCAGCATTCCATTTGCTGTTTTTTTCCTGTCCTTGCCCATGACCCTGAAGTCTATTTTCCGTTTTTTCACCATTTCGAAAATACTGGAACATTTTAAATTCCAAATTGGACACCTCACACTTGCCAATATTGTAATAGCTTCACACAGTCACTTAATCTATTATTTTCTTGTTGCAAATTTATGCTTAAAATATGCATAATTACAATATCGTTGATTTTTTTTCAATGGCAATATTGAATATGTCAGTTATATATGGCTTTCTATCCAGTCATCTAAATCATTAATAAATAGTGGAAGTTCCTGTGGGACGGCGCTATCACATCCTGCTAGTTAGATGATCTGCCCATTATCCCTGCTGTCTGTCTCCTGCCACTTAGCTCACGTCCTATGTAGTCAATAATTTGCCCTACATCCTATGAGCTGCAACTTCAGCCAACAATCGGTTATGAGGGATTTTGTTGTTTGCTTTCTGGAAGTCCATCTGAATAACATCCATTGAGGTTCCCCTGTCCTCCACAAAACAATTGATCAGGTTCATCAGGCATGATCTACCTTTTACAAATGCATGTTGCCTCTCTCTGATTGGCTGTAACTTCTCAAGGTGATCAGACACTCCATCTTTAAATGTACACTCTCGTAATTTCCTGACAACAGCTGTTAGGTGAACCAATAAACTACTCACTGATGCTCAGTTTGGGTTTGTCGGACCACTCAGCTTCAGGCCTCATTGCACCCTTTGTCCAAAAATGGAAAAAAGAGCTGAATTCCAGAGGTTAGATGAAAGTGACTGTCCTCGACGTCAAGGCAGCTTTTGGTCAACTGTGGCAACAAGGAACCTTAAGAAAAGTGACGTCCACGTCCATACTGATGCAAAGTAATTATGTATAATTCCCGCCATTTCCTTATTTTCATTTATAATATCACCATTGTCATTTTAATGAGGCTACATTGCTCTTACTTACAACCTATTTTAGAAGTTATTGTAAAAGTATTGTAGCTCTTGCGATCTATTTTGTCACCCTTTGCTATTCTTTGTACATCTGCCATTCACGAGAATCTGGTCTCTTTTCCCTATTTTTCCATGTTTTTGTTTTCTTTTATACTTATGATGTTACTGTGTCTTGCACACCAGTCCATAATAGATGAGGTGAGTTTGGAATTGGACCATTCAATGCGGTGGTCATTGAGTTGAGCTTACTTGACGATGGCAGGCTTGTCTCATTCATTGCATCAGGGAAGCTATGGAGATCTACAAACACCACAACGTCCCCCTAACAGTGGCCTGCTCCTCAGTGGATATCTGATTGTCTCTCCTCAAGAGACACACCATCCCCTGCTCTGCAGCCAACATACCACGAGCAGAACAACAGTATGGATTGACCTGCCACGATACACTGTAGCTGACCAAACAGCAGCAAGCACAATGACATGTACCGACCTTTCACGGAATATAATTAACAGACCAACAGCAGCCAGAACAAGAACATGTAATAACCTAAGATCCTGTCCATATTCCCATTCTCCACGACATATAAACCGATCGCTTCCACCAGTTCCACTTGTTTCTCCAGACAATGGACAGAGTACACTGCCCAAAACGTCGAGGTCTGCCAGTATTTCTGGCAACTGTTTTGTCAAGAAAGCAACAGCTGTTTTCAGAGCAGATTCAAGTGTTGTAAAGCTGTAAAATTGTCTTACTCAGATATTGCATGTTTTAGTTTTTCCTCTCCCGGTATTGCCTATTTACGTTAGATTTCCAACTTTGCTCTACCCCCTCAGCCAGCCCCCACCAGCTTCCCTTCACCCACTTACTAGTTTAAGATTCCTATAACAACCTTATTTATCCTTTATTCTAGGACCCTGATCCCAACCCATTTCAGGTGAAGCGCATTCCAACAGAACAGTTGTTTAATATCCCAGTACAAGTGGTGGGTACCATGAAAAGTAACACCTCTTTCCAAAATCAACACCTTCAACCACGTGTTGACCTCCCTAATCCCCCACCCCCCACTCCCCATTCAAATGTGCAAGCGGCTTGTATAATAATCCAGAGATTATAATCCTTGAGATCTTCTTTTATAGTTCAGCACCAGGTACTCTCTGAAAAGAAACTCTTGCCTTTTCTTTCCTATGCTGTTGGTCCTTGCATGGTCCACAACGACTGGATATTTCCCCTGCATTCTCGCAATCTGATTTGAGATATCCCTCACTTCGCACAAGTTGGGCAAATACTGTTTGGGACTCCTAAAACCCTAATGATTGAACTACTTAAAAGTATCACATTATGCTCCACTCCTCCACCTTTTGCACAGCCTCCTGTTCCAACGTATCCCGGTCAACATTCTGGCTGCCCTTCTGACAGTCTTCATCCTTATCCTCACAAATAGCCAGTACATTGTTCCTGTTGGATAGATTCATTTTCTGCATATCCTCGTTCACCAACAAATCTGGATTTCCATTGCTGTGCACTATAAACTGCAACAGCCTCATTCTGACCTTGCACCTCTCTACAAGATGTGACTAAAATCTGCAGCAAACTGTCCAATACTCCTTTTGCTGCTGTATGTTTTGGAGTATCTCCAATTCCCACTCCAGCTCTATGACCCTGTGCCAGAGAGTTTCCAGGTGGAGACATCTACTATGGACATGCTCCCTCGGGATAATTCCGTTATCCACAAAATCCTATATCCAGAAAAAAATAACTGCTCTGCGAGAACATAGGCTGTCTTTATTTAAAAGGTAAAATTATGTGTAGATGCATTTTAGCTTTAAAGCTATTTTACTGGGTAGCTAACGCCGAAACACTAAGCACTCACCAATTAACTTAGTACTTATTTGCAAATTATCCACGTCCCCTCATACTCTGACCTGACAACTGCTTCCCCTCTATTTGTCTGGTCTCTGCCTCTCTGCTGCTGCTGGCCGTGGCGCCCTGTTAAATCGGTGACTCCACTCACTTACTGAAGCTTAACAGACAAAAGAAAGCACCTCCTTATAAACCCACGCCCTCTGCCACTTAGAAGGACAAGGACAGCAGATGGATGGTAGAAGCACCATTTGCAGGTTCCCCTCCAAGCCGCACACCATCCTGATTTGGAACTATATCAACGTTTCATCACCGTAGCTGGGTCAAATCCTGGAACTCCCTTCCTAACAGCACTGTGGGTGTACTGACAGCGCATGCACTGCAGCAGTACAAGAAGGCGGCTCAGCACCATCGTTGCAAGGGCAATTCGGGTTGGGTAATAAATGCTGGCCTAGCCAAAAACCTCCACTCCCTGTGAACGAATGAAAAAAAAACTCCTTTTCCCCCTGTACACCGAATTCTTACTCTGAGCAAACTCTAACTTCCCACTATTTTCATAATGTATTCAGTTAACATTGCAATCTGTGGTAACACTCTGCCTTACTAGAAGACTAAAAATAGAAACACAGAAAATAGGACTAGGAGTTGGCATAGGCCAGTCGGCCCTTCGGGCCTGCCAAGCCATTAAAAAAACATGTTTGATCATCAAAATCATTACCCTGTTTCGTTTCGTCCCCATACCCCTTTATCCCTTTGGCATTAAGAAAGATATCCATCTCCTTCTTGAAAATATGTAATTGTTTGGCCTCCCCTGCCTTCTGCGGTAGAGAATTCCGCAGGTTCACCACCCACTGAGTGAAGACATTTCTCCTCATCTCGGTTCTAAATAGCATACCCCATATCCTGAGACTGTGACACCTGGTTCTGGACTCTCCAGCCATCGGGAACATCTTCCCTGCATCGAGCCTGCCTCGTCCTGTTCGAATATTATAGGTTTCTATGTGGCTCTATCTCGTTCTTCTAAACTCTAGTGAATATAGGCCCAGTGGACCCAATCTCTCCTCATACGTAAATCCTGCCATCCTGGAAACCAGCCTAGTAAATCTTCTTTGCACTCTGTCCATGGCAAGGGCATCCTTTCTCAGATAAGGAGACCAAAACTGCACACAGTACTCCAGATGTGGTCTCACCAAGGCCCTGAAGTAAGACATCCCTGTTCCTGCACTCAAACCCACTTGCAATGAAGTCTAATGTTATATGCCTTTGCAGGCTCATTCAAGTTGCAACAGTTTAGACCGTTTCCAGCTGACAGTAATTACCCCAGATCAGACAATCACAGCTGATTGACTGCTTACTGCGAACTTGACTTGCACGATTAACTGCTAACATGAACTGCCTTGCAGCTTTTTTATATTACAAGTTAAATTCTAAATGTTAAGGCTAGATTTCAGTCTTACACACTAATTACCAAATTCTACACTTCCCACTCTGTTTATAACACATGCAGCTAAAGGTACACACTATGCCTAAAACCTTTGACTTAACTCGACCGACCTCAGAACTTGCAGAAGAACATTGCCCAGGCAGTCAATTTCAGTTCAAGAAGAAGGTTCTGACAACGGTTTCAATGGCAAATAAACTTCAACAAAAACTGCCAGTGATGTCCACATCCCTCATGAAGAAAAGCAGCTCCTAAATGGCCTTGTTTTGTATTTGTTCTCCTGATCTTCTCTAGCGCATCTATCAAACCCCTTAAACATTTTATGCACGTCAACTCGATAATGTCTAATCATTCTAAACGCAATCTACTGTAAACAAAGTTTATGCAACTTGTCTTCATAATGTAATGCTTTAAGCATTGTTGTCATTCCAGTGACTCTGTCCAGCACCACCTCCAAAGCCAATGGTTTTGTGAAGTGCGGTGCACAAAAGCGACAACAGATACAACAGAAACATCACATCCTTCTGAGTTTTATATTCAAAGCACCAAGAGATAAAGACCAAGAATTGATCAGCGTTTGAAAGAAGAATTGTTAACTTTTGAGTATTCAGCAAACTTCTTAAAGAGGTCCTGTAGTAATTTTTGTGAGGAAAGGACACAGACCTGAAACATAACTCTCTTGTTCTCGCCACAGTTGCTGCTAGCCCTGCTCAGTATTTCCAGCATTTTCTATTTCATTTCAGATCTCCAACAGCCGCAGTATTTTACTTTTGTGTTGCTGTAGTAATTCTAATTGCAATTTGATCGATAATTTGTGTAAAGTATGGCTGGATAATCGTGTAGATAAAATTCTACTTTTTTTTTTTACCCATTTTCTATTTTGCTGTTTCTGTGCAGAGGATGATTTAGAAATTATTTGGATTTGTATTTGTTTTCAATACAGGAAAATCTGAACTTCGATTGGTTGGTGGGATGGACAGATGCTCCGGTCGGGTGGAGGTGCTACATGGACACCAGTGGGGGACGCTGTGTGACCTTTACTTTGATATGGAAGACGCCAAAGTGGTCTGTGAGCACTTACAGTGTGGGACAGTAAACTCAATCCCAGGAGGAGCCCGCTTTGGAAAGGGTACTGGTGCAGTGTGGAAGGAAAATTGCAGGTGTCTGGGGAACGAGACGCGATTGTGGGATTGTCCTGTTTCATCCTGGGAACAGTTTAGCTTCTCACATGAAAACGATGCAAGTGTCATCTGTGCGGGTGAGTCATCTCAGTCAATTCTGCTTTCAAGCATCATTGACTATTTCCACAAGTCTCTGATTCACTAGTTTTGCTGATCCCATGCTTCCTTTGTCACTAAGATTCTGAGATGTGTTTGTGGGTTTATTGGTCTGAATTAAATTACAAATGAATCAAAGCTTCACTCCAGTAAACATTTAATACATACAATGAAAAGTTGGTAGTACTTCGCGTCATATAATATCTATTTCTGGGTAAATCTGGGGCATTTTTCATGGGCTATAGAATCAGCAAGATGCTCCCAGGACCACTGCCATGGAATGGATATGTTGCTCGAGCATTGAAACTGTTATCAATGTAGGCAGTTCAAATATGAATGATCATGGAATTCTCTGCAAAGATCAGCTGTTCAATAGAAAACACTGTGAACTTGTTGCAAGATACATAGTGTGAGATATATTTTAAGTTCCACAACACCGATTGCAATAAAATGATATTGAATGACGTAATTCGTTATTTCACCAATGTGCTATGTCTTTGAAAATGTCACAAACATGATGTAAATTTAAATTCGCCCAGTTTCCGGGATTACATTTATCTCTCAGCCAGCACCCTCATATAACAGAATATCTGCTCAGTTATCTGATCACTGTATGTGGGACATTGCTCAATGCAAAAGTGCTCCCACGTTTCACAACTTAAAATATAGGTAATAAAAACAGTAAGTGCTGGAAATACTCAGCAGTTCCGGCAGCATCTATGGTGAGAGAAAGAGTATCAACCTTTCAGTTTGTGGATCTTTCATCAGAACTTCGAGATTTAGCAGTTTTTTTAAAGAAAGGGGAAAACAAGGAAAGAATGAAAGGAACGCTCCGTGGTGTGGTGAAAGACAGGAGAGATGAAATGGTAAAACGGACAATGCACAACAAAAATATGTTGGAATGGGCCAAGTAAAAAGCACATTTCTAGAGGAGGTGCAAATTGGAAGACAAATATCGTCCAATAAAGAAAAAAGGGGGAGGGAATATGATCTGAAATTGCTGAACTCAGTGTTCATTCTAAAATGCTGTAAAGAGTCTAGTGGAAAGAGGAAGTGCTGTTTCTCAAACTTATGTTATCCTGCATTGGAACTGTGTAGGAGAAAGAGGAGAGAGAGGTCAGAGTGGGAGTGTGGTACACAATGAAAATGACAGGCAACTGGAAGCTAAAGGTAAAGCTTGCAGACTGAACAAAGGTGTTCTGCAAAGTAATCACTCCACTGTGTTTGGTCTGCCAATGTAAAGGAGACGCATCATGATCCGTCAATACAGTAAATACAGTATACGAAAGAGTAAGCAGTGCAAGTAAATCGTTGTTTCACTTGGAAGCAGTGTTTTGGGGCTTGGATGGTGAGAAAGGTGGAGGTAACAGGGCAGTGGTTGGAACTCCTGCGCTTTCATGGGAAGTTCCTGTGGGAAGGGGTGTTGAGAATGATTGAAGAGAGTATCAGGGTACATTTTCTATACTTAATAAAGAAATAGGAGGCTTATTAAAGCAGGAATATTCTGAAGAGATCATACATTTGGAGTATTTGTTTGATGGTTAGCATTGCTGTAACCCTCTCAAGTCGTTTTTTTTTGCGAATGCAGTATATGACATTGAAAGAAGTACAAGCAAATCGCAGTGGGGGGGGGGGGGGTGGGGGTGGAATCCTCGGTTGAGGAAAAAGGAAGACACATCAGAAACGCTGTCATGGAAGGTAGCATCATCAGAGCAGATGCGACGGAGACGGAGAAACTGGGAGAATGGAATGGAGTCCTGATAGGAGGTCCTTACAACCACTGTGGCTTTCAGGGCCCTCAACCGTGTCTGGCCCGTTTCCTGCACCTCTACCCTCTCCCCTTTCCATCCCTCCCAGAACCATGACAGGGTTCCCCTTGTCCTCACTTTCCACTCCATCAGCCACCATATCCAAAGGATCATCTTCCGCCATTTCCGCCACCTCCAGCGTGATGCCACTAACAAATGCATCTTCCCCTCCCTTCCCCTGTCAGCATTCTGAAGGGATCGTTCCCTCCGTGACACCCTGGTCCACTCCTCCGCTACCCCACCACCTCATCCCCTTCCCACGGCACCTGCCCCTGCAATCGCAGGAGGTGTAATGCCTGCCCATTTACCTCCTTTCTCCTCACTATTCCAGGCCCCAAACACCCCTTACAGATGAAACAGCGATTTACTTGTACTTCTTTCAATGTACTATAATGTATTCGCTGCTCACAATGTGGTTTCCTCGACACTGGGGAGACCAAACGCAGACTGCGTGACTGATTTGTGAACACCTCCAACAGTCCTCAAGCAGGACCCTGAGCTTCTGGTTGTTTGCCATTTCATCACTCCCCTTGCTCCCATGCTCACATCTCTGTCCTGGGATTACTGCAATGTTCCAGTGAACATCAACGCAAGCTCGAGGAACAGCATCTCATTTAACGATCAGGCACTCCACAGCCTGCCGGACTGAACATTGAGTTCAATAATTTCAGAGCATGACGGGCCCTCCATTTTACTTTTATTTTTAGTTATTTTTTCTTTTCCCTTTTTAATTTTTTTTTGTTTTTATATTATTTCATCTTAGTTTGTTCAGTTGGTTTACCCACTGTTTTTTTATGTTTGTACTTGTGGCTGTTCAGTTTTCAGTCCGTTAAAACCCTTTCTGTACTAATGCTTTGTCTTTCAACGCACCATTAACACATCTTTGCTCCATGTCATTCTGGTCAGCTATTCTGTAACCTCATCCTATCTACACCTTCTCCTTTGTTATCTCTTGCCCCACCCCCACTTAACTTGCTTATAACCTTTTACGTTTCTAATATTTGTCAGTTGTGAAGGCGGGTCACTGATCTGAAACATTAACTCTGCTTCTCTCTCCACAGATGCTGCCAGACCTGCTGAGTATTTCCAGCATTTCTTGTTTTTATTTCAGATTTCCAGCATCTGCAGTATTTTGCTTTTAATTTGCTATTTCTCAAACTTATGTTAGCCTTCATTGGAACTGTGTAGGAGAAAAAGGAGGGAGAGATCAGAGTGGGAGTGGAGTATACAATGAAAATGACAGGCAACTGGAAGATAAAGGTAAAGCTTGCAGACTAAACAAAGGTGTTCTGCAAAGTAATCACTCAACTGTGTTTGCTGTGCCAATGTAAAGGAGAAGCATCATAATCAGTCAATACAGTAAATACAGTATACTAAAGAGAAAGCAGTACGAGCAAATCGTTGTTTAACTTGGAAGCAATGTTTGTCGGCTTGGACGGTGAGAAAGGTGGAGGTAACAAGGCAGTGGTTGCATCTTCTGCGCTTGCCTGGGAAGTTCCTGTGGGAAGGGTTGCTGAGAATGATTGAAGAGTGCGAAGAGTGCATCAGGGTGTCACAGAGGGAATGGTCCCTTTGGAATGTTAAAAGTGGAGGGAAGGGGAAGATGTGCTTGGTAGTGGTATCACATTAAAGGTGGTGTAAATGATGGAAGATCATCTGTTGAATATGGAAGCTGATGGAGTGGAAGATGAGGAGAAGCAGAATCCTATCATGGTTCTGCGAGGGGGGAAAGGGTTAAAGCAGAAGTATGGGAAATGGAATGGACGTGATGGGGCCCTGTCAACCATGGTGGGTGGATGAGGAGGTGAGGAGAGTCCTCGGATGTGGAAAAAGGACGACATATCTGGAAGCACTGGTATGATCGGTTGCATCACCAGACAGATACAATGCAGATGGAGAAAGTGGAAGAATGTGATAGAGTCATTCTAGTATTCGTGGTGTGAGGAATCATAGACAAGATAACTGTGAGAGTCCCCAGAATCAGAGACACAGATGTTGTGGAAGGGAATGGAAGAGTTGAAGATGGACTATGTGAAAATGAGGGGGAGAAATTGGAAGAAACGTTGATGATGCTTCAAGTACAGGGCGAGAGCAGGAAATATCAGTACATGTGGACAGGAGGACAACCTTCAGTCCCTCGGGTCTGTCACCTATTGCATTAGTGACGACAAATCAAAAGTGCTTCATTGCCTGTGAGGCGACTTGAGATGTCATCGGAAGCATTGTGGCAACGTAAACTTGTCTGTTTCTCTCCATATGGGATGAAAGGAACTGTCATCTGTCAGGAGCTATTTAAAGCCCCTGCACCACCCTTCGGTCTCATCACTTATCCATTGCCGGTATGTGCCGCGCTCACCTCCAGTTCATTTTACCCTTGGCCCCCAGTTTAAACAGCGGAAGCGACTCGGTATGTCTCCAAAATGTATTTACTGATAAAAGATGATGGTGAGCAACATCTGCCGACACGCCTTCTGAACAATGATGAAAGAAATAGTAACCATCAAAATTAATACTTTTTCGGGTGGCAGTAAATTATGCTTCAATTTCACCATTGTGTTTCATACTGTAGATGAAAATTGGTCACTAAGGCTGACTAACGGGGGAAGCTGGTGTGATGGGCGAGTGGAGATTTACTACACCGGCAGCTGGAGGAGATTGCAGGACAGACTCTGGACCCTGAATGATGCCAACGTGGTCTGTACACAGCTGGGCTGCGGTGAAGCGACAGCCGCTTATAACTATTCAAAGGACGGAAAGAGTGAAGGACCCATCTGGGTGAATGATGTCCAATGTGGAGGAAATGAATTGCAGCTCCAGAACTGCAGTTTGTTCACATTGAATTCGTCTCTCACTGACTGTATGGATGTTGGCGTCCTGTGTTCAGGTAAACAAATTCTTCACTGCTTTTACAATAACAAAGAAGTGAAATGTCTAATCTGCTGAGAAAAGTGATAGTACAGGTTACTTGTTCCTGGGTGTCTCAAATCAGTAATTTCATTTGGGGGTAGGGGATGAGCAGGGTGGGCGGTGGGGGAGCTGGGGATGGATGGGGTGGTGTTCAGGGAGAGAGAACACGGACACAATTAAACAACAAGAACTTTTTTCTCACAGAACTTTCAATAAACACATACATCACAAAGAGTTTATCAGGAATGTAATCGGACAGAAAACTGACACAGAGCCAGACAAAGAGATGTTAGAGTGGGTGACTAAATTTTTAGTCAGATGGTTGGATTTGAAGAGGCGGAGACACAGAGCTGTTTGGGGTGGAAATTCTCATCTGGGTGGTTAGATAGTTAAAGGCTAGACTGAAAGTTGTGGGGGATGGAAGTGGGAGATGTACAAGAAGCTGGATTCAGATAAATGCAGAGCTCTCGAAATGATTCAGGCTGGAGGAGGTTATACTGATGGCAGGGGGAGAGCATGAAGGTGTCTGAACATGAAGATCATAATTGAAAACTCGATGCATTGGCAGCAGGGATAACAGTGAGTGCAGTGGCGTTCCTGAGAGGGGCTTAATGGAGGGCAGGCGACAAAGCTTTGGATGAGCTGATGTTTCTGGAGGATGCAGGATGGGTTATCACCCGGGAGAACATTGAAATATGCTGTTCCACAGACAACAAAGCATGGGTGAGCATTTCAGCAGCAGATGGGCTGCGGCAGGAAGGGAGGTGAATGATGATAGAGGTGAAAGATCTCTATTTTGTGATAAATAGAATACAGAATTGGACTCTCAGCTGTGGTATAAAATCCGGCGTCGAGATTGCAATCAGTTCCATTGTACAGTATATAAGAGCAGGTAGCTGTGTGGGAGTTGTTCTGGTGTAAGTTTCATTAGGCTGTGTATAAAAGTAGACAGATGTTTTGGACCAGATGCTTGAAAGTTCCATTGTGCAGCATGTCAATGCAGGCATATGTTCTGGGGAAGTTGGATTGTGCAGAATGAAAGCCTCGACCGATGTTTGTTTTTTAGAATTAGAATCAGAATATCTCAGCGCAGTACAGGCCCTTCGGCCCTCGATGTTGCGCCGACCTGTGAAACCATCTGACCTACACTATTCCATTTTCATCCATATGTCTATCCAATGACCACTTAAATGCCCTTAAAGTTGGCGAGTCTACTATTGCTGCAGGCAGAGCGTTCCACGCCCATACTACTCTCTGAGTAAAGAAACTACCTCTGGCATCTGTCCTCTATCTATCACCCCTTAACTTAAAGCTATGTCCCCTCGTGTTTGCCATCACCATCTGAGGAAAAAGACTCTCACTATCCACCCTATCTAACCCTCTGATTATCTTATATGTCTCCATTAAGTCACCTCTCCTCCTCCTTCTCTCCAACCAAAACAACCTCAAGTCCCTCAGCCTTTCCTCGTAAGACCTTCCCTCCATACCAGGCAACATCCTAGTAAATCTCCTCTGCACACTTTCCAAAGCTTCCACATCCTTCCCATAATGCGGTGACCAGAACTGCACGCAATACTCCAGGTGCGGTCTCACCAGAGTTTTGTACAGCTGCAGCATGACCTCGTGGCTCCGAAACTCGATCCCCCTACTAATAAAAGCTAACACACCATATGCCTTCTTAACAGCCCTATTAACCTGGGTAGCAACCTTCAGGGATTTATGTACCTGGACACCAAGATCTCTCTGTTCATCTACACTACCAAGAATCTTCCCATTAGCCCAGTACTCTGAATTCCTGTTACTCCCTCCAAAGTGAATCACCTCACACGTTTCCGCATTAAACTCCATTTGCCATCTCTCAGCCCAGCTCTGCAGCCTATCTATGTCCCTCTGTACCCGACAACATCCTTCGGCACTATCCACAACTCCACCGACCTTCGTGTCATCCGGAAATTTACTAACCCACCCTTCTACACCCACTTCCAGGTCATTTATGAAAATGACAAACAACAGTGGCACCAAAACAGATCGTTGCGGTACACCACTTGTAACTAAACTCCAGGATGAACATTTGCCATCAACCACCACACTCTGTCTTCTTTCAGCTAGCCAATTTCTGATCGAAAGCTCTAAATCACCTTCAACCCCATACTTCCGTATTTTCTGCAATAGCCTACCGTGGGGAACCTTATCAAACGCCTTACTGAAATCCATATACACCACATCCACTGCTTTACCCTCATCCACCTGTTTGGTCACCTTCTAGAAAAACTCAATAAGGTTTGTGAGGTACGACCTACCCTTCACAAAACCGTGCTGATATTTCGCTAATGATAGTTTGGGGTTGTTCCAACGAACATTTATTTAAATATGACAGAGTGGAACTTACAACATATGAGATAGTTAATGATTCAGATTTAATACCGATTGGTTACAGTAGGTATTTTTTTCGGACACAGCGGCATTCAATACATTCCATCGTTTCACGTCAGAAGTTTACAGTGCCGAATGGTTATTACACACTCAGTCACTGGACAGAGTAGAGTATGTCATCTTGTTCTTTAGTTAGGTAGATGTTCAGCTCCACCCAACATTTATGTCCGCCTACAGAAGCCATGTGTCTTCTCCTTGTCTTCTACTTCTCTATCTGATGGGTCACATCCTGATTCTTATTCCCCAAAGTGCCTGAAGCAATTAGTCCAATCATTTCTGTCTCGTCCAGATTAAATACTGGTTTCCTGCTCAGCCAGGAGGTCTACACATCTGGAGTTCAATTGTCCAATGACACTTCCTGATCCTGTCCAACATTTTGCAGAGAGATCCTGTTTTCTGCCCTCTTTGTTCACTCCAACAGTCATATATTGATATAATTGTTAGTTTAGATCATTGATATTTTACAGACAATAGCAATTGATAATATGCCTCACAAGTTTCGTCTGCTCATTGAACATAATAGCAGCAGCCTGTCTGGACAGAGAGGTCTGCATATTCTCTGTTCAGACGTATGGTTTATCTCTAAAATTACTCAAATGTCTTCATTGTCAAAGACAGAGTCCCATCCTTACAAAAGTAAGTGATTCTGTTATGCAATTAATATTACATCGATTTATGATAATGTTATAATCAACACGACCCTGGAACATAGTTCTACACGAAGATACTGTATATTGCAAGACTGATGTTCAAGGGTAGAACTTGTGGACGTTACATTCTCCAGTATGAATTGGAAGTAATATATAGGGTGGATAAAAGAAATTCTGGCCTTGCCAGTAACACCCACACCCCATGAAAGAATTTTAAAAAAACAGAAAGGCTGGGTGACATCTGGCCAACAATCTGGTAATATAATCCTGAATGGATCAATCACATAAAGCATCATCGGGTCCTGCTCTTCTTTGCTAAAACCACCCGTTAGACAATGATCATCCAGGAAGGCAAAGGAAACGCGCAGCATATCTTCTCCATCATAAATCTTCCCCCTGAACCACTCCCCTGCCTCGTCCACCCTGAACTCCAAAAATAAATGAGAGGACTCCTAGACTTTTTGTCACAAAGTTCAAAAATATCTGTTCAGTCGCCTCCACAACTTACCTTTCTTCCCCAATCCACCGGGCCTAACTTCCTATCAGTTGTTCAACCCCACCCCGCACCATCACCCTGAATTCGCTTTTCTTGTTTCTCTCCTAGAGTCCTTCACGCTCTCTCTGAACCTATGCTGTTGATGAAATCCACGTCTTGCTGTGTGCGCCTTATTTCTACTAAGATACTGAACAGAGACATTCCCTTCCTGGGTCCCATGACAGCTGACAATATTAACGATTCTCTCTTTCTCTCTTCATGTTCAGCCCTCTCTCCTTCAAATCGGCAGTCATCATGCCTCTCCTCAGAAAGAAACCATTGACCACCTGTCCATGCAAATTATTGCCCCAGCTCCAACTGTTCGTTGCTCGCCAACGTCCTTGAATGTGTTGTCGCCTCAGAAATCCATGCTCATCTTTTATGGACTGCATGTTCCAATTCCTCAAATCAGATTTCTATCCACACCACAAGACCAAAATAACTCTTATCAAAGTCACAAATGTCATCCTAAGTGATTGTAACAAATCTAAACGTTTCCTCCTCCTATTTCTTGACTTGTCTACAAATGTTGATATGATTGATCATGAAATTCTTCTCCAACCCCTCTCCATTATCCCCTGGCTGGGTGGGACTGCACTCAGCTGGTTCTAGTCTTATCTGTACAGTCATAGTCAGAAAGTTACCGGCAATGGCTTCTCTTCCCGCTCCTGCAAAGTCACCTGCAGTGTCACCAAAGGATCTATCCATTGATACCTCATTTCTCATTTACATGCTGCCTTTCAGTGATATCCACAAACTGAGCCTCAGTTTCCACATGTATCTCACTGTATCCAACTCTACCTCACATTCAACTCTCTTGAGCCCTCCACAGCCTGGACACTGTCAGAATTCCAGTCTGACATTCAGTACTGCATCAGCAGAAAATTCCTCCAACTCAGTATTGAAAAGATAGAAACCATCAGTCCCCATCGCATGTTTCCTTGCTGCCAACTCCATTTCTCGCCACACCAACTGTCTGTGACTCAGGCAGACTGCTTGTAATCTTGGTGTTACATTTGACCCCGGGGTGAGCCTCCTGCCAAATCTCCATATCTTCATTAACACTGTCTATTTTCACCTCCATGACATCACCCGAATTTGCCGTGATCTATTCTTGTCGATTGCCCTTTACCCTCCAGACTCGATAATTCTAATGTAATCCTGGCTGGCTTCCTTAGTTCCAACCTCTGCAAATTCTGCTGTCTCGACCAATTGCCACTCAGGCATCTGCCCTCTGCTCACTGACCTACTTTTCCCAGCAATGCGCGGTTTTAAATTTCTCATCCTTGTTTTCAAATCCCTTCCTGGCCTCGCAGCTCCTCTCTTTGCAATCGGCTCCAGTTTGACAGCTCCCAGTTCTGGCTTCTTGAGCATTCCTAATTTCAATTGCGCACCATGGCGGCCGTGCCTTTAGCTGCAAAGGTCACACGCTCCAGAATTGCTTCCTTAAATCTCCCTGCCTGTCAACCTCTCTTCCCTGCTTCAAGATACTCCATAACAAGCAAACTCTTTGACTTCGCTTTTGGTCATGTGACCTAATATATTCTTTGGTGCTCTGTGTTAAATTTTCTTTGATATCACTCCTGTACTGCGCCTTGGGATGTTGCATTACGTTAATGGCGCTAGATAAATGCAAGTCACTTGCAATTCAAGATAAAGGCAATAGGAGATGACAGTAAATGTCTGACCAAGATAACAGATAAGGGTAACATACATGGACAACGAACATATACAGTAATAAAACATGGGTATAAATTAATTGTTATTCGTGTGAGTGATCGCCTGTACAACAACGTACACAGCGTTCAAAACATAAAATGGGAACTGGAGAACATAACATGTCAAAGCCAGATGTAGTAGGATATCTGAAACATTTCTGTTCATTACATTCTGTGTAAGAAGCATGTGTAAACAGATATTCTGTTTTATAGCTTTATTTACCTGTCGCAGGCGCATTTAACATGTCTTGTTTTAAAGCTGGTGATGGTGCAATGAGTTGCATTGAGTGATGAGGTGAATGTCTATTGAAAGTATAATCCTCCTGTACTGTTGTCCAACAGACCACGTGCAGGTAAGGCTGTCTGACGGTGGAAGCCCATGTACTGGCCGAGTGGAGATTTATTACAATGGGATATGGGGTTCAGTCTGTGATGATTCCTGGGATCTGGCGGACGCTGACGTGGTTTGCAAACAGCTGGGTTGTGGAAAGGCCTTGGACCTGGCACTTCCGGCATCTTGTGAACGAGGCTCAGGGCCAGTTTGGTTGGATGAACTGAAGTGTTTCGGTAACGAATCATTTCTCTGGGAATGTCCCTCAGCATCGTGGGGTAACCACGACTGTTCTCATAAAGAAGATGTGAGGATCTTGTGTTCAGGTAAGGGTGCTTCCATGTGCCCATTTTCCGTAGTGTTGTGCACATGGCTTCACAGGGAAGATATGACATCGAATTACATACAATGGACAGCACAGAATCTGGCCATTCGGCCTTACTGGTCAATGTGGTGTTTATGCTGCCCACGAGTATCGCCCCATATCACTGCATCTAACCCTCTTTGCATATCCGCCTACTTCTTTCTTCTTCATGTACCTATACAGCTTTACCTTGAAGGCATCGACGCTCATCACTTCAACAATTGCATGTGTTCGGAATTCAAAATTCAAACCACTCCGAGCTAAAAAAAATAATTCTCCTGAATATCTTATTAGATTTGTTCATGATCATCCTATATTTATGATCACTAGCTTCGGTTTCTGTCACTTTATAAGTGATTAGTGCCCCTGTATCCCGAGGTCTCTTTGCTGTTATACATCATTTTAATCCTTATTTTACAAGAAGTACGTTGCCTCTTTATTCTTCCTATCAACACTGACCACCTTAGACTTATCTGTATTCAACTCATTTGGCAATTGTTTGCCCATTCGGCTCTTTTACTAACGTCTTCCGTATTTCGTATTTGTTGTTCTTAGTGTTAACTATATCCCCAAATTGCTGTCATCTGAAATTTTGAAATCATGTCTCCCTTGTCTAAGTCAAAATCGTTTTTGTAAATATTGAGCAGCAGTGACCCCAGACCTGTGGAACACGACTTCCCACCTTCCGCCATTCTGGGTTACCACATTTAAACCCGACAGTGTGCTTTGTAGCTCGTCTTATACTATTCTTCCACTGATCTCTTGACTTCACATGCTCTGACCCCAGTCATGATCTCACGATGTGGTTCCTTGTCGGAGGCCTTCTGAAAAAAACGTGCATGTTGCATCGACTGCATTATCCCCGTTATCTTTCTGGAACGTCTGAAAACAATTCAGTAACGTTGTTTGTCTTTCTGTTGTTCAATCCGTGTTGATTATTCTTTAATACATTATGGGCTGCCGGTGTTTTTCTATCGCTTTTCTTGAATACTTACCGGAAATCAGTGAACACAACTGGTGCAGCATGTGTTGAGCTGTGCAGTATGAACATACAACGAGTTATCAATCCAAACACCTGGATATCAATTGTGTCATTGACAGAGCACAAAGAGCTGCGGCTGGTGAATGGGAAGCATCGCTGTGAGGGGAGAGTGGAAGTGTTCTACAATGGCACCTGGGGAACAGTGTGCTCGGATAGACTTGATGGACCTGATGCAGAAGTGATCTGTAAACAGTTACAGTGCGGTCCCCTCAGTTCTATCGATTATTACACTCTGTCATTCGGAGAAGGATCTGGACCCATTTGGCTCCATGGGATGGAGTGTATTTCACACGAATCGTTCCTTTGGCAGTGTCAAACAGAACCGTGGGGGAAACACAACTGTGAACACAGGGAGGATGCTGGTGTTATTTGTTCAGGTAACACAACAAACGTCTCAATCTGTGAGTGTCATTTCAAACATTGGTGGCTGATACAGTCAGCATGTTTCTCTTCTCAACAGAAGCAAAAGTAACTGAGGAGCAGCTCCATCGATCAGAGGACTGCATTCGAGAATATGATTGTAAACATGTACTTTCACCAGGTGCTACTTCCTCTTTATTATACCAACTATCTGACTTGTACTCCTGTCTTATACTACATCAATAATAATAATTGATTCTCTTTGCCAGATTCTGGACATTGGTTGCGCCTGTTTGGAGGTAACACCAACTGCTCCGGGAGAGTGGAGATATTGTGCAATAACAGCTGGGGCACGGTTTGTGATGACTCCTGGGATTTGTCCGATGCCAATGTTGTCTGCAGACAGCTGGGTTGTGGTCACGCTCTATTGGCCCCCGGAGGAGCTACTTTTTCTCAGGGTGACGGTGTTATCTGGCTGGATGAGGTGAAGTGCACTGGAAGCGAATCTTCTCTGGCCGACTGTCCTTCCTCATCGCCGGCTCAATCTGACTGTGATCACAAGGAAGATGCCAGTGTGATTTGTTCCGGTGAGGGTGGCAGGGTTTGGAGAGTGGGGTTAGGGTACCTTGTTTTGTTAAATTGACTCATTAGTTCGGGAAATTAAGAACAGTATTTATCGTTTAAATGGAAAGTGCTGAAATTTCATCCTCCTGAACTTTTTGTACAATATATTCCATAGGGTTCGATGTGCCTCCAATTGCTTTCCCATCCACATCTGCAGGTACTTACCATTATTAATAGTCCAGCTAGCATTAGAGTTTGTATTCGTTGAATTGGTATTGTTGTCATTTTCTGAAGATGCTATGTGCACGTTTTCATTGACTGGAACATTTTGTTGCCTCACCGCATATTTCAAATGGTCCAGTTTAAATTCCGCTAATCCCAGTTTCTGGCTGTACCTGAACTGTCCTGCACTGATCAGAAACATGGGGGCACTGTCTCTGTAATTTAGATTGTTTCACACTTTCCTCTGGTGCAATGTGCACCACATAATGGGGAATGTTCAGCCCAACTCATTGCCTGGAAGCAGTGGATATAATTATTAAATACTTCTTGCAAATATTTTATCACACAAGATGGACTGTGTCTGTGCTAAACCTTTCTTTATTTTTGTCATTAAGAACAGGGATATAAAACTACTTCCATCCTAGTTGCAGTCTGCTTCGGATTCCTGCTAATCTGTGTGTTGGTCTCACTGATGGTGGTTATACAGAAAAAGTCAATCAGAAGAGGTGAGGCTCATATCTTACCGTGGAACAAACAGAAAATCGCAGATTTCATGTCATATACTTGCAAGACTTTCGGTCAATGCAGCTTTCTATGGACTGTCAGGTGACCTTGTTAGAAATACATTGCAGTCGTTTTTGCTGGTTTTCTCCATTCAAGGTGCTCCAGAATGAATAAAATGTGACATTCAAAACGGAGAGTGATTTGAAGTGTTCACATTCACTGTGAGAGTTCATCACATAATACATGAAACTCTGGAAGAATTTACTTATTGTAACAATGGATCAGGAAGATAATTTGATTTTTTGGGCTGTGCATTCAGCTATTTATTTGACTGTTCATCTTCCTTCATCCATTGGGTATCAATTCCTGCCCTGCAGATTCGGGCTCTGGGCATCCAATCGCGAGTTGTCTAACCGGGCCTGTCAGTTATTTTGACAAGTGATACTTGTATAGGACCTCCTGTATTCACCAGCGGTGATTCGACATTCCAAAACAACGCTTGCACTCATATTTCACCCATCTAACCCACTCCTGATTTATTATAAGAAATGGACCTCTTAATAAAAAGCACTTTTCATAATAATATAGAGTTCTTATAGAAAAATCTCTCTTTCTCTCTCTGAATAAGAATGAGTCCATAGCTAGGACAGCATAGACCTGTTATCTCTGCCAAGTACCCGGCCAGAACAGCCTCTGTAACAAGATAATCATAAAGCTGAAAAGATCGAGCCTTGTAACTTGACTAGACTGGAAGTAGTTTGCAAACGATCACAAGCACGAGATCAGGTCATGGAGTCATAGAGTTATGCAGCAGAGAAACACTCCCTTCGGCCCAACGTGTCTGTGCCTGCCGTCAAGCACCTATCTATTCTAATCCCGTTACCCAGCACTTGGCCCTTAGCTTTGCATGCTATCCCATTTCAAATGCTCATCTAAATACCTTAAATTTTGTGAGGGGTACTGCCTCTACCACCCCTTCTGGCAGTGTGTTCCAGTCTCCAATCATCCTCTTTGTGAATAGTTTCTTCCTCAATACCCCTCTCAAACACCTGCCCCTTACATGAAATCTATCCCCCCTGGTTACTGACCCCGCCGCTAAGGGAGCATGTTTCTTCCTATCTATCATATCAATGCCCTTCACAATTTTGTATACCTCAATCAGGTCCCACCTCAGCCTTCTCTGCTCTAAAGAAAACAACTCTAGCCTATCCAGTCACTCTTCATAGCTGAAATGCTCCAGCCCAGGCAACATCCTGGTGAATCGCCTCTGCACTCTCTCCAGTGCAATCACATCCTTCCTTTGGAGTGGTGACCAGAACTGTACACAGTACTCCAGCTGTGGCTTAACTATAATTTTATACAGCTCCATCATAACCTCCCCGCTCTTATATTATATGACTCGGCTAATACATACAAGTATCCCATATGCCTTCCTAACCAACTTATCTCCCTGTGCTGCTGCCTTAAGTGATCTATGGACAAGTACGCCAAGGTCCCTCTGACCCTTTGTACTTCCTAGGGTCCTACCATCCATTGTATACTCCCTTGCCTTGTTAGTCCTCCGAAAGTGTATCACCTCACACTTCTTAGGATTAAAGTCCATTTGCTACTCCCTCGCCCATCTTACCAGCCCATCTATATCGTCCTGCAATCTAAGGCTTTCCTCCTCACTCTTTATGACACCAGTAGTGTTTGTGTCATCTGCGGTCTTACTGACATACCTCCTATTCCACGTCTAAATCATTAATGTACATTACAAACAGTAATGGCCCCAGCACCGATCCCTGCAGTACACCACTGGTCCCTGGCTTCCAATCGCAAAAATAACCCTTAACCGTCTGCCTCCGGCACTAAGCCAACTTTGGATCCAATTTTCCAAATTGCCCTGGATCCCATGGGCTCTTACCTTCAAAAAGGAAATAGGAGAGATCAGGGCCAACATATTCCCGTAAAGTTGAAGGGTAGGAGCAACAAGTCCAAGGGAACCCTGGATGTCAAGGGTTATGGAGGATTAGATAAGGAATAAAAAGGAGGTTTATGACAGATTCAGAGCGCTGAAAATAGCGCAAGCCCTAAAAAAGTATAGAAAGCACAGGCCGTACTTTAAAAATGACTTTGGAGAGCGAAGAGGGGGCATGCAAAAACACTTGTGAGCAAGATAAAGGACAATACCAAGGAGTTTTTAAAGTATATTCATGGAAAGAGGATAACCAGGGAAAGAGTAGGGCCGATTAGGGACCAAAGTAGACATCTGTGTGGAGCCGGATGACATAGATTAGGTTTTAAATTATTACTTTTCATCTGTGTTCACCATGGAGATGGATGATGTTGGTGTAGAGATCAGGGAAGGGAATTGTGATATACTTGAATAAATTAACATTGAAAGGTAGGAAGTATTAGATGTTTTAGTGGGCTTAAAATGGATAAATCCTCAGGCCCAGATGAGATAGCTTAGTTTAGAAATACAGCACTGAAACAGGCCCTTCGGCCCACCAAGTCTGTGCCGACCATCAACCACCCATTTATACTAATCCTACACTAATTTCATATTCCTACCACATACCCACCTGTCCCTATATTTCCCAGCCACCTACCTAAACTAGGAGCAATTTACAATGGCCAATTTACCTGTCAACCTGAAATTCTTTGGCATGTGGGAGGAAACCGGAGCACCCAGAGGAATCACACGCTGACACAGGGAGCACTTGCAAACTCCACGCAGGCATTACGCAGGTAAGGGCGGCACAGTGGCGCAGTGGTTAGCACCGCAGCCTCACAGCTCCAGGGACCCGGGTTCGATTCCGGGTACTGCCTGTGTGGAGTTTGCAAGTTCTCCCTGTGTCTGCGTGGGTTTTCTCCGGGTGCCCCGGTTTCCTCCCACAAGCCAAAAGACTTGCAGGTTGATAGGTAAATTGGCCATTATAAATTGTCACTAGTATAGGTAGGTGGTAGGGAAATATAGGGACCGGTGGGGATGTTTGGTAGGAATATGGGATTAGTGTAGGATTAGTGTGGATGGGTGGTTGATGTTCGGCACAGACTCGGTGGGCCGAAGGGCCTGTTTCAGTGCTGTATCTCTAATCTAATCTAATTGAACCCGGGTTGCTGCGGTGCTAACCACTGCGCCACAGTACCGCCCTGGGAAGATGTGCCACATACTGTTACGTGAGACAAGGGAAGAGATAGCAGGGGCTTTGACACAGATTTTCAAATCCTGTCTGATCACAGGAGATGTACCAGAGGACTGAGGACAGTGAATGTGGTACCATTATTCAAGAGGGGCAGCAGGGATAAACCAGATAATTACTGGTTGGTGAATCCAACATCAGTGGTACGGAAACTATTGGAAAAAATCCTGAGGAACAAGATTAATCTCCACTTGGACAGGCAGGCATTAATCGGGGAACTCAGCATGGCTTTGTCAGGGGGAGATCGTTTCTAACAAACTTGATTGAATTTATCCCCAGTCTGCTGCAGGTAAATATATGAGAATGCAAAAAAAATAGATACATAGACTTATCCGAAAATATGAACAACAAAACTACTCTGCATTCACAATACCTGGCTTTGTCTCTTTACTATCGGCATCTCTGTGATTTGGATGTGTTCGCAGATAATTTACTGTTAAACGCTCGTGGTTTGCAACTAAACTTTAATCTCCCTACCCTTCATCTGACAGGTTCTGTCACTGGTGGCAAGGGTTCACCGGCTGGTTTATACCAAGCAATTTATGAAGAGATTGAGAATATTCCACCTGGCAAGGATTCCTATCAGATCCGGCGTTCAGGTCTGTGTCTTATATTTCATACCGAATTTTGTCGAAACAAATGTCACTTCCACTTAAATACCCCATTTTAATGGTCAGTTTACTGACTGAACACTGTCAGAAATCCGTTCACTATCACCCTGTGAAGGTGGCCTATCACAGTGCGAGTGTGTCTATATCAGTGTGTATAGTAAGATGAGCAATGGGTTTGGGAAGATTCCCACCCATCGCGAATGGTTAAAGAACGTTATTTCAGTTTGTTTGTAACTTTCATGTAATTTTATTCCATTTAAACTAGACCATAAATAATCACTGCTCTCAGGAGGAGACAGTCACATTGACTCAGATTTTATTTCTCGAGGTGACTGGATTTCTGGATCAGAAACACGTTCCCATCAGGAACTCCTTACCTGAAATCAGTGGTTTCTACAAAAAAACTTATTCTGACACTTTGTATTCTGAAGCTTAACATAATATCTACAAATTCCACTTCATGATACTGGGGCAACAACACTAGAAAATCGATGAAAGCTTTGTCCTGTGATATATTTAAGGAGCGATTTAACCATTGAGATAAATTTCTGAGGTTACAACAAAACACACAAAGACGATTTCCTTGGTAGATAAATGAGAATCCTAAACGATTCAATAAGTATATTAAGAGTAAATGGGTAGCTAGGGAGAGAGTAGGTCCCCTTAAGGATCAGTGTGGTAATCGATGTGTGGAGCCACGGGAAATGGGGTAGGTCGTAAATGAATACTTTTCGTCTGTATTTACCGTGCAGAACGTCACGGAAGCTAATGCGTTCAAGGGAGGGACCAGCGATATCCTGGAGCATATCAACATTACAAGGGAGGAGGTGTTGGAGGTTTTGAAGCACATTAAGTTGGATAAATCTCCGGGGCCTGACCAGGTGTATCCTAGGAGGCTATGGGAGGAGATTGCTGGGACCTGGCAGAGAGTTTTGTATCATCATTAGCAACGGGTGAGGTACCGGAAGACTGGAGGAGAGCTAATGTTGTGCCTTTATTTAAGAAGGGTAGCAGGAATAAGCCAGGGAACTACAGGCCGGTGAGCATTACATCAGTGGTGAGGAATTTATTGGAAGGGATTCTGAGAGACAGAATTTATATGCATTTGGAAAGGCAAGGTCTGATTAGGGATAGTCACCATGGCTTTCTGCGTGGGAAAACATATCTTACGAATTTGATTGAGTTTTTTGAGGAGGTGACCAAGAGGATTGACGAGGGCAGGGCGGTGGACGTTGTCTACATGGACTTTAGCAAGGCTTTTGACAAGGTCCTGCATGGTAGGTTGTTCCGGAAGGTTCGAACACATGGGATCCAGGGTGTGGTAGCACATTGGATACAAAATTGGCTTAGTGATCGGAGGCAGAGGGTGGTAGTGGATTGTTGTTCTTCAGATTGGAGGCCTGTGACCAGTGGTGCGCCGCAGGGATCGGTTCTGGGCCTTCTGTTGTCTGTCATACATATTGGTGACTTGGATGAGAATGCAGGGGGCATGATTAGTAAGTTTGCAGATGATACCAAAATTGGTGGTATAGTGGACAGTGAAGAAGGTTATCTAAAGCTACAACAGGATATAGATCAACTGGGAAAGTGGGCAAGTGATTGGCAAATGGTATATTTAACGCAGGCAAGTGCGAAATGATGCATTTTGGAAAGTTAAACCAGGGAAGGAGATAAACAGTGAATGGCAGGGCCCTGGGAGTGTTGTTGAGCAGAGAGACCTTGGGGTGCATGTACATAGTTCTCTGAAAGTAGCAATACAGTTAGACAGGGTGGTGAAGAAGGCGAATGGCATGCTTGCCTTCATCGGCCGAGGCATTGAGTACAAAAGTTGGGACGTCATGTTACAGTTGCACATAACGTTGGTTAGGCTGCACTAGGAGTACTGTGTGCAGTTCTGGTCGCTGCACTACAGGGAAGATGTGATTAAGCTAGAGAGGGTTCAGAAAAGATTCACAAAGCTGTTGCCTGGCTTGGAGCGCTTGATTAATAAAGAGAGATTGGATAGGCTGGGTCTGTTTTCCCTGGATCGAAGGAGACTGAGAGGGGACATGATAGAGGTATATAAAATGATGAGAGGCATAGATAGGTTAACTGGCCAGAGTCTGTTTCCCATGTTAAGGGTGACTAAAACTATAGGGCATTGATTTAAGGTGAGAGGGAGGAGGTTTAAAGGGGATAAAATTTTTCACACAAGGAATAGTGTTTATCTGGAATGAGCTGCCAGAGGAGGTGGTGGAGAGTGTAACAGTAGTAACATTTAAGAGGCATCTGGACAGGTACTTGAATGAGCAAGGCATAGAGGGATGTGGAATTAATACAGGCAGGGGGAATAGTATAGATAGGCATTATGGTGGGCATGGACGCTGTGGGCCGAAGGGCCTGTTTCTATGCTGTGCGACTCTATGACTCGAATTTCAAATCCGTTATTGCCCTCCTTTCACACTTTTCTACCCCATTATCCGGGGTGGGGCTCGGTTTTGGAGCCCCACCACCTGCCGTTTGAGACTCTGAAAGGGAAAGAGACAGGGTGGAGGGATTTTGGATTAAGAAACTGTGCTCACTGACTATGTTTTACACTATTGTCTCTGCTCTGATGTCTGAAATCTGACCGACCGGCTGTACTGCGTATTGTTTTAACGGCTCGCTGTATGAGCCAACATTTAAGGTCCAACCCTAGTTGCTCTTGAACCACTGCAGTCCCTGTGATGAATTTTCCACAATCACGTCAGATACAAAGTCCCAGGACATTGTCACCAGATGATGACGGTATTATGTTATTTATTCGAACGTGCCAATCAATCTCTCCAATAACCATCCATGTTTGTGTTTAACAGTTACTGATTCCATTGAGTGCCTCAATCAGATTGAATATTACACCAGTTACAGTTTGGGTGACACGGATCCTGGATCAGAATATCCTGAAGGGAACATCTCTAGAATTCGGGGTGGGTACATTTTTACTTGTTACCATCACGTTTTTTAATCCATCACTCTGTCTGATATCTAAAATCAACAATTAAATCAATCAGAACTCGCTCGCCCGAAAATGATGCTGCTGAAGACATGGAGATTTGCTGAGTGAGTTTAGTTTTAAAAAATTGAGAAATAATTTGGATTTCTACAAAATCATCCCGATTGTATCCAGTAGTATCCAGGAATGAAACTTTCAGTTCATGATGTTTTCTGACACTGTTGTCTTGGCGGTGCAATGTGAAATTTGCGTGTATGTTGGATGGGTGATTCAATGGGATGCACGTGACTTTTAAATGGAGGGCAGAATTTTGTTGCACAGTGACCACAGTCTGGGAGTGAAAATGCCGCTGGATAGCGGTGCAAAGGAAACCTGACGTCCTTACACGGTTAGGTGATATTCCCCGAGTCGACCGATCTCGTGGGTGGAGGCTCCACTTTAAGACGCTGGGCAGATAACGGAGCAAAGAAAACAGGAAATTCATGGCAATTTTCCAAACTATTCACAATTTAGTGAAAGGCGGGCGAGACTAACAGTTTCAGAGACTCGCCATCGATAACCAAGGGGAAGTTCAGAGGAAGGTCAGTTTTGGCTGTGAAAAGCATTGTGGCACTGGAGGGAGGGGGAGAGATATTGAATCACGGTATTGGCAATCTGGAGGCTGACCGATCTTGGCGATCACAACAGAGGTATTCAGAATGAGCATCCTCTCTGACTTATAAGATAGGTATAAAAAATGAAAACAATGAAGGGTTTGAGAAGTGAGTGCAGCAATTTACAATAGGTGTCATCCACTCCTGTTTTGAGATCTCCCATTGTGGAGGAGCATCAGAGATGGAGAGAACAGCAGTCCCCAAGGGTTGGTCTGCTGCACCCAGAGAGGGACAGGAATCGTGAGGCTGGAACAGAGTGTGGATTAGCAGGGCAGCACAGTAGCACACAAGCAGCTTCTTGAGTGCAGATGATGCTACCCACGAGTGGGTTTACCATCAGAGGCTCTGCTTCCTGCAAATGTCAGAGCAGCAGTGTCACTGAAGATTGTGCCATATCAGGGAGGTGGTCACTGAGCTGGAGGAGGATCTGATGGAGGAGGATCTGAACCAATGAGTGGGGGCACCCCTCCTCCAATTTCATTTTCATATTGTGTGACATTTAAGGCTGTCAGCTTAATGTAAGGCACTGCACTCACCTTGCCATACTACATCAGGGCATTGATCCTGTTCCTGCACTGAAGCCTCTTACATGGGACTACCTCACGTCTGCTCAACTCCTCCTCAATCTCCTGCCAGGCCCTGCCTGCCAGCCTAGCCGGCCTCCTCCACCCGTTCCGATGGGAAAAGCGCTTCCCTCCTGCCATTGCCGCTTGGAGGAACACGTACAGGGAGACATGAGAAAACCTGGGCTCCACCCTTGCTCTGACTGCTGCCATCTTACAAACACACCAGTTGTCAGTCCTCCCACCCAATGTCCTACAGTGCTCCTGTCTTTCAATCGATTGCTGGCTGCCGTTTAAAATATATGACGGGCCTATGATGACTCAACTGCTGCGGCACGACATGGTCCTACCATTCGTCAGCCTCAAATCTCATTCCAGCTGAATATCACAGTCAAACCTGGCAAGCTTGAGTAGATTGGCGTCTAACAATATCATTCTAAATATCCAGTGTTACCATGTGATTTTTGTGAAAATCATTATTTCCTCTCAGGTCTGGTCCCCGGTGATTATGATGATGTTCAGACTGGAGCCATTGACACTCAGGATGGTCACTTGTTGCTGGACAGTGTTCCTGATGATCTCTTCACACTGACAAGTGCCGGCGGTGATCTCTCCACTATCAGTGAGTTAAACTCCCACAGTCACCATCTCTCTGTTTCTACTTTGAATTTCATTCCAATCGGCGATCTCACAGACTGCTGATTGATTTAAATTCATGTTGTGATTAAAGCAAATTAGTCTCCTCAATGGGGCGGCACAGTGGTGCAGTGGTTAGCACCGCAGCCACAGCCCCAACAACCCGGGTTCAATTCTGGGTACTGTCTGTGTGGCGTTTGCAAGTTTTCCTTGTGTCTGCGTGGGTTTTCTCCGGGTGCTCCGGTTTCCTCCCACAGCCAAAAGACTTGCAGGCTGGTCGGTAAATTGGCCATTATAAATTGCTCCTAGTATGGGTAGGTGGTAGGGAAATATAGGGACAAGTGGGGATGTGGTAGAAATATGGGATTAGTGTAGGATTAGTCGAAAATGGGTGGGCCAAAGGGCCTGTTTCAGTGCTGTATCTCTGAACAAAAGTAAATGCTGGACTTATTTTAGAAAATACATCCTGACGTTATCTCTGTTATGAACACATTCACTGGAAATCCTTCAGGTGCTCAATCTAAACACCCTGATTCGGGCTCAGCAGATCCACTTCATCTGCTATCACCCAGCGGGAAAATAACAACACGGTGAATGGAGATGGAAACCATTCAAATTCCAGTCCCCATCACCTCATTGACACTTATACAGATGACCCGCACTGAACTCACTTTTAGTTCAATAATTAATCCATCATCTTTCTCTCCATAGTATACAACTCCCAGACCCGCACTGAAACAGCTTTGCTGGTTCCCTCCAATCCTGAAAACAATGAGGATATTCACTGTGACACGTTCACAGCAGCAGACATTCCACCAATGACGGGCAGTGACTGTGCGGTTCAACATCTTACATATGCATAAACCCGGTAAGACCAATGCTGTATTATTTGTTCCATTTATTTGTGCTGACAGTGTACAGTCCCGGCTGGTTCTTATATTAATATGATAATGATTGGTGTTTTCAGCAGTCAGTGATTCTAAAGTATCGCAGAGAACATTCTGTGTACTTACTATTGAAATAGGAGGATTATTGAAACTGAAATATTCTGAGCAGAGAACATGTACTGTATTTGATGTGGTTATTTGATGGTTGGCATTGCTGTAACCCTCTCAAGTCGTTTCTGTTATCCTTTCAGCTAAAAGGTCAGCCTCAAATCCAGCAAATGATGTCTAAAGGTGTCTCACAGACTGGTGGAAAATATTCTGTGTTAAATCTGAAACATTGGCATGAACATTTCCAACAGTGTGAACATGCTGAATGTGCTTTACTTCACGATATAAGCATCACTTTGCGTTCATCAGTCACCAGATTATTTGGTGTTGGAATAACAAATTTGGCTTTTCTCCATATTTTCTCTGAAAGTGTGTGTAATCTGTTTAATTAAAATACCAAACAGAATTGATTTTGGATCATTTCTCTGTCTGTACAAATACTGAGATACATTCCTCCACATGTAATTACCAACACTGATACAGAGATTAAATCCATTGCTTATTAATAAAGAGTTGGTATGAAATTCGTTCTGTAACCGTTTCACATGTTCATATCCTATTAAAGAATGTTTAGAATACGTCTGTCGAAGAATAAATGGTCTGTCTCTTTTATCTGCATTTATTGTATCGGCTTCCTCCACCGCCATCTACTCGATGTGGACAAATTACTGCAGTTTATAATGTAAGTGTTGATGTACAATGGAAATAATGCAAAATTAATAAAGACATTGATTCCATGTTTTAGCTGTAATGTGTGTCTTTGTCAATATTAATTCCAATATTATGATTCAAGTTCTAAATATACACCAATTCCTAGATACAATACAATGTTGTTTTACTGTGCTGCACTATCCCGGAGTATGGCGGTAGAGCAGGAGAATCTGATCAGAAATTAATGTGTTTTTGCAATTTAATTCTAAGTATTTTAGTTCGTCACCAGTGGTGTGCAATTGTTACTCAGTCGGGAGAACGACTACATCGTGCTGACTCTCCAGCTGATGGTGATTTTTGTTTTTGGTCAGCTGACTGAAACACCTGTAACCACCAGCAGAAGGCGAGCATTATCAGACTTGAAATCAGATAATGCTGGAAACACTGAGCAGGTCTGGTATCATCTGTGGAGAGAGAAACAGCACCAGCTTTGCACGTTAATGCGATTTCTTCAGAACCATGTAATGATTGAGATTATTACTTTTAGCAAAGGCAGAACCAGGGAAAAGCGGCATAGTGGCGCAGTGGTGAGCACCGCAGCCTCACAGCTCCAGGGACCCGGGTTCGATGCCGGGTACTGCCTGAGCGGAGTTTGCAAGTTCTCCCTGTGTCTGCGTGGGTTTCCTCCGGGTGCTCCGGTTTCCTCCCACAAGCCAAAAGACTTGCAGGTTGATAGGTAAATTGGCCATTATAAATTGTCACTAGGACAGGTAGGTGGTAGGGAAATGTCGGGACAGGTGGGGATGGTTGGTAGGAATATGCGATTCGTGTAGGATTAGTATAAATGGGTCGTTGATGTTCGGCACAGACTCGGTGGGCCGAAGGGCCTGTTTCAGTGCTGCATCTCTAATCTAAATCTAATCTAAGGAGGCATGGAGGGAATAAAATAGTTAAGGTTTATGTTAATATGGAGGCAGGTATGATTAAATGAATCCCGTCGCCTTTACTCTCTCTGATCTCTGTCCCTGTGATCTGCAACACTTCATTCTCTCAACCATGACATTGTCATTAAACCTGCTGACAATGGAATCTCTGTTGTTGTTTTCTGAAAAGAACCTTGGGGCGCCTAAGCTCGAACTCTCTGGCGTATCTTCCCAATTTCCCTGGACCATGATCACACCAGCGAACATCAAGTCATCCTTTCGCATGCTATCACTGCACATGGAGAGTGGACCTGCGTGAGAAGGGCAGCGGCGGCATGAGATAAAAAGCTGTGGCAGAGAATCCCTTCTATCTCTCTCCACCTGTCAGAGCTGAGGTGTGTCATCTCAGAAAAACAGGTAGGTGATTGGTGGGTATCTCATCCGTGCCTGTTTTGATTAGCCAAGTGGTTTAAATGATGAGACGTGATTACAGATGATGAGTACAGTTAAGAAATTCACATTTAAAGTATTTAACATCCAAATTAATTAATTAGAATAGAGATAGCTGGGGAGGCGATGTGTTGCAGCTGTATTATGTGGGAGCTGGTGGACACTAGTGCAATCCACGGTGACCACATCTGTAACAAGTGTTGGTCGAGGACATTCGGCTCAGAGTTGATGAGCTGGAGTCCGAGTTGCGGACAATGTGACACAGCAGGGAGGGTTAGAGTTACCTGGACACTGTGCTTCCGGAGACAGTCGCGCCCCTTATATTAATTACATCAACTTTGGACTGCAGTTAGGGACAGGAGGGTGTGACTGCGAGTGAGGCAAGTATGGGGATCTAGAATTTAGCTTTGGAGGAGACATATCCAATAGTTATGAGGCTCCTGCTCCCAGTGTGGACGAGGGCACAGGCTGAAGGGAGGATGAGCGAACTGACCACAGCACCATGGTTCAGAGCGCCATTCAAGTGGGTAAGAAAAGAGAAATGTACTAATAGGGGTTAGGATAGTTAGGGGAATAGGGACTGTTCTCTGCAGCAAAGATAGAGAGTCCCGAAGGCTGTGTTGCCTACCTGGTGCCAAGGTTGAGGAGACCTCTTCTTGGCTTCAGACGAACTTGGAATGGAAGGGGAAGGATCCAGTTATTGTAGCCCATGTAGGTACCAACGACAGAGGAAGGATTCGGAAAGAGGTTCCGCTGAGGGACTATGAGCAGCTCGTGCTAAATTAAAAAGCAGAACCACAAAGGCAATAATCTCCGCAATACTACCTGAGCAACGTGGAAAATAGCGCAGGGTAAATAAGATTAGAGAGGTAAATGCATGGCTCAAAGATTAGTGTGGAAGAAATGGGTTCCGATTCATGGTGCTCTGGTACCAGTTCTAGGGAAGGAGAGAGTTGTTCCGTTGGGACGGGGTTCATTTGAACAATGCTGGGACCAGTGTCCTGCCCATATGCCCATACGTATAACTAGGGTTGTAGATTCGATTTCAAACTAATTAGTGCGGGGGACGGGGGTGGTGGGTTTCAATTCAAGGGAAGTTTTAAAAACAATCAAAAGGAAATGAGAGATCAGAGATGCAGGGTAGTGAAGAGGTGAACAGTAATCAAAGTGTGACAGGAAGGAGCAGAAAATATCAGCAAAATATTGCAGCAGAAATTAGAACCAAAATGAGTAGTAATGGGAAAAAAGTCTAAGCTTAAGGCTCTTTATCTGAATGGACGCAGCATCTACAACAAGATAGATGATTTGACAGCACAAATAGAAATAAATGAATGTGATTTGAGAGAAATCACAGAGAGATGCTTGCAGACTGACCAAGACTTGGAATTCAAAATTCAAGGATATCTGACATTCGGGGAAAAAAGGCAAAAGTGGAACTTTGTTAATAAAGGAAGTTATCAGTGCCATATCCTGGGCTTGTTGATGCTTCTTCACACTGAACCAGCTCGGCATGGTGATCAGTATTCTGGGATGGTTGACCAACATTCACACTGTACCAGCTCGGCATAGTGATCAGAATGCTGGGCTGTTTGACCCATATCCACACTGCACTAGCTCGACATGGTGCTCAATATCCTGGGATTGCTGACCCATATTCACATTGTACCAGTTCGGCATGTGATCAGTATCCTGGGCTGGTTGACCCATATTCACACTGTACCAGCTCGGCATAGTGATCAGTATCCTGGGCTGGTTGACCCATATTCACACTGTACCAGCTCGGCATAGTGATCAGTATCCTGGGCTGGTTGACCCATATTCACACTGTACCAGCTCGTCAAAGTGATCAGTATCCTGGGTATGGTTGACCCATATTCACATTGTACCAGCTCTGCATGTGATCAGTATCCTGGGCTGGTTGACCCATGTTAACACTGTACCAGCTCAGCATGGTGATCAGTATCCTGGGCTGGTTGACCCATATTCACACTGTACCAGCTCGGCATGGTGATCAGTATCCAATACTGGTTGACCCATGTACACACTGTACTCGCGCAGCATGGTGATCAGTATCCTGGGCTGGTTGACCCAGATACACACTGTACCAGCTCAGCATGGTGATCAGTATGCTGGGATGGTTGACCCATATTCACACTGTACCAGCTCGGCATGGTGATCAGTATGCTGCGCTGGTTGAGCCATATTCACACTGCACCAGCTCGACATGGTGATCAGTATCCTGGGCTGGGTGACCCATATAAACACTGTACCAGCTCAGCATGGTGATCAGTATGCTGGGATGGTTCACCAATATTCACACTGTACCAGGTCGGCATAGTGATCAGTATGCTGGGCTGGTTGACCCATATTCACACTGCACCAGCTCGACATGGTGATCAGTATCCTGGGCTGGTTGACCCATATGCACACTGTACCAGCTCAGCATGGTGATCAGTATGCTGGGATGGTTGACCAATATTCACACTGTACCAGCTCGGCATAGTGATCAATAACCTGAGCTGGTTGACCCATATTCACACTGCACCAGCTCGACATGGTGAACAGTATCCTGGGTTGGTTGACCCATATTCACACTGCCCCAGCTTGACTGGGCGATCAGCATCCTGAGCTCGTTCAAGCATATTCACATTGTACCAGCTCGGCATGGTGATCATCTCCAGTCAGTCCATAAGAATGACCCCGAGCTTCCGGTTGCTGGTCATTTCAGTACACCACCCCTGCCCTCATGCTCACATCTCTGTCCTGGGATTGCTGCAGTGTTCCAGCGAACATCAACACAAGAACATCGTGGAACAACATCTCATTTACCTATTCGGCACACTGCAGCCTGACGGCTTGAACACGGAGTTAAATCATTTCAGAGCATGACGCCCCCCTTTGTATTTTTGGTTATATTTTCTTTTGTTTTCTTTTTCCTTTTTTATTTGTTTACTTTATTTTAGGTTTTTCAGTTTGTTTCTACTATGCTTACCTACTGTTTTTTTAATGTGAGTGATTGGAGTGCGTTCTGCTCAACAGTCAATTTTCACCCTCTTTGTCCTCACGCTTTGTATGTCAGCACACCATTAGCACATTATTTGCCTTTGTTCCATGACAATATGGTCAGTTAGCCTCTGACCCTGTCCTATCAACACCTTCTCCTTTGTTATCTCTTGCCCACCCCGTTTTAGTTGCTTAAAACCTTTTACATTTCTAATATCTGTCAGTTCTGAAAATCGGTCACTGACCTGAAACAATAACGCTGCTTCTCACTGCTGTCAGGCCCACTGAGTATTTCCAGAATTTCTTGTTTTTATTTCAGATTTCCAGCATCTGATGCATTTTGCTTTTAACTTAGTGTTTAATTCACTGCCACTTCTCTTCCAGGAATTACATTGAAGAAGTTCTGCTCTTCTTTCCGACGGGATTTTCGTTTGCCTCTTTTACCTTGTTCACTTTCATTGCTTTCTATTTCCGTCGTGCTGCTTGCTAAAGTGTCTACCAAAACATGTTTTCACATTAACATTTCCTTCCTCAGTGACTGTCTCCAACTCCGACTTATTCCACGTGGATTCCAACTGAATTTTCATCCTTTTTTTTAATCCAGCAGGATTACAGGCATCTCTAAGAAATACAACGTTCGTCGGACAGCTGTTCTTGCCGCATCCTGAGATCCACACTGGATTTCTGCATGTGCCCGCCGCATGTACACACTGGACCTCTCTCTCCAGAAGCACCACCTCACGTTATCTCAAAGCTGTTCTATTCCTCAGTTTCATTTCATCCTTCGTCTTATCCTACGCATTAATATTAGTCTTTTTTCTTCCTTTCATGTGCTATGGAACGCAAGTTCCAACAGCTGATGGGAACTAATGCCCGTGCAGATCCTCCTTCCGTTTCTCTTCCCTCTGACCCAACCCCTTCTGATCTGACCCCTTTCCATGGATTCACTATACCCTCTGACCTTCCCCTCTCTGGTGCTGAACTTTTGGTACTCAGCAAAGGATTCAGTTTAATCACCTTACACCCCCACATCAATGAATTCCGTGCTTGGCACGACATTAACTTCTTCTTCCATTGCCTTGACGTCCATGCTCACGTCTTTGCACAGGAGTCCTTCCCCGGCCAGAAGACCCATTCACCCGCCTCCAGCATGCACCTTCTACCTGGACCCTTCCCTCTGGCCTCTTAACAGCTCTTTATCTTTTCATTGAAAACTGTCAGCGCGTCATCATAATTTCTCTGCCTCCCACACTCACTCTAAACTATCCCTGCTCTGAACATGCCGGTCTCAGTTCTAACCCCGACATTGTCATCAAGCCTGCAGATAAGGTTGGTGCTGTTATTGTCCGGTGTACTGACCTCTACCTTGCAGACGCTCAGTGCCAACACTCAGACACTTCTTCCGATTCCCCCGGGACTGTCACTGACCTCATCTCCTCTGGAGATCTTCCGTCTGCAGCTTCCAACAGAGACATGATTGATATAGAGTATAAAACATGCCAGCAAATTGTTAAACAACATGAACTCACCATTACACAGCTTATAGTCTGGTTAATTCTCAAATGGGAAATACAACTAATATAGAGCATACATTGTTCCAGTTAATTGTTAGATTAAATGCCATCACTAATACACAGGCTATAATATTCTGATTAAGTGTTAAATTATGCATGATATCTAATTTAGAGAGTACAACGTCGCAGCTAATTGTTAAATTAGATGTCATCCCTAATACAGAGGGTGAATATCCTCGTTAGTTGTCAAAGGAGGAATGTTAACTAATATAGGACATGAATTGTTCCTGTTAATTGTTAGATAGGACACCATCCCTAATACACAGGGTAGAATATTCCTGTTAACTGTTAAATTAGGCATCATAACAAATATAAAGTGTAAAATGTTCCAGCTAATTGTTAAATTTGATATCATCCCTAATTCACAAGTTGTAATATTCTGGTTAATTGTTAAATTACACAGGATAACTAGTGTAGAGTGCTTAAAATTCTAATATATTGTCAAATTTAATGTCATCCCTAAGACACAGGTGATGATATTCTTGTTCATTGTTAAATTAGACATTACAACTAATAGAGTGTGTAAAATGTTCCAGTTAATTGTTAAATTTGATGTCATGTCTAATACACAGTGTAAAATATTCTGATTAATTGTTAACTTCGACAAGCTAACTAATACAGAGTATAAAACTTTCCAGTTAATTTTTAAATTAGATATCATCTCCAATACACAGGGGATAATCTGGTTAATTGTTACATTAGTTTAGTTTAGTTTCGTGATGCCGACCATCAACCACCCATTTATACTAATCCTACACTAATCCCATATTCCTACCACATCTCCACCTGTCCCTATATTTCCTTACCACCTACCTATACGAGGGGCAATTTATAATGGAAAATTTAACTACCAACCTTCAAGTCTTTTGGCTTGTGGGAGGAAACCGGAGCACCCAGAGAAAACCCACACAGACACAGGGGGAACTTGCAAACTCCACACAGTGGCACAGTAGTTAGCACTGCAGCCTCACAGCTCCAGCGACCCGGGTTCAATTTTGGGTACTGCCTGTGTGGAGTTTGTAAGTTCTCCCTGTGTCTGCGTGGGTTTCCTCCGGGTGCTCCGGTTTCCTCCCACAGCCAAAAGTCTTGCAGGTTGATAGGTAAAGTGGCCATTATTAATTGCCTCTAGTATAGGTAGGTGGTAGGGGAATATAGGGACAGGTGAGGATGTGGTAGGAATATGGGATTAGTGTATGATTAGTATAAATGGGTGGTTAATGGTCTGCACAGACTCGGTGGGCCGAATGGTCTGTTTCAATGCTGTATCTCTAAATCAAATCAAAATAACCGATAGAGAGTGCAAATGTTCCAATTAATAGCTAAATTAAATGTCATCCATAATACACAGGGGATAATATTCTGGTTAATTATTAAAATGGACATAATAATTAATATAGAGCGTAAAACTTTCCAGGCATTTATTATATTAGATGTCATCCATAACACACAGGGGATAATATTAAGGTTCATTGTTAAAATGGACATGATAACTAATATAGAGCGTAAAACGTTCCAGGCATTTGTTATATTAGATGCCATCCATAACACACAGGGGATAATATTAATGTTAATTGTTTGAATGGACATACAAAATAATATAGAGACGAAAACGTTCCGGGCATTGTTAAATCAGATGTCATTCATATTAAGTAGTGGATAATATTTTGGTTAATTGTTAAATTAGACATCATATCTAATACAGAGTGCAAAATGTTCCCATTAGGTGTTGAATTAGATGTCATCCCGAATACAAAGGGTATAAAATTCTGGTTAATTGCTAAATGGGGCATGATGATTAATACGGAGTATAGAACGTCCAGGCATTTGTTACATTAGTTGTCATCGCGAATACACAGGGTGTAATATTCTGGTTAATTGTTAAATTGGGCATGATGATAAATGTAGAGTGTAAAATGTTTCAGTGAATTGTTAAATTAGCTGTCATCCTGAATACACAGGGTATAATATTCTGGGTAATTGTTAAATGGGTCATGGTAATTAATAAGAGTGTATAAAATTCCAATATATTGTCAAGTCAGATGCCATCCCTAATACAAAAGGAATGATATTCTGGTTAATTGTTAAATGGGTCATGGTAATTAATAAGAGTGTATAAAATTTCAATATATTGTCAAATTAGATGCCATCCCAAATACAAAAGGAATGATCTTCTGGTTAATGGTTAAATTAGACAGTATAACTAATAAAGAGCGTAAATCGTTCCACTTGTTAAATCAGATGTCATCACGAAAACACAGGGTACAATATTCTTGCTAATTGTTAAATTAGACAAACTAACTAATATAGTTTGTAAAATGTTCCAGTTAATTGTTAAATTAGATGTCATCCCTAACACACAAGTTATAATATTCTAGTTAATTGTTAAATTATACATGATAACTAGTATAGCGTGCTTCAAATTCTAATAAATTATCAAGTTAAATGTCATCTCTAATGCACAGGTTATAATATTCTGGTTAATTGCTTTTTTAGACATGGTATCTAATACGGAGTGTAAAACGCTCCAGTTGGTTGTTGAATTAGATGTCACCAATAATACACAAGGCATAATATTCCGGTTAGTTGTTAAATTAGGCATGATATCTAATACATAACATGAATTGTTCCAGTTAATTGTGAAATAAGATCTCATCCCGAATGCACAGGGTATAAAATTCTTGGTAATTGTAAAATTAGACTTGATAACTAAAGTAGAGTGGTAAACGTTTCAGTTAATTGCTAACTTAGATGTTATCCCGAATACACAGGGTTTATTGTTCTGGTTAATTGTTAAATTACGCTTGATAACTAATATAGAGCGCAGTAGCACCTGTTTCCTGACAGCCGTCCGAGAAATACTTACATGACTGTTGCGGAGTGGGGCTGCTGTCAATCTGGCAGCAAAGCAGAAAGTACTGCAGAAGTCCAGCAGGCCAGGCAGCATCTGTGGAGACAGAAGCAGAGTTAACTTGTCCAAGTTCACAGACCTGAAAGTTAACTCTGCTTCTCTCTCTGCAGATGCTGCCTGACCTGCTCAGTTACCCTAACACATTCCGCGTTGCTGTCACATACTTACCCTGCGTCCCAATGTCCTGTGAAGTCGTGATTCTCTTCACCCACTTCAGTGTAACATTCCCTCTTGTAGACGAGCTGCACCTGGGTGAATAATCTTAATTTTGCACATTCCAGTACGTGAGACTTAAATAGACCATTAAATGTATTACAGAGGTTTGCAGAGAACACACTGATACAAATGGGAATGCACGTGTGTCACAGCAATGTAAAGACTCCTTTCACTAAATGTTCCTCACCAACATGTGTGTCGTTTTCTCTGTGGGAGTGATATGTGCCAGCATGTAGCGGCAACGTCACATCCCTTTGCACCTTTGGCACTTCAGGAGAGCCAACGTATGCAATAACATCATTACCATGCCATGACTACTCATGAGCGTCTCCAGGGACTCAGTGACATGGACATTGCATCAGTGTGGCTTGCAGAGCTCATGGTGGTTCCTATGGAGCAGGCAGCCTTTGTCTGATATGACACCTCTGTACGTCCCTCGCTCACTGCTAGCCCTGTGTGCAGAGCCTGGGTGTCATCTGCCCTCCAATGTATCTTTCATGTTGTCGGTCCTCAGCGTCCTCATATTCCGAGGAGGAATCTGTTGACGTCTCTCCTCATCATACCAGGCCTGGCCCCTATTGGGTGCATACTTGTGCAGACCAGCAAAGAAAAGAGTTGGCCTTTTCGGCCTGTAGTACAGGGCATTACCCTATCCATACAGCCATTGAAGGCGTTCTTTCAGCATGCCGATCAGCTGCTCAATGGTGGCTCTTGTACCTCAGTGGCTGGCGTTGTACTTCTCCTCTGCAGCAGTGGTGGAGTCTCTCACTGGTGTTGCGAGCCATGTCTGCAATGGATAGCCCTTATCTCCAAGAAGCCACCCCTCCCTCTGGGCCAGTTTAGTGAACAGTGGTGGTGGCCGGGACGGGTGCAAGACCCAGGTGTCATGACAGTTTCCTGAGAGGTGGTCACACATTCACTGCAAGCAACTGTGGTGTTCACATACCAGCTTCACCTGGATTAAGTGGGCTCCTTTAATATTGCGTCTGCAGGTGGTAGCGTGGCAGTAGACCTGATGACCACTTGTGTGCAGTCTATGAACATTACAACGTATGGTTCTCCGGCAATGATGCCAGAACCAATAGCCCTCTGGGTCTGACTGTGAGTCTCCGGCCTGAAGTGAACATCCTCGCTGGCCATCCGGTGCGGGCATTGGTGACCTCCCTGATGCAGCGGTGCACTTCTAACTGCACGACCCAACAAAGGTCTCTGGTGGGCCCCGAAGAGGCTTCAAAGGGATTAGGCTCGCGAACCGCTGTAACGATGAGAAACAAAGGCATGGGATGTCCACAGGAGCCCATGAGCTGTAGGTCATCCTTGAGCAGGGCACAGAGACATGCCACCACCATCTCTATATGCACAATCTCCTCTGACACTGGTGATCTGACATCTGTTGGTATATCATGTGGGACCTGGTAGATGCACGGCAAACGTAATGGCCAGGTCCCCTTGATGGCTGCTGCTCACGACCAGGGGCCTCTACACGGATCGCACCTGCCTGTTGGTATTGCTTCCAGCACATACGGATCCTCACGTGCAGTGGATCACACAATGGCGGACGAGCCAAATCTGTTGCCATGTGATAAATAAAGTTGCACTCTTCATAGATTCGAAGGCTGCTAATAGGGCAAGGATTGGCGTTGGTAGGCACATCAGATGCTTTCCTGGATCAACTATGTGGGGTGCCATGGCATTTCCCAACTTGGCCAACACTTAGAGTGGCACAGCATGACAACATCAAGATCCTACCAGCTGAATCGATTGCCCCCACCATCCACATAACCTTAATTCTCCTGCCCTTTCTGGCACCCTCCACTCACACAGGGTGCCTAGTGTGCCATAGGCCCCTCACAAACACAGAGAGCACACTGTTAACGGAGGGCTGGCACATGTTAATTCGCTTCATGCCAGCACAACTTTCCCCCCAGTAATCCCAGGCCGCATCCCATTCAGAATGCAAAGGAAGATCCCTGTGCATCGTCCTATCCTCCTGACTTTAAGAATGCAGTGTTAGACCCCTGCATAGAACATAGAAACATCGAAAATAGGAGCGGAGAAGGCCATTCGGCCGTTCGAGCATGCTTCAACATTCATTATGATCATGGCTAATCATACAACTCAGTAACCTGTTCCCGCTTTCCCCCCATATAATGGTCAACCAACCCAGTTTACAGATCGCCAGGCTGAGCTGGGACAGTGTGAATATGGGTCAACCAGCCCAGGATACTGATCACCATGCCGAGCTGGTACAATGTAAATGTAGGTCAACCAGCCCAAGATACTGATCACCATGCCGATCTGGCAGTGTGTGAACATGGGTCAACCAGCCCAAGAGACTGATCACTATGCTGAACTGTAAATGTGTGAATATGGGTCAAACAGCCCAAGATACTGATCATCATGCGAAGCTGGTACAGTGTGAATATGGGTCAAGCAGCACAGGATTCTGATCACCATGCCAAGCTGGTACAGTGTGAATATGGCTCAACCAGCCCCAGATACAAATCACCATGCCGAGCTGGTACAGTGTGAATATGGGTCACCATGCCTAGGATACTGATCACCATGCTGAGCTGGTACAGTGTGAATATGGGTCAACAAGCCCAGGATACTGATCACCATGCCGAGCTGGTACAGTGTGAATATGGGTCAACCAGCCCAGGATACTGATCACCATGCCGAGCTGGTACAGTGTGAATATGGGTCAACCAGTCCAGGATACTGATCACTTTACCCGGCTGGTACAGTGTGAATATGGGACAGCCAGCCCCAGATACTGATCGCCATGCCGTGCTGGTACAATCTGAATGTGGTTCAATCAGCCCAGGATTCTGATCACCATGCCGAGCTTGTTCAGTCTGAATAAGCGTCAACAAGCCCAACATATTGCACTGATACCTTTCATTATTTACAAAGTTACCTCAACTCCTTTCCCGCTTTGCCTTTTTTATCCGGAATGTCAGAAATCCTTGAATTTTGAGTTTCCAGTCTTTGTCATTCTGCAAAATTGTCTCTGTAGTTGTTATAAAATTATATTCATTTATTTCTATTTGTGCCATCAAACCATCTATCTTGTTATAAATGTGTGCCCATTCAGATAAAGAGCCTTAAGCTTAGACTTTTTACCATTATTACTCATTTGGCTTCTAATTTCTGCTGCAATCTTCGGCTTATATTTTCTGCCCCTTCCTGTCACACTTTGATTACTTTTCGCCTCTTCACTACCCTGCACCTCTGATCTCTCGTTTCCTTTTGATTTTTTTAACTTCCCTTCAATTAGTTTAAAGTCTATCTACAACCCTAGTTATACGTTGCAGCATGACACTGGTCCCAGCTTGGTTCAAATGAAGCCCGTTACAAAGGAACAGCTCTCTTCTTCCCCAGTACTGGTGTCAGTGCCCCATGAATCGGAACCCATTTCTCCCACACCAATCTTTGACCCACGCATTTACCTCTCTAATCTTATTTACCCTACGCCAATTTGCACGTGGCTCAGATCGTAATGTGGAGATTATTACCTTTGTGGTTCTGCTTTTTAATTTAGCCCCGAACTGCTCATGGTCCCTCAGCAGAACCTCTTTCCGATTCCTATCTATGTCATTGGTACCTACGTGGGCGAAAACAATTGGATCATTCCCCTCCCACTTCATGTTTCTCTCTAGCCCAGAAGAGATCTCCTTAACTTGGCATCAGGTAGGCAACACAGCCTTCGGGACTTCCTGTCTTTGCTGCAGAGAACAGTATCTATTCCCTTAACTATGCTATCCTCTTTTACGACTACATTTCTCCCCGCACTTGAATGACACACTCAACCACGGTGCAGTGGTCAGTTCGCTCATCCTCCAAGCAGTCTGTGCCCTCGTCCACACTGGGAGCAAGAACCTCGTACCTATTGGACAAGGGGATTGGCTGAGGCTCCTCCAAAGCTAAATTCCAGATCCCCATAACTGCCTCATTCGCAGTCACACCTGCTTTCCCTAACCATGTTCAAACTTTGATGTAATTAATATAAGGGGTGCGACCATTTCCTGAAATACAGTGTCCAGATAACTCTCCCCGCTCCCTGATCTGTTGCACCGTCCGCCACTCGGACTCCAGCTCATCAACACTGAGCCAAAGGTCCTCGAGCAGCCAACACTTGCTGCAGATGTGGTCACTGTGGGTCGCACCGGCGTCCCTCAGCTCCCACATACTACAGCTGCAACACATCGCCTGCCCAGCCGTCTCTATTCGACTTAATTAATTAATTTGGATGCTAAATACTTTAAAAGTGAATTTCTTAACTGCACTCATCATCTGTAATAACGTCTCGTGATTTAAACCACTTGGCTAATCAAAAAAGGCCCGGATGAGATACCTACCAATCACCTACCTGTTTTCCTGAGCTGTCACACCTCAGCTCTTCCAGGTCGAGAGAGGTAGAAGGGGCTCTCTGTTAACGATTTTTATCTCATGCCGCCGCTGCCCTTCTCACGCAGGTCTACTCTCCATATGCAGTGATAGTATGGGAAAGGATGACTTGATGTTCGCTGGTGTGGTCATAGTCCAGGGGAAAGTGGGAATGTATGTCAGAGGGTTAGAGCTTAGGCTCCCAGGGTTCTTTTCAGAAAACAATTGTGAGCAAGTTTAATGATAATTTCAGGGTTGAGAGAATGAAGTGTTGCAGAGCAAAGGGACATAGATCAGAGAGCGTAAAGCGGGCGGGATTCATTTAATCACACCTGCTTCCATCTGAACACAAACCTTAATTATTTAACTCTCTTCATGCCCCCTTTTCCCGGTTCTGTATTTGCTAAATGTAGTTCGTCTGTAATATTATATGTTTCTGAAGAAATCGTATTAACATGCAAAGTTCGTTCTGTGTCTCTCTCCACAGATGACACCTGACCTGTTTTTCCAGTAGTGTTTCCAGCAGAATCTGTTTTCAAATCTAGTAATGGTCGCCCTCTGCTGGTGGATACGGGTGCTTCAGTAAGCCAACCAATCACAAAAATCACAATCTGCTGGAGAGTAATTCACGGTGTCGTCGTTCTTCCGACTGATTAACAATTGCACTCCACTGATGACTAACTGAGATATTCAGAACAGAAGTGCAAAAACACATTAATTTCTGATCAGATTCCCCCGCTCTCCCGCCACACTCAGGATAGTGCAGCACAGTAAAACAACGTTGGATTGTATCTAGGAATCGGTGTATATTTAATACTTGAACCATAATATTGGAAGTAATATTGACAAAGGCGCCCATTGAATACATGTTTTATTATTTTTGCATTGTTTTCACTGGACATCAACACTTACTTTATAAACAGGAGTAATTTGTCCACATCGAGTATATAGCGGTGGAGGAAGCTGTTACAATAAATGCAGGTAAAAGAAACAGACCATATATTTGCCGCCTGACGTATTTTAAACATTCTTTAATAGGATATGAAAATGTGAAGCGGTTACAGAACGATCTTCGTACAAAATCAATATTAATAAGCAATGGTTTTAATCTCTGTGACAGTGTCAGTAATTACATGCGGAGTGATATATCTCAGTATTTGTACAGACAGAGAAATTATCCGAAATCAATTCTGTTTGGTATTTTAATTAAACAGAATAAACACACTTTCAGACAAAACGTGGAGAAAAGCCAAATCTAGTTATTTCAACACCAAGTAATCTGGTGATTGATTAACATAAAGCGGTACTAATATCGTGAAGTAAAGCACATTCAGCATGTTTACACTGTTGTAAAAGTTCATGCCATTCTCTCAGATTTAACGCAGAATATTTTCCACCAGTCTGTGATCCACCTCCAGACATCATTTGCAGCAGTTGAGGCTGACTGTTAGCTGAAAGGACAACAAAAACGACTTGAGAGGGTTAGAGCAATGCAAAACATCAAACAAACACCTCAAATACAGCATATGTTCCCGACTCAGAATATTCCTGTTTCAATAAGCCTCCTGTTTCAATAGTAAGTACACAGAATGTCTCTCTGATACTTTAGAATCACTGACTGTTGAAAACACCATTCATTATCATATTAATGTCAGGGCAGCACAGTGGCGCAGTGGTTAGCACCGCAGCCTCACAGCTCCAGCGGGTTCAATTCTGGGTACTGCTTGTGTGGAGTTTGCAAGTTCTACCTGTGTCTGCGTGGGTTTCCTCCGGGTGCTCCGGTTTCCTCCCACATGCCAAAGACTTGCAGGTTGATAGGTAAATTGGCCATTATAAATTGCCCCTGGTATAGGTAGGTGGTAGGGAAATAAAAGAACAGGTGGGGATGCGGTAGGAATACGGAATTAGTGCAGGATTAGTATAAATGGGTGGTTGATGGTCGGCACAGACTCGGTGGGCCGAAGGGCCTGTTTCAGTGCTGTAACTCTAAATAAAATAAATTAAAAAACCATCCAGGACTGCACACTGTCAGCACAAATAAATGAAACAAATAATACAGCATTAGTCTTACCGGGTTTATGTAGATGTAATATGTTGAAGCACACAGTCACGGCCCATCGTTGGTGGAATGTCTACTATTGTGAACGTGTCACAGTGAACATCCTCATTGTCTTCAGGAATGGAGGGAACCGGTAAACCGGGATCAGTGCGGGACTGAGAGCTGCATACTGTGGAGAGAAAGATTATGGATTAATGATTGGACTGAAAGTGGGTTCGTTGCGGGTCTGAGAGCTGTAGACTGTGGAGAGAAAGATTATGGATAAATGATTGGACTGAAAGCGAATTTCAGTGCGGGTCATCGAAATAAGTGTCAATCAGGTGATGGGTACTGGAATTTGAATGTTTTCCAGCTCCATTCATTGTGTTGTTAGTTTCCCGCTGGGTGAAAGCAGATGAAGTGGATCTGCTGAGCCTGAATCAGAGAGCTCAGATTGAGCACCTGAAGGATTTCCCGTGGGAGTGTTAATAAGAGAGATATCACACACGGAATAACATCAGGATGTCTTTGCTAAAATAAGTCAAGCATTGATTAGACTAATTTCCTTTAATCACAGCATGAATTTGAATCAACCAGGGTCTGTGACATCGCCGATTGGAATCAAATTCAAAGTAGTGACAGAGAGCTGGTGACTGTGGGAGTTTAACTCACCAAGAGTGGAGAGATCACCGCCGGCACTTGTCAGTGTGAAGAGATCATCAGGAACACTGTCCAGCAACAAGTGACCATCCTGAGTTTCAATGGCTCCAGTCTGAACATCATCATTATCACCCGGAACCAGACCTGGCAGGAAATAATGATTTTCACTGAAATTAAATTAAATTGTATCACTGAATGCTTCGAATGATATCATCAGACGTCAATCTACCTGAGCCGCCCAGGGTAGACTGATCTTCAGCAGTAGTGCGATTAGACGCTGGTAAATTTTAGGACCATATCGTGTCGCAGTAGCTGAGTCTTCTTAGGCCCCTGCTATATTTTTAAGCACCCAGCAATCGATTGAAAGGCAGGAGCACTGTAGGAGATTGGGTGGGTGAACTGACAACTTGTGTGTTTGGCAGATGGCAGCAGCCAGAGCAAGGGTGGCGTCCAGGTTTTCTCATGCCTCCCTGGAAGTGCTCCTCCAGGTAGCAAGGTCAAGTAGGGAAGCGCTTTCCCCATCGGGATGGGTGAAGGAGGCCGGCTAGGCAGGCAGCGAGGGCATGGCAGGAGACTGAGGAGCAGGTGTGCAGCCGTGTGGTGGTCCAGGTAAGAAGCTTCGGTGCAGGAAGATGCTCTAGTATGTAGCATGGCAAGAGCCTAACATTAAGCTCACGACCTTAAATGTCACAAAATATGAAAATGAAATTGGAGAAGGGGTACCCCCACTCATTGGTTCAGATACTCCACCATCATAGTGCACAGCTCAGTGACTGCCACCTTGGAGAGGCACAGTCTTCAGTGAGACTGCTGCTCTGACATTTGCAGGAAGAAGAGCCTCTGATGGTAAACCCTCTCTGGTGGGTAGCATATCCTGCACTCAAGATGCTGCTTGCGTGCTACTGTGTGCCCTGTTGATCCACTCTGTGTTCCAGCCTCATGAGTCTTGTCACTATCTGGGTGATGCAGCCCAACTCCCGGGGACTGTAGCTCTCTCCATCTCTGATGCTCCTCCACAATGTGAGCCCTCAAAGCCGGAGTGGCTGAGACCTATTGTAAATAGCTGCACTTATTTCTCAATGTCTCCAATCTTTCTACTTTGTATACATATGTTACACGTCGGAGAAGATGCTCACCCTGAATACCTCTGTTGTGATCGGCAAGATAGGTCAGCCTCCAGATTGCCAATGCCGTAATTCTCACCCTCCCTCCAGTGACGTAATGCTTTTCACAGCCACAACTGACCTTCCACTGACCTTCCTCCTCTTTACAGGTGGCGAGTCTCTGAAAACTGTTGTTCTCGCCCGCCTTTCACTAAATTGTGAATGGTTTAGAAAATTGCCATGCATTTCCTGTTTTATAGGCTCAGTTACCTGACCAGCGCCTTAAAGTGGAGCCTCCACCCGCCAGCTCGTCCGATTCCGGGAATATCACCTAATAGTGTAATGACGTCGAGCTTCCTTTGCACCGCTATCCGCGGCATTTTCCCTCCCCGACTGTGGTCACTGTGTGACAAACTTCAGCCCTCCGAGTTCAAGTCACATGTATCCCATTGAATCACCCATCCAACATGTACACAAATTTCACATTTCACCGCCCAGACAACAGTGTCAGAAAACATCATGAACTGAAAGTTTATTTCCATTATACGACATGGCGCAATCGGGATGATTTTGCAGAAATCCAAATTGTTTCTCCATTTTTTTAAACTAAAATCACTCAGAAAATCTCTATGTCTTCAGCAGCATCATTTTAGGGTGAGGAAGTTCTGAAATATTTAGTTGCTGATTTTAGATAGCAGACAGCGTGATGGATTTAAAAACCTGATGGTAACAAGTAAAAATGTACTCACCCTGAATACTGGAGGAGTTCCCTTCAGGATTTTCTGATCCAGGATCCATTTCATTCAAACTGTGACTGGTGTAATATTCAATCTGATTGAGGGACTCAATGGAATCGGTAATTGTTAAACACAAACAGGGATGGTTATTGGAGAGATTGATTGGGACATTCGAGTAAATAACATAATACCATCATCAACTGTTGACAATGTCCTGGGACTTTGTATCTGACACGATTGTGGAACATTCATCACAGGGATTGCAGTGGTTCAAGAGCAACTAGGGATGGACCATAAATGCTGGCTCATCCAGTGAGCAGTTAAAACAATACACAGTACAGCTGGTGGGTCAGATTTCAAACATCAGAGCCGAGACAATAGTGTAAAACATAGTCAATTCGCAGAATTGCAGAATTCGTCCACCCTGTCCCCGTCTCTTTCCTCTCCAGAGTCTCAAACGGCCGGTGCTGTCTCCAAAACCGAACCCCATCCCGGATAATGGGGCAGAAAAGAGTGCAAGGTGGCTTTGTTCTTAGAGTGATAGAGTCGTACAGCATACAAACAGGCCCTTCGGCCCACCGCATCCATGCTGACCATAATGCCTATCTCTACTAATCCCACCTATCTGCATTAATTCCATATCCCTCTATGCCCTGCTCATTCAAGTACCTGTCCAGATGCCTCTTAAATGTTGCTTCTGTTCCTGTGTCCACCACCTCCTTTGGCAGCTCAATCCAGATAAACACTATTCTTTGTATGAAAAATCTGCCCCTTTGATCCCCTTTAAACCTCCTCCCTCTCACCTTAAATCTATACCCTCTAGTTTTAGTCACCCTTATCATGGGAAACAGACACTGGCTAACTACCCTATCTATGCCTCTCACAATTTTATATACCTCTATCATGTCCCCTCTGAGCATCATTCGCCCGAGGGAAAACAGATTAGGCCTATCAAATCTCTCTTTATAACTCAAGCCCTCCAAACCAGGCAACATCTTTGTGAATCTTTTCTGCACCCTCCCTAGCTTAATCACATCTTTCCTGTCGTGCAGCGACCAGAACTGCACACAGTGCTCCTAGTGCGGCCGAAACAATGATGCGTAGAACTGTTACATGACGTCCCAACTCTTGTACTCAATGCCTCGGCCAATGAAAACAAGCATGCCATACGCCTTCTTCACCACCCTGTCTACCAGTGTTGCCACTTTCAGGGAACTATGTACTTGCATTCCAAGGTCAGCAGACTCCCCAGGGCCCTGCCATTCATTGTATATGCCCTGTCCTGGTTTAACTTCCCAAAATGCACTACTTAGCACTTGTCTGCGTTAAATTCCATTTTCCAATCCCTTGCCCACTTTTCCAATTGATCTATATCCTGTTGTAACCTTAGACAACCTTCTTCACTGTCCACTATACCACCAATTTTGTTGTCATCTGCAAACTTACTAATCATGTCCCCTACATTCTCATCCAAGTCATTAATATATATGACAAACAACAGAGGGCCCAGCACCGATCCCTGCGGCACACCACTGGTCACCGGCCCCCAATCTGAAAAACAACCGTCCACCACTACCCTTTGCCTCCTATCACCAAGCCAATTTTGTATCCAATTGGCTACCTTTCCCTGGATCCCATGTGTTCGAACCTTCTGGACCAACCTACCATGCGGAACCTGGTTAAAGGCCTTGCTAAAGTCCATGTACACAACGTCCACCGCCCTACCCTTGTCAATCCTCTCGGTCACCTCCTCAAAATCTCAACCAACTTCGTGAGACATGATTTCCCACGCACAAAGCCATGCTGACTATCCCGAATTGGATCTTGCCTTTCCAGATGCATGCAAATCATGTCTGTCAGAATCCCTTGCAATAACTTTTCTACACTGATGTAAGGCTCACCCTGCTTCCCTTCTTAAATGAAGGCACAACATTAGCTGTCCTCCAGTCTTCCGATACATCCCCTGTGACTAACTATGATACAAAAGTCTCTGCCAGGGCCCCAGCAATCTGCTCAATTGCTTCCCATAGCATCCTCGGATACACCTGGTCAGGCCCTGGAGATGTATCCACCTTCATGCGCTTCAAAACCTCCAACATCTCCTCCCTTGTAATGTTGATATGCTCCAAGATATCGCTGTTCCCTCCCTTGAACTCACTAGCTTCCATGACCTTCTGCACGGTAAATACAGAAGAAAAGTATTCATTTAAGCCATCGCCCATTTCCCGTGGGTCCATACACAGATTATCACACTAATCCTTAAGGGGACCTACTCTCTCCCTAGTCAACCATTTTCCCTTACTATACTTATAAAATATTTTAGGATACTCTTTTATCTTATCTGCGAGGGAAATCGTTTTTGTGTGTTTTGTTGTAACCTTAGTAATTGATCTCAATGGTTAAATCGCAGGACAGAACTTATATAGGTTTGGCAGTGTTGCTGCCCCAGTATCATGAAGCAGAATTTGTAGATTTCATGTTAAACGTCAGAATACAAAGTGTTAGAATATGTTTTTTGTAGAAACCACGGATTTGAGGTTAGGAGTTCCTGATGGAAACGTGTTTCTGATCCAGAAATCCAGTCACCGAGAGAAATAAAATCTGAGTCAATGTGACTATCTCATGCTGAGAGCAGTGATTATTTATGGTCTTGTTTAAATGGAATAACATCACATGATAGTTGTAAACAAACATAAATCACGTTCTTTAAGCATTTGCGATTGGTGGGAATCTTACTATGGACACAGATTTTTATTTTATTTTTATTTAGAGATACAGCACTGAAACAGGCCTTTCGGCCCACCGAGTCTTTGCCGATCATCGACCACACATTTATACTCATCCTACATTAATCCCATATTCCTACCACATCCCCACACTCGGGGCAATTTATAATGGCCAATTTACCTATCAACCTGCAAGTCTTTGGCTGTGGGAGGAAACCGGAGCACCCGGTGAAAACCTACACGGTCACAGGGAGAACTTGCAAACACCGCACAGGCAGTACCCAGAATTGAACCCGGGTCGCTGCAGTTGTGACGCTGCGGTGCTTACCACTGCGCCACTGTGCCGCCCCTAGATATAGATACACTCGCACTGTGATCGGACTCCTTCACCTGGGGATAGTGAGCGGATTTCTGACAGAGTTCAGTCAGTAAGCTGACAATTAAAATGGGGTATTTAAGTGGAAGTGACATTTGTCTTGTGAAAATTCGGCATGAAATATAAAACACAGACCTGAACGCCGGATCTGATAGGAATTCTTGCCAGGTGGAACATTCCCAATCTCTTCATAAATTGCTTGGTACAAACCAGCCAGTGAACCCTTGACGCTGGTGACAGAACCTGTCAGATGGATGGTGGGGAGATTAAAATTTAGTTGCAACCCACGAGCGTTTAACAGTAAATTATCTGTGAACACTTCCAAATCGCAGAGATTGTGATTGTAAAGTGACAAAGCCAAGTATTATGAATGCGGAGTAGTTTTGTTGTCCGTTTTTGTGTATATGTCTTTGTGTCTATTTTTCGGCATACTCACATGTTCACCTGCAGCAGACTTGGGACAAATGTGTTCACTGAGGAAAAGTTCAATCAAGTTTGTTAGAAACGATCTCCCCCTGACAAAGCCATGCTGACTATCCCCGATTAATGCCTGCCTCTCCAAGTGGAGATTAATCCTGTTCCTCTGATTTTTCGCAATAGTTTCCCTACCACTGATGTTAGATTCACCTGCCTGTAATTACCTGGTTTACCCCTGCTACCCATCTTGCATAATGGTACCACGTTCATGTCATTTGAGCGGCAGAGTAGTTCAGTGGCTGGCACCGCAGCCTCGCAGCTCCAGGGACCTGGGTTCAATTCTGGGTACTGCCTGTGCGGAGTTTGCAAGTTTTCCCCATTACTGCGTGGGTTTTCGGCGAGTGCTCCGGTTTCCGCCCACCGCCAAAGAGTTGCAGGTAATAAGTACATTGGCCGTTGTAAATTGCCCCGAGTGTAGGTATGGGAGTACAGTAGGGTTAGTATAAATGTGTGGTTGCTGGTTGGCACAGATTCGGTGGGCCGAAGGGCCTGTTTCAGTGCTGTATCTCAAAGTAAATAAATAAATTCGCTGTCCTTCAGTCCTCTGATGCATCTCCTGTACCAGAGAGGATTCGAAAATGTGTGTCAAAGCCCCTGCTATCTCCTCCCTTCCCTCACATAGAAGCCTGGGTCACATATCATCTGCATCTGGGGATTTATCCATTTTAACCCCGCGAATACTTCCTACCTTTCAATGCTAATTTGTTCAAGTACATCACAATCCCCCTTCCTGATCTCGACACCGATATTGTCTGTCTCCATGGTGAACACAGATGAAAAGTATTCATTTAAAACCTAAACTCCGTCCTCCGGCTCCACACACAGATGGCCACTTTGGTCCCTAATCGGCCCTACTCTTATCCTCTTGCCCTTAATATACTTTAAAAAGAAACGCCTTTGGATTGTCCTTTATCTTGCTGCCCAGTGTTTTTGTATGTCCCCTCTTAGCTCTCTTCATTTCGTTTTGAAGTACCCCTACACTTTCCATACTCCTCGAGGGCCTCCAAAGTGTGCAGCGCTCTGAATCTGCCATAAGCTTCCTTTGTACTCCTTATCCAATCCTCTATATCCCTTGACATCCAGGTTTCCCCGGATTTGTTGGTACTGCCCTTCAACCTTAGGGAAACATGTTGGCCCTGAGCTCTCACTATTTCCTTTTTGAAGGTAAGAGACCATGGGATCCAGGGCAATTTGGCAAAGTTTATCCAAAATTGGCTTAGTGGCAGGAGGCAGAGTGTGATGGTCGAAGGTTGTTTTTGAGAGTGGAAGCCAGTGACCAGTGGTGTATTACAGGGATCGATGCGGGGAGCCTTGCTGTTTGCACTGTACCTTAATGATTTCGATGTAAATATAGGAGGTATGATCAGTAAGTTTACCGATTGACACGAGAATTGTTGGTGTTGTAAACAGTGAGGTGGAAGGCCTTATATTATAGGACGAAATAGATGGGCTGGTAAGATGGGTGAATAGCAGCAAATGGAATTTAATCCTGAGAAGTGTGAGGTGATGCATTTTGGGAGGACGTACAAGGCAAGGGAATATACAATGGATCGTAGGTCCCTAGGAAGTTCAAAGGGTCTGAGGGACCTTGGTGGACCTTTCCATAGATCACTGAAAGCAGAAGCACAGGGAGATACGATGGTTAGGAAGGACATATGGGATACTTGTATGTATTAGCTGAGGCATAGTATATACGAGCAGGGAGGTTATGAAGGAGCTGTATAAAGCACTACTTAGGCCACAGCTGGAGTACCGTGTACAGTTATGGTCACCACACTACAGGAAGGATGTGATTGCACGGGAGAGGGTGCAATGGAGATTCACCAGGATGTTGCCTAGGCTGGAGCATTTCAGCTATGTAGAGAGACTGGATATGCTCGGGTTGTTTTCTTTAGAGCAAAACATGCTGAGGCGGGACCTGATTGAGGTATACAATATTACAAAGGGCATTAATAGGATAGATAGGAAGAACGTATTTTCCCTCCGCAGAGGGGTCAGTTACCGGGGTGCGTGGATGTAACATAAGGGGCAGGAAGATTAGAAAGGATTTGAGGAAAGAATATTCACCCAGAGGATATCTGGAGTCTGGAACAGATTGCCTGAAGAGGTGGTGGAGTCAGGAACCCTCACAACATTTAAGGTATTTAGATCAGCACGCACAACATACAAGGCTAAGGGCCGAATGCTGGAATATGGGATTAGAATAGATATATGCTTGCTGGCCAGCACAGATACGATGGGCTGAAAGGCCTGTTTCTGTGCTGTATAACTCTATTACTCTATGACTCTTTGACCTGATCGCGTGCTTGTGATCGTTTGTAAATGACTGCCAGTCTAGTGAGGTTACAAAGCTTGATCTTATCCGCTTTAGGACTGTCTTGTTTCAGAGCCTGTTATGGTCTGGTCCTTGGCTGAGATATCAGGCCGATGCTGTCCGAGCTATAGAATATTTGTTAATAAGAGAGAGCGAGCTATTTCTATAAGAACTCTATGTTATTATGAGGCATCTTACCAAATACATGAATAGGATGGAAATAGAGGGGTACGGTCCTCAGAAGTGCAGAAGGTTTTAATCTAGACAGTTATCAAGATCTGCGTCGGCTTGGAGGCCGAATGGCCTGTTCCTGTGCTGTACTATTCTTTGTTGTTCTAAAAGTGTATTTCATGAAGAGGCCCATTTCTTATAATAAATCAGGAGTGAATTGGATGGGTGAAATATGAGTGGAAGCGTTGTTTTCGAATGTAGAATCACCGCTGGTGAATGGAGAAGGTTCTGTACAAATATCACTTGTCAAAATAACGGACAGATCCGGGGAGACAGCTCGAGATTGCATGCCAAGAGCCAGAATATGAAGGGCAGGAATTGATACCCAATAGATGAAGGAAGATTATCAGTCAAATAAATAGCTGAGTGCACAGCCCAAAAATGCCAATTAAACTTCCCGATCTATTGTTACAATTCTTCCAGACTTCCATGTATTATGTGGTGAAATCTCACAGTGAATGTGGACACTTCAAATCACTCTCTATTTTAAATGTCACATTTTACTAATTCCAGAGCAGACTGAATGTAGAAAATCAGCAAAATATATATATATATTTCTAACAAGGCCACTTGACAGTCCATAGAAAGCTGCAATGAACGAGAGTTTTGCATGCATATGACACAATATCTGGGAAGTTTGTGTTGGATCCACGGGAAGATATGAGCCTCACCTCTTCTGATTGACTTTTTCTGTATAACCACAATCAGTGAGATCAAAACACAGAATAGCAGGACTCCGAAGCAGACCGCAACTCGGATGGAAGTAGTTTTATATCCCTGTGCTCAATGAGAAAAATACAGAAAGGTTTAACACAGAGACAGTCCGTCTTGCATGATAAAATATTTTCAAGAAGTATTTAATAATTATAACCACTGCTTCCGAGCAATGAGTCGGACTGAACATTCCCCAGTATGTGTGGTGCACATTGCACCAGAATAAGGTGTGAGCCAGTCCAAATTACAGAGACAGTGCCACCATGTTGCTGATGAGTACAGGACAGTTCAGGTCCAGTCAGAAACTGGAATGAGCAGAATTTCAACCGGACAATTTGAAATATACAGTGAGAAAAAAATGTTCCAGTCAGTGAGAACGTGCTCATAGTATCTTCAGAAAATGACAACGATACCAATTCTACTAATACAAACCCTAATGCTAGCTGGAATACTAATAATGGTAAGTACCAGCAGATATGGACGGGAAAGCAGTTAGAAGCACATCGAGTCCTGTAGAATATACAAAATGTTCAGGAGGATAACATTTCAGCACTTTCCATTTAAATGAGAAATACTGTTCGTAATTTCCCGAAGTAATGAGTCAATTTAATAATACAAGGAACCCTAAACCCAATCTCCAAATCCTGCCACCTTTACCGGAACAAATCACACTGGCATCTTCCTTGTGATCACAGTCCGTTTGAGCCCGCGATGAGGAAGGACAGTCGGCCAGAGAAGATTCGCTTCCAGTTCACTTCACCTCATCCAGCCAGATAACACCGTCACCCTGGTAAAACGTAGCCCCTCGTGGGGCCAATAGAGCGTGGCCACAACCCAGCTGTCTGCAGACAACATTGGCATCGGCCATTTCCCAGGAATCATCACACACCGTGCACCAGCTGCTATAGCACAATTTCTCCACTCTAGTGGAACAGTTGGTTTTACCTCCAAACAGGTGCAACCATTGTCCCGAATTTGTCAAAGAAAATCAATTATTATTACTGATGTAGTATAAGATTCCCTTAGCCTTGGTCTCTCCCGAGACGCCCACAAGGCAGTGGGGTTGTTGGGGCCACTACACAGGGATAGGTGGATGCTGGTGGGAGGAGGTGGGGGAAGTGGGTGCGGTGGGGAGGGGGTGCGAGGAGGAGGAGTGCGGTGGGAAGTGGTGGAGGGAAGGGGAGCGAGGGGAGCTGGGAGGGGCTGCAGGGACTATGGCACAAGGGGACAGGGGATGGGGGAGCTGGGAAGGGGGTGCGAGGGGGTGGTGTAAAGGGGATGCGAGGGGGTGAGCTGGGAGAGGGCGGGAGGGGGTGCAGGTAATAAAACATTGCATCAGCTCCCACCACTGTCCCTTTTACAATAGTGTACCACGACTGGGAACGGGATCGGGATCGGGATCCGGGAGCCGAGCCGGAGTTGAGGGGAAAGTTTGTGTGGAAACAGCGCTGAGTTGCCGAGTGAGCGGGAGCCGCTGCCAGGACCATGTGGCCGCTCTTCCTCCTGATCGCCGCCGGAGACGGGCTCCCCAAACATGGCCAAGTGATCTTCCTGTCCATTTGGCCAAGCTTGGCGTCCACTGGCAGCGTCCTCATCAGAATTCCTTTCCTTTCCCGGATTGCCAGCCGTTCACCCTGTCTCTGCGGGAGTAAACTCTAACAGAAAATCCGGAGCGGAACCCCGAAGGCGGTCATGTGTCACCTTTGGCATGTTTCCGGCAGTTCCTGCAGCCATACTGGTGCCAAACGTCGGGCTCTGCACTCCTTTGGACCCCACCAGGCAGGCCGAGAGGGGGGTTTTGACGCTTGGGCAACTCACAACTTCTAAACATACGCCCAGGCATGCGACACGGAGAGGTCGCTCCCGAGTCGCCTCACGGTGACCAAATCAACACGGAAGGCAGCGGTTATAGGTGATAAGTACAGCTCAATTGGCGCAGAAATTGGGCGCCACAGGTTGCCTTTGTCGGTGGGAGAGGTCACCGCATCTCACTGGACAGCTACCGCCCGCCTCAAAACGGGCAGCCCCCGCTCACTAAATTTCTGTCCCACCACAGTCCACCTGCTTCAATGGGTGCTTGGAGCTCAGGGTCATTGCCGGACAAGTGGATTGTAACACTGCACCAAACAGCACGACCAAAAAGGGAAAGAAAGTACCAACCCTTCATTTTGCAAGCTGGAACGTCGGAATTATGCGTCCTGGCCTGTCGGAAGAGCTTACACAAATGAACGATTCTCGGAAGACCGCCATCATTAACAACGAGCTCAGTAGACTCAATGTAGACATTGCAGCACTTCAGGAGATATGCCTCCCTGCGAGCAGATCTCTACGAGAGCACAACTACACTTTCTTCTGGCAGGGTAGGGATCCTGAAGAACCAAGACAGCATGGAGTGGGCTTCGCCAACAGAAACCCTTTGCTCAGCATGATAGAGCCACCCTCAAATGGCTCGGAACGCATACGGTCCAACCGACTGTTCACCTACTCAGCATAAATGCTCCAACACTCTGCTCCCCACTTGAAGCTAAAGACCAGTTCTCCGAGGAACTCCATAATATCATCAGCAGCATCCCCAACACCGAACACCTGTTCCTGCTGGGGAACTTTAATGCCAGGGTTGGGGTCGACCATGACTCATGGCCCTCCTGCCTTGGGCGATTTGGCATTGGTAGGATGAATGAGAATGGACAGAGACTACTTGAGTTGTGTACCTATCATAACCTCTGCATCACCAACTCGTTCTTTCACACTAAACCCTGTCACCAGATTTCTCGGAGACACCCAAGATCACGTCATTGGCACCAGTTCGACCTCATCGTCACAAGGCGAGTCTCTTTAAACAGCGTTCAAATCACACACAGCTTCCACAGTGCGGACGGCGAACCCGACCACTCCCTGGTATGCAGCAAGGTTAGCCTCAAACCAAAGAAGCTGCACCACTCCAAGCAGAAGGGCCACCCAGGCATCAACACGACCAGCATTTCTCATCCACAGCTGTTATGTAAGTTTCTAAATTCACTTGAAAAAGCCCTCCAAAACATCCCACAGGGAATGCAGGGACCAAGTGTGCCCACATCAGAGACGCCATCTATGACTCAGCAATGACCACCTATGACAATCGTGTGAAGCGGAATGCAGACTGGTTTCAATCTCACTTTGAAGTGCTGAAACCTGTCATAGCCGCTAAGTGCATCGCACTGCTGAACTACAAGAAAGCCCCCAGCGAGTTAACATCCGTAGCACTTAAAGCCAGGCGCTGTGCAAATGACTACTGGCAACACCTATGCTGTCGTATTCAGCTGGCCTCTGACACAGGAAATATCAGAGGAATGTATGATGGCATTAAGAGAGCTTTTGGGCCAACCGTCAAGAAGATCGCCCCCCTCAAATCTAAATCAGGGGGCACAATCACTGACCAACGCAAGCAAATGGACCGCTGGGTAGAGCACTACCTAGAACTGTACTCCAGGGAGAATGTTGTCAATGAGACCGCCTTCAATGCAACCCTGTCTCTGCCAGTCATGGATGAACTGGACGTACAGCCAACAAAATCGGAACTCAGTGACGCCATTGATTCTCTAGCCAGCAGAAAAGCCCCTGGGAAGGACGGCATTACCCCTGAAATCATCAAGAGTGCCAAGCCTGCTATCCTCTCAGCACTGCAAGAACAGCTTTGCCTGTGCTGGGAAGAGGCTGCAGTACCACAGGATATGCGCGATGCCAATATCATCACCCTGTATAAGAACACGGGTGACCGCGGTGGCTGCAACAACTACCGTGGAATCTCCCTGCTCAGCATAGTGGGGAAAGTCTTCACTCGTGTCACCTTAAACAGGCTCCAGAAGCTGGCTGAGCCCATCTCTCCTGAGGCACAGTGTGGCTTTCGAGCAGAGATCCACCATTGACATGCTGCTCTCCCTTCGCCAGCAGCAGGAGAAATGCCATGAACAACAGATGACCCTCGACGTTGCTTTCATTGATCTCACCAAAGCCTTTGACCTCGTCAGCAGACGTGGTTTCTTCAGACTACTAGTAAATATTGGATGTCCACCAAAGCTACTAAGTATCATCACATCATTCCATGACAATATGAAAGGCACAATTCAGCATAGCGGTGCCTCATCACACCCCTTTCCAATCTTGAGTTACGTGAAACAGGGCTGTGTTCTCGCACCTACACTGTTTGGAAATTCTTCTCCCTGCTGCTCGCATATGCGTTCCAGTCTTCAGAAGAAGGAATTTTCCTCCACACAAGATCAGGTGGCAGGCTGTTCTACCTTGCCCGTCTAAAAGCGAAGACCAAAGTACGAAAAGTCCTCATCAGGGAACTCCTCTTTGCTGACGATGCTGCATTAACATCCCACACTGAAGAGTGCCTGCAGAGTCTCATCGACAGGTTTCCGGCTGCCTGCATGAATTTGGCCTAACCATCAGCCTCAAGAAAACGAACATCATGGGACAGGACGTCAGAAATGCCCCACCCATCAATATCGGCGACCACGCTCTGGAAGTGGTTCAAGAATTCACCTACCTCAGCTCAACTATCACCAGTAACCTGTCTCCCGATGCATAATTAAACAAACGCATGGGAAATGCTTCCTCTGCTATGTCCAGACTGGCCAAGAGAGTGTGGGAAAATGGTGCCCTGACACAGAACACAAAGGTCCACATGTATGAAGCCTGTGTCCTCAGTACCTTGCTCAATGGCAGCGAGGCCTGGACAACGTACGTCAGCCAAGATCGACGTCTCAATTCATTCCATCTTCGCAGCCTCCGGAGAATCCTTGGCATTTGGTGGCAGGACCGTATCTCCAACACAGAAGTCCTCGAGGTGGCCAACATCCCCAGCATATACACCCTACTGAGCCAGCGGCGCCTGAGATGGCTTGGCCATGTGAGCCGCATGGAAGATGGCAAGATCCCCAAGGGCACATTGTGCAGCGAGCTGGTCACTGGTACCAGACCCACCGGCCATCCTTGTCTCCGCTTTAAAGACGTCGGCAAACGCGACATGAAGTCCTGTGAGATTGATCACAAGTCGTGGGAGTCAGTTGCCAGTGATCGCCAGAGCTGGCGGGCAACCATGAAGGCGGGGCTATAGCGTGGCGAGTCGAAGAGACTTAGCAGTTGGCAGGAAAAAAGACAGAAGTGCAAGGAGAGAGCTAACTGTGTAAGAGGCCCGACAACCAATTTTATCTGTCGCACCTGTGGAAGAGTCTGTCACTCTAGAATTGGCCTTTATAGCCACTCCAGGTGCTGCTTATCAAACCACTGATCATCTCCAGGCGCTTACCCATTGTCTCTCGAGACAAGGAGGCCAAAAAGCGAAAGAGAGAGTTATTTGAGTGACAGATTCTGGGATATGTTAGTACAACATCAGCCACCATTCTTTAATTCCATGTGGCTGGAGGTGAGTTTCTGTGTCTCATCCTCTGTATCTCTGTCCCCAGGTGAATGGTAGCTGATTACAGTGTGTGTGTGTGTGTGTGTGTGTGTGTGTGTGTGTGTGAGAGAGAGAGAGAGAGAGAGAGAGGGAGTACAGCTGGAATCCCTCTCTCTTTGACCCAGTCCTGATTTTTTTCTACAATTCCACCCCACTGCCCCTGTACTGGATCATTTCCCCATGGGCGAGCTGATGGAGGGAAGGTGTTAGAGTCCAACAATGAAGAGCAGACAGTGTGGGATGCTGAGTATCACATCTTTTCTGTCTCTCTCCGCCTTTCTCCCTCATTGTGACTCAATCTCTCTCTCAATGGGCTGAATTTTACCAGCCCCTCATTAGTGTTGCTTGTGGCGGGGAAACCTGTAAAATGCTGCTGGGAGCTGTCCGCCGTGAACCACGACAACGGGAATGACACACCGGATATTAGTGGCGATGGCGAGGCCTCGGTGCGCCCATACCCAAGCGGCGAAGTGATGAGGCCTTCATTAAAATATTGAAATTAGAAGCACTGACGTGCAAATGAACTTACCTGCTGCTGCCAGCTGTCGCACGCCAATTTTAGGGCCAACTGGCTCAACTTGCATGCCTTCGGAATTCCGTTGTAGCTCCAAAGCAGGACACTGGTGGGGTGGGAGGAAGAATAAAATGATCCGGGCGGGGGCAGCGAGGTAAACTATATCTATTGGTTGTGGGGAAAGTCGTGAAGGGCTTCAGGATCAATGATACTGAAGGTCGGAGGGACAATTTCAGACTTTCAATAAGTGTTTTTATTCAGAGTAGGTCAATTTATGTATTGAATTCTCAGTTGGGGGCGGGGGCAGGGGATAGGGGATTCAATGCTATTACTTTTTAATTGCAGTGACACCTTCAATAATTAAATATATATTCGTTTGGTAGCACAGAACTTGAGAATTACTGACAATAGAAAGGTTGTCTAAACTTTTTGTCTTGCATTCATCAGGCCAATATGCAAGAATAACCAATGGAGGGGAATACAACAACTTACACTGCATGAGAAGGGAATGCTGACTGGTTGGCAAGTGAACTAACTCTGATTGGTGGAGCAGTTGCCATGGAGAATGCATCAGTTAACTGACAAGCATTGTTTGAAATTTAAACAAGGCAGATGGACACTGATTGGTCAAGGCATTGCCCTAAGGAATGAATTAGTGAATGGCTGTCACTTACTTTGTTCAGCTAAACAGGTGCAATGTACGGACATGTTCTTTCTGTCGGCAAAAACAGGGCCCTGCGTATTAATGTATGGCGCTTCTAGTATACACAAATGTGCCACGCTGTGATTCCTACTGACAATCTTAAATTTGTTGTCAGCGTAACTCTTAGCACATTGCGGCTTATGTAGCAAATGTTGTCCAATCGTGGAATCACATCTAATGTTGGACAGTGTGTTTTGCGTTTTGCAAGCACAGGCTGGTGTATAATACCTGCACTTTGCTCACTGCGAGCAGTGGAAGGAACATGTTGTTTGCTATGGTACGCCAGTTTCTGGGACGTACTTACTATGTACCTAGCATCACGCTGGCATTGAAAAGTGTATATCACATTACTCATTTGTGTGATAGGTAGGACGTCTTTTTGGCTTGAGATCAGCATCCTGTTAGTAGTGAAGCCGACACGTGTTGCTACTGCATAGTAGCAGGGTGAAACAGCTAGCTTGTTATTCAAATTCTTGGGATACATTCCCTTTCCAAGGTGATTTGAGATAGACAGGGCACTTTTCAGAGCCAAAAAATGACAGCCTTAGGCCCGTTCATAGGTTTAAAGTACATAAAGCAAGAAATGATCGGATTTGTGTGTATTGGAAGCTGCATATATTAATGCACAGGGTCCTGTTCTTTGCAGGTGGGAAAAGAATATGCACGCATTGCGCCTGTTTCAAATGAACAAAGTAAGTGACAGCCATTCGCTAGTTCATTCCTCAGGGAAATGCCATGACCAATCAGAGTCAAGCATTAAATTTCAAACAAAGCTTGGCAGTTAACTGCCAGTCACCGTAAGCTGGTGCATTCACCATGGCTAAAGCTCGACGAGTTAGAGTCCACTTGCCAGCCAATCAGCACTCTCTTCTCATGCAATAAAAGTTATTGTTTTCACCTATATTGGTTATTCTTGCATATTGTTCTGATGAGTGCAAGACAGAAAGCTTCGACAAGATGTCTCTATTTTCAACAATGTAAATACATCCTGAAGGGCTTGAAAACCTTTAAAAATGGTGCTGGTGCTGGCACGGTGGCGCCTGGATGCCATTGCCAGTGACACGGCAGCCGCCCCCTCTATGTCATGAATGTTTGTTGCTCAGCTCCCTCCATTTCCGAAAGCCCGAACGCGTAATATCACGAGGGCTGTGTGGTGGCACTTCCGCAGAGCACGTTGCACTGAAGAATTTAAGCATAGTTTACACTACAGCTGCACCTGATATAAAAGTACGGACATATTCTGCCCACCAATTTTATTCACTAAAACATGGACATTCAGTGCACTCTCTGGTGGAAATGTTATGCCTGTTCTGAGTAAATAATGTTGTGTCGCTCCTTTAAGTTATTTATAGGCTTACCTGCCCCATTTGAGGAATAAGGTGTTACTTTTCCTTTTGACAAGAAATAATGAGAGCTCTCAGGTACCCTGTTCCTGACTCTGCATTCACAGCAGTTTTAGTGCTTAGACTGCAGTCAGAGATACAGACTGTTCTGTCATACTCTCAGTCAGGGATGCTTGTTCAACATTGGCTTTGTGTACTCTCGTAAATCCCATGGCTTTGCCCTACAATATTAAGCATTCTGCACAACGGCGTCTCACCTTGTGATGATGAGAATACTTGGCTTTTGGACCTCACTTCCACCCTCAGTACCTTCCTTCCTGTCCTGAGGGGGAGATCCAGAGGCCTGCCGCACTCTTCCTTCTTGTCCGCAGCTACTTGCTTTCCTTTCACTTTCCCTATTTATATCCGTCTTGCATTTGTGGGGATGATGGGCAAAGGGTCTGGGCTTGCCAACAAGCCTCTGTTCATCAGCAATTTCCACTGCCTGTCTGGCTGTTGGTACCTTCTGGTTCTCTACATGGATTCTTTCCAATGGAAGGAATTTTTTAAAAAATGTTTCCAGGAGAATTACTTCCCTAAGAACCTCATCCGTGGTTTCTACCTTTAATGCCTGCATCCAACGATCACAATTAATTTTATTAACCCGCTGAAATTCTACATAAATCTGCCCAGGCTGTCTCCAGAGGTTGCAAAGTTTTTTGTCAGTAATCTTCAGGGTCACCTCATTCACAGCTGGAATAGCCTTTTTGCCACCTCATAATCTGTGGAAGTCTCCTCAGGAAACAGGGTAGAAACTTCATGAGCTCCGCTCATCAACCTGCTTTGCATAAGCAGTGTACAGCTAATACTTGCTAACTTTAAAAGAAAAAAAAGAAGACATGGAAAGATGTCGCTTGCCCCTTTATGTCTGGCGTCCCAATTACAAATTGACAACTTTCACTGGGATCTTCCTGGAGCAGGTCTTTGGAGGTGACGTTGAGAGCAGATTGACAGGCCTCTCAGGAGGAATGTGGCAATAATTTCAGTCAGTTTCCTGCAGTTGTTTCTCAGGGCTCCTTAAAGAGTTTGAAAAGCTGAAAGCCATTTTTCTAAGAGGTGGAAGTAGCTGAGTTGGGGTTTGTCCGTGGAAGGTTGTTCTTTAAATTCCTTGTAGAACATTCACCACACCCCCAATTCTCTGTCCAAAGCAAAACCAAAAGTAATCTCTCCAAAAACCAAACTTCAAAGAGCAGGTCAATATCCTCCTGATCCTCATTGCTCTTGCCTTGTCACTTCTCTGTTAACACTTTCCAGTAAATGTTGTTTATTTATCTTAGCAGGTGATCTCCAGTAAGGGCTGTTTACAAACCAAGTCCAAAAAACCTTCTGATGACATCTTCCTTGAAAAACAAACAAAAAAACATAAAGTCCTGCATCTGTGAAATCCTTTACAGTTTTAAAAAGACAAGTCCACAAAATGAAACAACAAGTGGAAGTACTTTCGTAACAATAGACATGTCTTGGTATTTCACTGTGTGGTCAACACTGTGAGGTCTCTCCTGGTAAATAATCTTTCTATGTTTATCAATATTTCAGCAGAATATTTATACACACTGAGCTCTAAGATCCCGAAGCGAAGAGCACACGAGAGGAATAATGCTGACCAGGGTTTACTTTCTCCAAAAAGAATGAGGTAACGATTTATTTGATGTGAGGTAGAACTAGTTCAGCTGGGAGAGTGCTACACTAAGTGTCCCTGGCTTCAGTCGGGTTTCTGGCAGTTTTTAGTTATGTTGTATCTCTTCCACTGGTCGAATTATAAAAGTGTGATTTACACTGAAGTTATTTCTCCGCTACTAAAGGTTGTGTTGAAATAAGAATGTTCAAGGATGGGGAATATTAATATCGAATGAAGTGAAATTTTATTTATCTACCTGCTTTTGTTTATTTGGGGTGTACATTTGATCGGAACCTTTTTGCCCTAAGCTGACGTATTCCTTACATCATGGGATATTCAGACACAATCTGTCTGTTTGTTACTGGTTGCGACCATTAAGAAGAACAGGCTGTGAGTTAAACATTTATCAACAAGCCTAAGAAAAGCTAATTTAAAGAAAAAAGGTTTTACTCCACCCCAGTAGCAAAGGTGGAATGGATATTATTCAAAATAATCCCCCGCGCCCGTTCCCACCAATCAACGTTTTGTCTGAATTTATTTGCAATGTCCCGGCATGAAATGTTAGGAAAATAGCCGTGCCTTTGGTATTATTAGCATAACGTTCGAACCAGTTGATCTAACCGACAAAAAATATCGCTCTGGATTAGGTTTCACCCATACGCTGGGCGGGTTCTGCATGTTACTGCTCAAACTGGTTGACAGAATTAATTTGGAAAAAAAAGAACACACACAACCCTTGAACGGTGCTCAATATAAAAATTTGTTAAGTGAAAATGGAGGGCTCAAATCGACAGTGAATGAAAATTAAACGGATATGACCATAGGTTTTTGAACATATTCATTGCAGCGACACTGGAAAAAGAACATTCTCAATTCATTACCCTGATGTAAAGACAGGATGCTGAAACTGTGGAAACTCTATCATCTAGATGTGATTCAAAGACGCAGCTTCATGTTCTGGACACAAATGTGCCATTCTTATAGCACTCGGTCCACACTGAGCATTTACATCTGGACCAACAGGAGGGAGACGAGCACAAAACAATGCCCGGGATTTTCTCAGGAACAATTTCCAATTGTTACCGGCCGGTAATCTGAATAATAGCACAAGATCCTCACTCTCTAATCCAACTGCTATCTTGGAGGGAGATTGGTAGAGACCACCTCTCAGATTGTGAGAGGTACAAGCAGCAGCAGCCAGGCTGCCACAAAAAACATCTCAGGATCCCACTCTGTAATCGAACCCCTGATGGGGTTCTACTTTTGCTGAGATTGACTGATCGAGGTGCAGCTTAAACCCACTCACAGGTCATGGAAAGCAGCTTTTACGACTGAGTGGAAGGGCCTCCCGTGATGAGCACATCTCATTGGCATTGGATCCGCTTGTAGGTGAATGTGGCGAAGCAGAAACAAACAGATCGCAGTCTTCTTTATTCTGTGGATCACTTTGCAGGTTCGTGTTCATATTAGTTGCGATAGATCAAAGGTACTGTTGGTATTTGGGAACATCAAGTAAGGTAAAGCATGAAAAATGTTACTAAAATATCTGTGTGGATGAAAGGTCAAAATGGCGGCAAAGGTAGCATCAGATTTTACATTCACTGATGACACTCAGCTCTACATCACCACCACTTATCTGGACTCCAATTTTGCTAAATTATAGAACTGTCCATCTGACATCCAGTGTTAGTAATGTCTTCCAATTAAATATTTGGAATCCAACCCTCCTGAGGTAGGGTCATTAAATATTTTAAAGGCTGATTTACATACACACTTCATTAACAAAGGAGTTAAACGTTAAAGCAGGTGATCAAGTAAGTCGAGTTCAGGTGGCGATCAGGCCAGCAATGATCTTATCAAATACAGAGCAGGCTCGAAGAGCCAAATGGCCTGCTCCTCCTTCGAATTCATATGTTTGTATGTTCCTTTTGATCCGCACTCCAAAGTCCAATACCTAACAACCAACACCATCCCTCTCCCTGGTAACAGTCTGATATTAAGCTGGTATCTTCGAAACCTCAGTTTAACATTTGACCCCGAGATGATCTTATGATCTTATATTTGTACCTTCACTAAGATCACATATTTCTACATCCACAAAGTCGTCCGATCTCTCCCATATCTCGGCTCATCTGCAGCTGAAACCTTCGTTTTTGCGTTCGTTACCTCTAGACTTGACTATTCCAACAGACTCCTGGCGGCTCCACCACTTACCACTCTCGGTAAACTTGAGGCCATCCAAACCTCGACTGCCTGTGTTGTAACTCACACTAACTCCTGTTCAACTATCAGTCACCGACCTGCTACATTGAAGCAACATCTGATTTTAAAATTCTTATCCTTGTTTTCAAATCTCTCCATGGTCTCATCCTTCCCGAACTCTGTAATCTCCTGCAACTCTGCAACCCTCTAATTCTGCACTCCTCCAATTCTGGGGACTTGTGCATCCCTGATTTTCATCGCTCCACCGCAGGTGGCCGCACTTACAATTGCCTGGGACCAAGCTCTGGAACATCCTCCCTGCACCTCTCCGCCTCTCCACATCGCTTTCCTCCTTTGGAACACTCGTTAATACCTAGCACTTCGACCAAGCTTTTGGTCATCTGACTCAATCTGTCCTTTTGTGGAGCAGTGTAATAATTGATTCTTGATGCGCCTGTGAAGTGCCTTGGCATATTTTATTATGTTAAAGGTGTTATGTAAACATAATTTATTGTTGTTGCTGAAGATTAACAAACACGATTTGCCAATATCATATCCGTGCTGCTTGTCATTTATTAACCCATGTCTTTCCAAACAACACATACCTTTCTCCTAGGTTATGACCTCTAGAAATTTCTCAGGCAGTGTCGTTGGACTGACTGGCCTTTCGTTACATGATTTGTCTCACCTGTTGAATATCGTTATATTTTAGGGAAAGTTCTAACAGCTAATTAGTTGAGAACTTATTGTTATAGGTAAGTGTGCTCCAGGCAGCCACATTCACTGCTACACTGGAGTCATGTGATATGTAACACTACACCGGCCGCATGGCAGTTTCTCCAGGATGAATAGAAGCGAATGAAATATACAGAGTGTTCAGAAGTTCTGAAGTATGATTATTTGACATTTTTGGGAACCAGAAGACATAAAAGGGTGGCAACAAATATTTAAATCAATTTAGTGCTGCATTAAATACAAAACAAAAATGCCCCACATTGGTGCCAGAGAAACATTTAAGATACGGTGAATTGTGCAAAAGCAAAAATGACCACAGGCACAGCTCTGAATGCTCAGCCGTAGCTCATATTGAAATGGATGGCTGGCGGGGTCATAGAGGCATTTAGGAAGTTTAAACAAAAGTACATATTGAGATTTAGCAGTTTTCTAAAAGGCAGTAATGAAGAGCAGTGGTTCAGCGATATCCTTCTGTGGGCAGAAGATAAAGGATTACATTTGTTTATTAGCTAGGAGCTGAGTAAAGAGGACACCAGAAACCCAGACAAAATAGTTGGAAATTTCAGCACCCATCTCCAGCCAAAATCAAATCAATATATCTGCAGATATGAATTTCAAGGCCTCATACAGGAGCTAGGTGAGCCTATTGAGAACGTAGTAACTTAGTTTAGTGATACAATACTGAAACAGGCCCTTCGGCCCACCGAGTCTGTGCTGACCATCAACCACCCATTTATACTAATCCTACACTAATTCCATATTCCTACCACAACCTCACCTGTCCCTATATTTCCCTACCACCTACCTATACTAGGGGCAATTGCTAATGGCCAATTTACCTATCAACCTGCAAGTCTTTGGCATGTTGGAGGAAACCGGAGGAAACCCAAGCAGAAACAGGGAGAACTTGCAAGCTCCACACAGGCAGCACCCAGAATTGAACCGGGGCCGCTGGAGCTGTGAGGCTGCGGTGCTAACCACTGCTCCACTGTGCCGCCCTTCATATGAACTTATAAACTAGGAGCAAGAGTAGGCCAATCAGCCCTTCAAGCCTGCTCTGCCATTCAATAATTTCATGGCTGAACAGATTAATCCACATTTCTTTCTACTCCCGAACACATTCCACCCCCTTGCTTATCAAGAACGCATCTACGTCTGCCTTAAAATTATTCAAAGACTCTGCTTCCACTATCTTTTGAGGAAGCGAATTCTAAGGACTCACGACCCTCTGAGAGAAAAAATAAACTCCTCGTCTCTGACTTAAATGGGCGACACCTTATTTGTAAACAGTGACGCCTAGTCCTCGATTCTTCCACAAGGGAAACATCCATTCCACATCTACACTCCCTGTCAAGAACCCTCAGGACCTTATCTGTTTCAATCAAGTCGCCTCTTACTCTTCTAAATTCGAGCAGATACGAGCCTAGCCTGTCCAATCCTTCCCCGTGAAACAGCCTACCCATTCCAAGTATGAGTCTCGTAAACCTTCTCTGTACTGCCTCCAACGCATTTACATCCTTCCTTAAATAAGGAGACCAGTACTGTACACAGTACTCCAGATGTGGTCGCACCAATGCCTTATATCGCTGAAGCATAACCTCTCAACTTTTGCATTCAATTACCTTGGCAGTAAGCGTTACACAAGATTGTAAAATGCATCCAGAAAATGTAAGTTTAAGGACACTGATGAAAGACTGACAGATCAGCTAATTTGGGGTCTGCACTCCCATTAAGTACAAAATGTTCGAATTGGAATGGACAAGCTCAAAATGTAGCAGGCTGTAGGCTCTGCTAGAGCACATTACTCCACGAGCAGACAGAAGAAGACATTGACTTCCCAAAAGACCTGCCTTCAGTTAATTCAAGAGAAAGGCAGCAGGGTTGATGCAGTGAAACAGCAACCAAAATGCACATTGGACAGACAGAAATGCTTGTAGGCGTTATGGATGGCCATATGATTACGCAGACAGAAGAAAATGTCCCTCATATTTATCAATCTGCAAAACATGCAGAAAGACCAATCACTAAGTAAAGATGTGCAGAAAAAAAGAAAGAACGTGGTGTAGGAGTCACCAGGGACAGAGCAACAGGGCGCATGAACAGGAAAAGAAATAAAAATGTCCATACCGTGGAAAATGACGATGAGTTTGAGCACACGGTATATATAGGAATCATACAACTGCAAGAAATGTCTGGATGCGACCATTTTCAGAGAAACAAAATTCACACAACCATGCAGATCAGGAAGAGGGTGAGAAATAAGGGCACAACGATAAATCTGAAGGTGAAGATTAATACTGGAGCACACAGTAACTTTATCCTGCTCAGACTGTAGCAGAATATACTTCGAGAAAATTTGGATGACAATGGCTATCCAAGAAAAGATGCTCTGATAGCAAACAACGTCGTGCTAACAACATACAGGGGAATTGAGATTCGACTACGAGGAACAACGCAAATCAGAGGGACACACAAATGAAACGTTGTTAAGTGCATGTTCTACGTCCTTGAAACTGATGGTCCTGCAATGTCGGGTTGAGCAGTTGCAGCGAGCTGCAGATGATCTCAATAAAGCATGAGGAAGGAGGCGACACTGATGGTTGAAGACCGTACATCCATTGAAAGGCGCCCTCCAATCGAAAGCAAACAGGATCGGGGACAAATGTCCCCAAAGTGTTCTGATAAGACAGTTGGATGCTTTGAAGATTTTGACTATCACAACAATATCGACCCAACGATAAAGCCAGTCACAGGATACGGGGTACAGTCTCAGGATATGGGATATTCCATTTAGAACCGAGATGAGGAGACATTTCTTCACTCAGAGCGTGGTGAACCTGTGGCCTTATCTACTGCAGAAGGGAGAGGTGGCCAAGCCATTCAATATGGAGATAGATACAGTTCTAACTGCCAAAGGGATCAAGGGATATTGGGAGAAAGTGGGAACAAGGTAATGAATTAGATGATCTGCCATGATCCTTTTTGAATGGCAGAGCAGGCCTAAAGGGCCAAATGGCCTACTCCAGCTTCTATTTTCGATGTTTCTATGTTTCTATGTAAGCGAGTGATTCAGCCCCCACATAGAGTACCAATAGAGCTAAAAGATAAACTTGCAAGGGAGTTCAGGAGATGGAAGGAAATAAGGTGATCACCAGAGTCAGAGAGCCTGCAGACTGGGTAAATTCCAGCATGGTGAGAAAGAAGCCAAATGGATAGCCAGAATTGGCATGGATCCCAAAGATCATAATCAAGCAATAAAGAGTATTCGCGACCATATTCCAGCACAGGAAGAGATTCTACCTTCACTGGCAGGGGAACAATCTTTCAGAACGATTGATGCCAGAAATGCCTTCAGGAACGTGAAGCTTTATGAGGAATCTTCGCTGTTGATAATACTAAAAACTCCTGTTAGTTCCAGAGATTGATGTGTTTAAAAATCGTGATATGTTCTTTTAAAGAAGATTATGATTACGTCAGCGAAGGAATGATTTGTACGAATGAATTGTAATGGATTATAATCAATTGATTGTCTTTACTTTACCCGCAATATTATGTGCTCTAAGAAAGGCTATGTATGCTAAGTGGAATGCAAGATGGGATATTAAGCCACGCCTGATAGTGTTAAAGTACTAGCCCGACCTTTGGGCAGGCATCGGGGAGCGAGATGATAATGCTGAAATCAGAAAGTTTGCAGAACTTGGCTGATTGAAACCACAAGTATTAAATCATGATGCTGACGGCACAGGGCACGACATATGGGAGGCTATGCTAAGATTTATCTGGAACAGATAGGTTCCACAAGAGGATAAATGTCTAGTAAATGATAGAATAGACGCAACGTGATCGAATCAAAGAAAACAAATGTACGGTGTGTATATGTCAATGAAGACAGTCCGGGGAAAGGAGCAATGGGACAACAGTGACGTTAGAATTAGGCAATCATACGAGGAATGGCAAAATACAGACGAATATGGTTAAAGAAGTAGCGGATAAAAAAGGGCTGAAAATAAGGAACGATGCGCAGTTATCATGAGAGAATAAAGAACAAACATGTTGAAGACGACATCAGTTGTGCTCAGCAGCTTCGGGAAGCAAGAACTGAATGATCGCTGAATGTCTACTGCCTGCTGATAAGCGTACTTTTACTTATTTAATAAACTCCGATTTGATTTGCCAGTACACGGCTCATCCAACTGTCCTATTGGACAGATTCTGGTCCCAAAACCCAAAATAAACTTATACACCCTTTGGATTGCACAAATGCCTTCGTCTTCGTTTTGGAATTGACGTGAGCCAGGATGGGTTCCAGCAGCAAGTTGATAAGGAATACTGAGTATGTAAAGGAACAGCTGGCCTGGCTGATGATATACAGATATATGGTGCAGATGATAAGATCATGACAGCCATCTACATGAAGCCATGGAGACAACCAGGTAAGCTGGGATCAAGCGAATTGCAGGCAGATGCATTGTGAAGGTGCCCAGATTCCAATTCTTCTGAATGGTGTACACATCTGATGGAGTTAAGACAAGTACTTAAAGAATCTTTACTAACTCCGGAATGGAAGCCCCAAGACACAACGGAGAATTGTGAAGTTTCCTTCGCTTGATCCAATGCATTAACTCCTAAATGTCACACATGTCAGAAGGCACCGCAAGCCAGCAGGATCTGATGAAAGAAGATGGAGAGGACCCGTGGTCAGAGTCACATGCCAGGAGTGTTAACAAAATCAAAAAAGGTAGTATGTTAGGAGACAGGTCTCCTATACTACGACAGAAAGAAACCTGCCAATCTGCAAGTAGTTGCTTCAATGAAAGGACTGGGAGTGGCCCTGGTACAAGAAGAAAATCCGATAGCATTTGCATCGAAAGCTCTGGCATCAGCTGAAGCAAGCTATGCCAACACAGAAAAAGAGATTTTGGCAGTTGTGTATGGGTGTGAGAAGTTCCACACATATCTCTATGGAAGACACTTCATAGTGGAGAGTGATCATCGTCCACCGGAGCAGATCAACAATATCAATCCAGGTAAATCACCAGCAAAGCTGCAGCGGTTAGGCTTGTGGCTTTGCAGTTAGGATTTCACTCTGAAATTAAAGCCAGGAAGAAAAATGGTACAGTCAGGCACGGTATCTCGGTTATTGCCACAGGAGAAACACAATATAAACGATTTGGATATAAAGGTTCATCACCTAGCGAACGTAATACCAGCAGCAAAAACGCAGTTACAGTTGCCCTCTCAGCAAGTGATCCAGGGAAGGCCTCATAAGATACATCAAACAGAGCCAACAAAACGGCAGTACTGGTCTATCAGAGATGACATCTCACTAGAAGACGGTATTCTGCTAGCCGGATCCAGAATGATCAAACCCAAAACAATGCAGGAAGAACTTCTTCAGAAGATACATGAAGGCCAAGTGGGAATGGGAAGTGTAAGCTGAGAGCCATATCTGGATAGGCACATACAAAGGTATGGAAAAAAATTGTCTACCTGCAATGTATGCCAGAATTACAGACACACACTAGAGAAAGAGGAGATGACAGCTTCACAAGTACCACGCAGGACATGGCATACTGTGGAAGCCAAATTATTCAGAAAAAATCAACAATGATATGTCATAGTCGCAGACTACAATACAATGTTCCCTTTTTGTCCAGAAGGTAAAAGAGTTGAGAGCTACGCCAAGCATTCCAGCAGTAGGAGGTTAGTTTATTCAGCAAGGTATTCCTGAAAATTAATATGATGATGGCACCCAACCCACCTCCAGAGAATTCAATGACTTTGCTTAACAGCTTCACCTCACTTGCCACAGGGACACGGGTATCAATAAAGAGATGACCACGCGGTGAAAAGAGACCTTAGAAAAAATCGGAGAGATGAAGGAAGACCCAAACTTTGACTTATTGTGACTTCGATCCACACCTCTCAAGGCTGACATGAAACTGCCTGCAGAGCTGTTGCATAGAAGAATGTATAAGAGAACTCTGACATGAAAGATACATCCTTCAAGTACCCAGGGGGAAGTGAAACAACAACTCACTGAAACACAGGCAGAAGATGTCAACGATATATCATGCATGCTTAATCCCTACCTGAGCTGTTGCAAGGATAAACTGTATACGTACAGTATCCAATCATAAAATCCTGGAAGATAGAGAAAGCTGTTATTGGAGCTCATAATCCAAGGTCCTGCACCAGTGAGGCAGAAATGAGAAGAAACAGAGTCCATATTCGACCCAGAACTAAGCTGGAAAAAACAGAAAAATGTTATCAGCAACACCGGAAACATCACGAACCAATGGGATAACACAAACAACGTCACCAGAAAGTGGCACAACATTAGCAACAGCAAGTACGGCTACTACAAAATCAGGACCATCTCACACAACATCACCTGCACAGCGTGTGAATTCACCACGGAAAGTGCCAAATACCAAATCTACAAGATGGACGTTCAAAATATTTCCAGCTAGGTGCTACCGTGAATAAAATGTTTAGCAAAGGAAAGAAGCCTTAAATAAGTTTCCAAAAGTGGTTTGGGTTATTTCTGATAGTCTACTGTTAATTTTTTTTAGTTCCGAAAAAAAAGTTAGTGAGTGCAACAGGAATACTCATTTGGAGGTGTCATTATTTTGAAGAAAGACTGATGTTTTATGCTGTTTGTAAAGAGTTAAAAACCAACGAGATAGGAACTTCTTTTTATGTGTTAGGGTGCTCCAGGCAGCCACATTCACTGCTACACTGGAGTATGTGACATGTAACACTACATCACCCTAAAGGCAGTTTTCCCAAGCAGTATGGAAGCTGAGTGATACAAACAAAGAGCTCCAGCAGTTCTAAAGACTAATGCCTGATGATTTCTAACTTATGAAACCCGAGGACATTGCACTACCTCTCCTTTTGTTAAACAGAGTGTAACATTTGTAAATCTCCAGTCCTCTGTCGCCAGTCCTATACACAGGGAGGATTGGAAGATTCTGGCCCGTTCCTCTGCTTTTTCCCACAATTCCTTCCATAGTCAGCCCTCATATATCCCTTTTGGGCCTGCTAAATGTTATACTTAATTGTGGCGCGAAACGTATTGGATTGAGAGGAGTTAACTGAACCTGTTTGTTCAGTGACCGTACTTAATGTCAGTCTATATGGACTCTAATTGTATCACTGGAGGGTTTCTCTCTTCTATGAATAAGGGACTCGTTTCAATGTGTGATCCCACACTTTCACCTCCAGTACTAAAAGCGATCAGCGGCTCCAGAGAGAGGGAGAGGATAGATCGGAATCTGAGAGCAATAGATTGCAATGATACAACAATGCGTGAATATCTGAAAAAATAAACTGGACAATTACAACAATGGGCCAGAATATGAGAACAGTAGATGGGAATGTTACAACAATGGACCGGAGTTTATCCTGGGATTTTGATCATCTTTCTGCGAATTATAATGGGCTACCATTAAAATGGCGGATCTATTTTGCACTTTTGATTATTCAATACATTTACTACCCATGCTCGCTATTGTTGGTGTACCTGGTAAGATGCTATATCCAGCTATTAATTCCATAGTCATGTTTAACTGCACTACTGTTCTTTTCATTTACCCCTCGCTCCTTGCTGATGTTGCTGCCCCTAGTAAGTCTCTCTTTCTAGCTATCAGATATGCAAACTATTTTTCATTGAAATACAGTTGTTGTAATTTACTTTCTCATCTTTGCTGCTGTTGCTGCCCCTGGTAAGTCTCTATTTCCAGTCGTTAGATGTGCAAATGCGGTTTCACTGAAATAGTGCCCTTGAAATTTTAGATTTCACCGATCTTTTTCACAAACTCTGTTCCCTATCCACGAACTGCATCTCCCTCCCTTGCCAATGACTGAACATGCAACAGACTGTCAACAACCCCTGTGTTCTATTCAACCCGGAGCTGAGTTCCGACCCCTTATGCTCTCCATCACCAACGCTGCCAACTACCAACATCTCGAATAATGCCCAGCTCCACCTCTGTCTCAGCCCATCTGCTACATTAACCCCTCATCTGTGCCTTTGCTAACTCCGCACTTGACTAGACCATTGCTATCCTGGCCATCATCCAAGTTACATAGCTTTCCAAACGTCAACTCATCCAAACTGCTTCTGCCTGTATCCTAAGGTTCACCAAGTCCCGATCACACATCATCCCTGTGCTCTCTGACCTACATTGGCTCCGGTCTGGCAGACCTTAATTTTAATATTATATTTCTTGTGTTTAAATCCCTCCATGGCCTCATCGCAACAATTAGTCCCTTTCCCTTGTTTATTTTTTCACATTCCTGCAAATCCGTTGCCTTCAAGACTTTTTCTAATTCGCCTTTTAGAATGAATTTATTTTCTTCTGTATCCTTCCCTGGCACCGATGCTACGGAAACCTGGATCCATAAAATATCTCTCTTGTACAGTTGTACACGTCCAGCGTGTCATGCACAGTTCCCCATGTTTTTCAGGACTCTAGTTCATGTCCACTGTACTCCCGTGTTAGTCACCCACAGTTGAACATGCGTTCAGTAGCACGAGAAACCCCCTCCAGTGTTATTTAAAAGTCCCAGGTATCCAACATGCAGGCTTTTGACTTATGCCTGCTATTGCACAGTTAGTGGAGGTGCTGTGGATGGTTTTCTTGAGGTTGTTTTGTGAGCTGCTGCAGACATTCAGGGAGGCCTTAGGATTTAGTGACCCTACTCCAGTCAAAGATTGAGGACTGTAATTGCAGTACCTCTGGGTCTGCAACATTACCAATCAATTCATTAGAGGCTGCAGAGAAATTTAAAAGTTGCAAAAGGAGATGTTTTCCAGAGTTTCCAGGGCCGCTTTTTATACCTACACCTAACCAAGGAGCATTATGCGTGGTGCCTCCGATGCAACAAGAAACTGGTCATTTAGATTTATGCAACACAAAAGTAGGATATTCTGCCTGTTGTGGCCATTCTGGCTCTTTGAAAAACATTATCTAATTATTCACCTCACCTCCACTTTCCCCAGACTATGGCATTGATATGTTTTCTCTTTTCATTTTGATGTATTTGCTAAATTTCCTTTGGAAATATATATTTTTGGATCTGCTAGCAGCATGTTTGCAGGCAGGAAATTCCAGATGCCAACAGCTCATTATGTAAGAGAATTTTCCTCATTTCCGCACTGGTTCTTTGGTAATTACCTGAAATCTATGTTTTCTTAATACTGAACTTTCTGACACGAGAAAACGTTTTGCCTTAATTACCCGATCAAAATCTTCTTGAACTTCTATATTAAATCTCCCCTTACCCTTCACTGCTCGCGAAACAACAATCCCAGCTTTTTCAATCTCTCCATGCAACTGTAGGTTCTGATCTCTGGTACTACCTCCACTTCTCCACTAAGTCCTTGAAATCCTTGCCAAAGTGTAATGCTCAGAAGTGGACCCAATGCTCGAGCTGGGAACTAACAAATGATGGATAAAAGAAATATTATGATTTTTGTTACTCTGTGCCTCTATTTGTAAAGCCGAGGAGGCTATGTTTTTGAAAGACTTCTCAACTTGTCCGGCAACTTTCAAAGTTCTGGGTACGGATAACTCAGGTCCCTTTAATCCTGCATCCGCATGAAAATTGAACTGTTCAGTTTAAATGCCGTTTCCTCACATGTCTTAAGAGCAGGTATCTCATCACATTTCAGTGTTAAATTGCATTTGCCAGGTGGCTGCGCATCTCACCAGTCAGTCTCTGTCTTCCTGAAATAGGTTACTATCCTTCACACTGTTGATTAACATTTACCATTTTCGTGCCACATGAAAACTTCGATATTATTCACCTGTGTACAAATGCCCATGACATTAACATACATGAAAACAGCAGTGGTCCCAACCCCACTGCATACTTCACTCCAGTCTGAAAAACAAGCTTTCTCCACTGCTCTCTGCTATCTGTTGTTCAGCCAAAATCCGAGCCATGAAGCCATTGATCCTATAATCCCATGATTTCCAATTTTGGTAGCAAGAATTTTATGTGTTGCTTCATCAAACACTTTTAATAAGATCGCCCAGTTCCAACTCCTTAACAGTACTTGAAATTCCCTCTGCCACATTTGATCTGATGAAACCCTCCAGACTGGACTATTACAATGCACTCCTGGCTGCTCTCCCACATACTACCCTCAATAAACATGAAATCATCCAAAGCGCTGCTGGTCATGTTTTAAGCTGCACCATGTCCCGTTCACCTGGCACCACTGTGCTCGCTGACCAACGCTGGCTCCCAGTTAACAAAAGTCTTGATTTGAAAATTATTTTCCTTGTTTTCAAACCCCCTCATGGTCTCGCCTCTCTATATATCTGTCATATCCTCCAGCTCCACAACCATCCTCGATATGTGTGCTCATGCAGAACTGGCTCCTCATGCATCCCTAATTGCAATCGCTTCACCATTGGCGGATTTACCATAAGTTGTCTCAGCCCTAAGCTCTGGAATTCCCTGCCCAAATCTCACCTCCCCTCTCCCGCGCTTTTCTCGTTTACCACACCCATTAAAGCGTACCGTTTTGTACATGATTTTGGCCAAATAGCTTAATATATCCTAATGTACATCATGACAGCTCAGTGTCTTACTTGGTTTTCTAATGCTTCTGTCACACACCTTGGCAAGTCTTCTTACAGTAATGGCGTGTTGCAAATACATATTGGTGTCCCTGTGTCCGCCCACGCCACTGCTCTGCTATTCCCTTTAGAATTCCATTACTATCTTCCTCACTTTTCTCTCGACCTCCACACTTTACATCTTCTACAAATTTCGATATTGTGCTTTGTACCCCGAAGTCATTCATGTATATCATAAACAGCAGTGGTCATAGTACTGAACCCTGAGGAATACCACTGAATACCTCTCTCTAGTTCCAAAAACAGCTATTCACTAAAATGTTGGGAAAAGATCTCCTGAATTCTGTTACTGCCGTCATCAATATTGAGTGTAGTGCTGATTTATTAGCAACCAGTTACTAACTTGAATCACAATATTCTATCTTCAAGTCCCAATCTCGGGTTTGAGCACAAAATGACAGTGTAATACTGAGGGAGAGCTGCACTGTTGGACGTGCCAGCTTTCAGAAGAGACACTACCCAAGGCTTGTTTAGGTGGTTACAAACGAATTCGTGGCACTATTTCAAATAAGAGCTTGGAAGCCATTCCTGGTCTCCTGGTCAATATGTGTCCCTCAGTGAACATCAGAAAAACAGGTATTTAGGCAGTTTCTAGCAGTTTGCTGTCTGCATACTGGGCGCTGCGTTTCCCAGATGAGAACAGTGACTGAACTTCAAAAATGCTGCATTGTCAGTATAACGCTTTGAGATGTCCGGTGGTCGTCAAAGGCGCTATTTCAATGCAAAGCCTCCCTTTCTTACTCATGTTTAATGCAATCCGATAAATCCATGTTTTATCAAGTTCTGGATCAATTGCTGATTCCAGCTGAAATCGATGCTTCCTTTTAGTCTATTTGCCAGTCCAATCAGAATGATTTAATGTAAACGGAAGCTCGAGGGACAGCACCTCATCTTCCTTTTAGGCATTCGACAGTCCTCACGACTCAATATTAAGTTCAACAACTATGTTTTTATTCGATCATGTGCTGGTGGCGTCGTTGGCCAGGCCAGCATGTATTGCCCATCACTAATGGCCCTTGAGAAGATGGTGGTGAGCGGCCTTCTTGAACCACTGCAGTCCGCATCAGGTAGGTACATCCACATTGCTGTTAGAAAGGGACTTCCAGGATTATAACAAAGCGACAATGAAGGAACGTTGATATAGTTACAATGCACGATGGTGTGTGGCCTGGAGAGGAAGCTGCAGGTGGTGGCATTCCCATGTTCACGGGTTTGGAAGGTGCTGCCGAAGGCGCCTCTTCTATTTGGTGCACTCTGCTGCCACGGTGCCTTGGTGGTGGAGGAAGTGAGTGTTGAAAGTGGCGGATTGGGTGCCACTCTGGATGATATCGAGCCTCCTGAGTGTTGTTGGAGATGCACCCTTCCAGGCAAAAGGAGAGTATTCCATCACACATCCGACTTGAGCCTTCTAGATGGTGTACAGGCATTGAGAAGACAGTTGGTGAGGTGCTCACCACAGAATTACCAGCCTGGGTGAGGTCCTCGAGGACTGGAGAATAGCCAATGTTGTTCCTTTATTTACGAAGGGTAGCAAGGATAATCCAGGTAATTATAGGCCGGTGAGCCTTACGTCAGTGGTCGGGAAATTATTAGAGAGTTTCTTCGGGACAGGATTTGCTCTCATTTGGAAACAAACTAACGTATTCGCTAGAGACAGCATGGTTTTGTGAAGGGGAGGTCATGTCTCACTAATTTGATTGAGTTTTTTGAGGAAATGACAAAGATGATTGATGAAGGAAGGGCAGTGGATGTTATCTATATGGACTTCAGTAAAGCCTTTGACAAGGTCCCTCATGGCAGACTGGTACAAAAGGTGAAGTCACTCAGGGTCAGACGGGAGCTGGCAAGATGGATGCAGAACTGGCTCAGTCATAGAAGACAGAGTGCAGAAGTGTAATGGTGCTTTTTTGAATGGAGGGATGTGACTAGTGGTGTTCCAAAGGGATCAGTGCTGGGACCTTTGCTGTTTGCAGTATATATAAATGATTTGTAGGAAAATGTAGCTTGTCTGATTAGTAAGGTTGCGGACGACAGAAAGGTTAGTGGAGTTACGGATCGTGTTGAGAATTGTCAGAAGATACAGCAAAATATAGATCGGTTGGAGACTTGGGCGGGGAAATAACAGATGGAGTTTAATCTGGAAAAATGTGAGGTAATGCATTTTGGAAGGTCTAATGCAGGTGGGAAGTGTACAGTAAATGGCAGAACCCTCAGAAGTATTGAGAGGCAGTGAACCTGGGCATACAGGTCTACAGGTCACTGAAAGTGGAAACGCAGGTGGACAAGGTAGTCAAGCAGGGATACTGCATGCTTGCCTTCATTAGTCGGGGCTTAGAGTATAAGAATTGGCAAGTCATGCTGCAGCTGTACAGAACTTTAATTCGACCTCACTTAGAATATTGCGTGTATTTCTGGTCGCCACACTACCAGAAGGACGTGGAGGCTTTGGAGAGGGTACAGAAGAGGTTTACCAGGAAGTTGCCTGATCTGGAGGGCATTAGCTATGAGGAGAGTTTGGATAAACTCGGATTGTTTTCACTGGAACGACGGAGGTGGAGGGGCGACATGATAGAGGTTTACAAAGTTATTAGCGGTATGGACAGAGTGGATAGTCAGAAGCTTTTTCCCAGGGTGGAAGAGTCAGTTACTAGGGGATTTAGGTTTAAGGTGATAGGGGCAAAGTTTGGAGAGGATGTGCGAGGCAAGTTCTTTACACTGAAGGTGGTGACTGCTTGGAATTTGCTGCTGGGGGAGGTGGTGGAAGCAGGTACGATAGCAACATTTAAGAGGCATCTTGACAAATTCATGAATAGGAAGGGAATAGAGGGATACGGTTCCCGGAAGTGCAGAAAGTTTTAGTTTAGGCAGGCATGAAGATCGGCGCAGACTTGGAGGGCCGAATGGCCTGTTCCTGTGCTGTACATTGTTTGTTCTTTGTTCTTTCTTCACTGACCTGCATTTGTGGATGAAGCATTTATCTGTCTGGTCGAGTTCAGTTTCTGTTCAATGGTGACAACCAGGATGTTGATGGTGGGGGATTCAGCGATGGCAATGCCATTGAATGACAAGGGGAGATGGTTAGATTCTCTCTTGTTTGAGATGGTCATTGCCTGGCACTTGTGTGGCGCGAATGTTACTTGCCACTTATGTGCCCAAGCTGGACGTTTTTCAAGACTTGTTGTATGTGGCCATGGGTTGCTTCAGTATCTGAGGAGTCGCAAATGGTGTTGAACATTGTGCAATCATCAGTGAACATTCCCACTTCTGACATTATGCTGGAGGAAAGTTGGTTAATGAAGCAACTGAGATCATTAGCCCAGGACACTACTCTGAGCAACTCCTGCAGTGATGCCCTGGGACTGAGAAGATTGACCTCCAACAACCACAACCATCTTTCTTTGTGCTATGTACAACTCGAAGCAATGGAAAGTTTCCCCCCTGATTTCCACTGGCTTCAGTTTTGCTAGTGCTCCTTGATGCCATACTCTGTCAAATGTTGGCTTTATGTCATGGTCAGTCACTCTCACCTCACTCCTGGAGTTCAGCTCTTTAGTCCATCTTTTTATCAAGGGTTAAATGAGGTCAGCAGCTGCATGGCCCTGGCAGAAGCCAAATTGAGCATCAGTGAGCAGTTTACGGCTGATCAAGTGCTGCTTTGTAGCATTGTCAACGACCTATGCCATTCCATTGCTGATAATCAGGAGTTGACTGATCGGGCGGTAATTCGCTGGGTTGGATTTATCCTGCGTTTTATGTACAGGACATACTTTTTTATTTGTTTTATGTGATGTGGGCGTCAATGACCAGGCGGCATTTACTGCCCATGCCTAATAGCCCATGAGAAGGTGGTGGTGAGCTGTCTGCTTGAACCGCTGCAGTCCATATAGGGTAGGAACACCCACAGTGCCATTTGGAAGGGTGTTCCAGGCTTTTGACCCAGCAACCATGAAGGAATAGTGATATAGTTCCAAGTCAGGATGGTGTGTGCCTTGGAGGGGAACCTGAAGGTGGTGCTGTTCCCACGAATCTGATGCTCGTGTCCTTCTCGGTGGACTGTGTGGACGGTGGTGCCTGATTAGCCTTGGTGCATTGCTGCAGTGCATCTTGCAGATTGTACACACTGCTGCCACTGTGCATCGGTAGTGGAGGGAGGGAATGTTTGTTGACGGGGTGCTAACCAAGCGGGCTGCTTTGTCCCGGATGTTGTCGAGCATCCGGAGTGTTGCTCGAGCTGCATCCATCCAAGCAAGTGGAGAGTATTCCATCACACTCCTGACTTATGCCTTGATGGACATGCTTTGGGGAGTCAGGATGTGAGTTACTCCCCACAGGATTTCTGGCCTCTGACCTGCTGTTGTACCCACGGTATTCATATGGCTACTCCAGTTCAGTTTCTGGTCAATGGTAACCGCCATGCTTTTGAAAGTGGGGGCTTCAGCGATCGTTGACCAAAAACTGAACTGGAGTAGCCATATAAGTACCGTGGCTAAAATAGCAAGTCAGAGGCCAGGAATCCCGTCGTGAGTAATTCACGTCCTGACTCCGCAAATCCTGTCAACCATCCACAAGGCACAAGTCAGGAGTGTGATGGAATACTCTTGACCTGCTTGGATGGATGCAGTTCCAGCAACACTCCGGAAGCTCGACCTGGTATTTTACACTGATGTGCTGCGCTACCCCATCATTGAGGTTCGGGAAATTTATGAATCTACTTCCTCCAGTTATTTATTGAAATATCCACCACCATTCATGACTGCAGAGCTTCGATCTGAATCGTTGGTTGTGGGATCACTTAGCTCTGTCTCGCCCATGCTGATTATGCTGCTTTGGCATGCAAGTAGTCCTGTGTTGTAGCTTCAGCAGGTTGGCACCTCATTTTGAGGTATGCTTGGTGCTGCACCTGGCATGTCCTGTTGCACTCTTCATTGAACCAGGGTTGATACCCTGGCTTGATGGTAACAGTAGAGTGGGGAATATGCCGGGACATGAGGTTAGAGAGTGTGTTTGAGTACAATTTTGATGCTGATAACGATCCACAGTGCCTTATGGATGCCAGTTTTGCATTGCTAAATTTGTTCGAAAGACATCCCACTTCACACGGTGATAATGCCACACAACACGATGGACGGTATTTTCAATGTGAAGGTGGGACTCCGTTTCCACAAGGGCTCTGCGGTGGTCACTCCTACCAATGGACAGATGCATCTGCGGCAAGCAGATTGGTGAGGATGATGTCAAGTATATTTCCCCCTCGTGTTGGTTCCTTCTCCGCTTGCCGCAGAACCAGTCCAGCAGCTATGACCTGTAGGACTCGACCAGGCGTGGTGCTACCGAGCTACCGGGCATTGAAGTCCTCCACCTAGAGTGCGTTCTTCACCCTTGCCACCCTCAGTGCTACCTCATCGTGGTGTTCAACATGGAGGATTACTGATTCATAAGTTGAGAACGAGGGTGGGGAGCGGGTGCAGTAGGTGGAAATCAGCAGGAGGTTCCTTGACTATGTCATGAGACTTCATGGACTCAGGAGTCGATGTGGAGGACTCCCAGTGCAACTCCCTCCCACAGGCCCACCACCTCTTTTGGGTCTGCCCTGCCATGAATGGCGATAATCGTGTCTGGGACAAGGTCCGTTAGGAATTATGCAGAAAGTATGAGTTTGTCAGGCTGTTGTTTGACCAGTCTGTGGCACAGCTCCCCCACTGTGACAGAATCACAGATTCTGTGACAGAATCTCCCAGACGTTAGTAAGGATCAACAAGGCTGGATTTGCTGTCGTCATTTCCAGTGCCTAGGTCAATGCCAGCAGGTCCGTCTTTTTAGTGTTTTTATTGCTTTCATGGGATATAGACATCGCTGCCCAGGCCAGCATTTATTGCCTCTCCCTAATTGCCCAGGTGGTGAGCTGCCTTTTTGAAACGCTGCAGTCCATGTGGTGTAGGTAGACCCGCAGTGCTATCAAGAATGGCGTTCTGGGATTTTGCCGCAGTGACAGCGAAGGAAAGGTCATATAGTTGAAGTCAGAATAGTGTGTGGTTTAGAGGGGAAATTGCAGCTAGGGCTATTGGCGTGCATCTGCTGCCCTTGTACTTTCAAGTGGAAGAGGTCACATGTTTGGAAAGTATGGGCTGATTAGCCTTAGTGCATTGCATCTTGTCGATGGTACACACTGTTGCCACTGTACATCGCTGGTGGAGGGAGTGAATGTTCGTGGAAGAGGTGTAACTGAGTGGTTTGCTAGACAATTTTCAGAGTCAACCACATTGATGTGGGTCTGTAGTCAAATGTAGGCCAGATCAGGTAAGAACTGTGGATTTCCTTCACGCAAAGGCAATTGTGAACCAGACTGCTTTTTTGTGACCTTTAACAATGGTTTCATGACCATCATTAAATTAGCTTTTTAGTCCCATATTTTTTTATTCATGGATGTAAAATTTCATCTTCTGCCATGGTGGTATTCGAACCCATCTCCACAGGAGAATACTCGGGGTCTCTGGGTTATTAATCAAACGACAATACCACTACAGCAACACCTCCTCTCAACTTGGGCAGTTTTCTACATTGCTGGGTTGCAGCTGTACTGGAACAGCTTGGCTCAGGGCACAGCTTATTTTGGTCCATAAACAGGGTTGGTCGGGTGAGGCAGTGATTTACTTGTATTCTTTTTAATTTACTATACTGCATTCGCTGCTCATAGTTGGGTCTCCTCTACATTGGGAGTCAAACACAGATTGGGTAACCACTTTACAGAATACCTCCGCTCGGTCCACAAGCATGATCCTGAGCTTCCGGTAGCTTCCCGTTTTAATGCTCCATCTTGTTCCCATAGCCACATGTATGTCCTTGGCCTGATGCAGTGTTCCAATGAACATTCGCTCAAGCTCGAGGAACAATGCCTTATTGTTTCATTAGGCAATCCACAGTCTACTGGACTCAATATTGAGTTCAATAATTTCAGACCATGAGCCCAAATATTTTTGATTATTTATTACTTTTATTTAATTTATCTATATAAATATATATGCTTCTTTCACGTTATTAATTTCTTAAGCGTGTGCCAGTCTCTAAATTACTTTTCATGTTTTTGCCTTCGTGCACAGCTATTCAATATTCTGCCTTTGCATTCTCTCTGGACTCATGCTTTCTCTTTTACTGCAACTATTTAGCACTCAATTTGCATTCTGTTGCATGGCATCTGCCATTTTATCTCTCCTTACTCTGTCCCATCACAGTGCTTCCTTCTTGCTCTACTTCCCCCGTTCCCCATCTCACTTGTTCATTTTGCCAGTTCTGATGAAGGATCGCAGACCTGAAGCTTTAAATCTGTTTCTCCCTCCATAGATTCTGCCAGACCTGCTAAATATTCCTGGTACTTCCTGTTCTCATTTTAATGTTCCAGCTTCTGAAGTACTTTGCTCTTATCCCATAACCTTTGCAGTACCCAGTGCCTTCAGCCGTTTCTTTAAACCACGTGGAGAAAATCGGATTTCGACCTTGACTGCCATTTTGTTTTGCATTCTGCTGGGCTTTAACTTGTTTTTCATATTTTTCCTTCCAGACAGAGCTGTTCATTATTCTGCCATTAACACTCATGTTGGACTCATGCCTTGATCTTTTACTATTACCAATCCCTTTGCCTGCTGTTGCAGGATATTTCTTTCATTTCATCTTTCCTTCCCTATACTCTATCAAAGACGTCCCTTTTGCTCTTCTTTCCCCCTTCCCCCACCACCAATTACTCAAAGTTGATAACATTTATAACCGTTTCCAGTTCTGATGACGTCGCAGAACTGAAACGTTAACTCAATTCCTTTCTCTACAGATGTTGCCAGACCCACTATGTAGCTCCAGCACTATAAAAAAGTATTTAATTCAAACCCTTTTTTCATCGGGAAATTCCTGCCACAAATTATATGCAGCACTGAATCTGGTAACCAATGAACAAATGTCACCCCAACTTCTTCAAACGCATCTTTTTACTCATTACCTGGTGTACAATTTCTCTGACAATATCTGTTTGCAGTTAACTTAGCAATTACAGAGATTACTTGCTTCAGTGATTTTCAAGTGGACTCATTTCCAATCATTGTTCTGAAATAACTGAATTCCGTGCTGCCTGTCACAGGTGAAGGAATCTCTCAGTCTTTCCAATAACTGACTTTCTATACAAAGCAAAGTGCTTCAGAACCTGGAAATCTGTTATAAAATCATAACATTCTGGAAATTTTCAGCAGGTCTGGAAGTAGCTGTGGAGAGAGAAAACATAACTAATATTTCTGTTCCGTGACCCCACCCCCCGTCAGAACTGGGAGTGCCTAGAGAGGGAACAGATTGTAAACCAGGCAGGGAAAGGAAAGAGAGAAGGAAAGTATAAGCGGAAAATTCTGTAATAGGGTGGAAAACAGGAGAGATTAAATGACAAAACGGATGATGCTATAATGTAAATTGGCAATGGGACAAGTAAAGAAACAAAGAATGGCTGTAGAGGATGTGTACATGGGAAAATGCCGATTCACCAGCAACAGCCACCGTCCAATAATGAGATCAGATTTTATGATCTGAATTGTTTTTAACTTAATGTTGATGATTTTATCTTTCCCATTCCCTGCCTGGAGGAAAAACTATTACATCTCAAAGCACTGCCAGTTCTGGCGATGTATCACTGACCTAAAACATTAACTGTTTCGCTCTCCACAGACGCTGCCGGACCGACTGAGTATTTCCAGCATTTTCTGTTTCTACTTAACTTTCTATCATATCCTTCCCTCCGTTACTGTAACTGGTTGTATTGGTATATAACTGAGGTCAAGTGAATGGCGATGGCTTTGGATATTTTACTGTCTAGGCCCCTTTGAAAATTAATCCAATTATCACTGAATGAGGACAAGCATGTTAGTCCAATTTATGTCTATTGGATAGTTTCTGAGATGTAAGCTAATATATCCTAGCAGAAGTATTGATGAAAAACATAAAACCTGTAAAAATAAAACACATTACTATCTGTCTGCACTTTTCTGATTGGATAGTGGCTTGATTTGCTATGAAGTGTCTGCTACACAAGCCTCGATTACATGGCTCCGGACTTCAGCTCTCACAACTGCCTTGCCTCGATTACCTGGCTCTGACTCTCACTGATCCCTCATCTCAGTTACCTTGCTCTAGCTTTCACTGCTGCCTTGCCTCAGGTACCTGGTTCTAGCTCTGACTGTTCTTTGCCTCGGTTACTGGGCTCCGGATACCAGCGATCACTGCTCACGCCCGTGAGTTCGTGGTTCCTGGTCCCTGTTACTGCGATTCAGCTCTTTCTTGGCTCGGACCTTGGTACTACGCTCCAGCTCTCACAGCTCTCCGGCCTCAATTACTGGGCTCTGGCTCTCACATTCCCCCACCCCCACCCCAACCACCCCGGCCTCGGTTACTGGGCTCCAGCTCTCACTGTTGTGCAGCCTCGGTTACTGGTCGCCAGCTCTCACTGCTCCCTTACCTCAAAAGCTGGGCTCCGGCTCTCAAGGCTCCCCAGCCTCGGTTACTGGGCTGCACCTTCAATGCTGTCATGCCTCGGTTACAGGACTCCGGCTCTCGTTGCTCCCTGGCCTTGGTTAATGGGCTTGGGCTCTCACTGCTCCTTTGCTTTGGTTACCAGCCTCCAGCTTTATCTGCAACACAACCTCGTTTACTCAGCTTCCACTCTCACTGCTTCCCGGACTCAGATAGCGTGCTCCATCTCTCATTGCTCCCCAGTTTCACTTACTGGTCTTCGCCTTTTCCTGCTGATCGGCCTCAGTTACTCGATCCCAACTCTTGTGGCTCCCCAGCCTCTGTTACTGTATTCTGGCCTCCCACCAGCGGTCCTGATGATGATGGGAGAAAGAGGTGCGACGCCATTGTGGGGGAGGAGTGGGGACGGCATGGTAGGATGGAGACAGGATGGCATGGGTGAGTTGAGGATGGACGTCATGGTAGTTTGGAGTGGGGCGGTAAGGGGTGGGAATGGCATGGGTAGTATATGACGGTGGTTGGGGACGGCATGGGAACAAGGTGTATGATGGGGAATGGCATGTAATGATATGAGAATGTTAAAATGTTTGGGATGATATGGCATGAGACGGATTGCATGGCAATAATGGCCAATTTACCTATCAACCTGCAAGTCTTTGGCATGCGGGACGAAACCGGAGCACCCGGAGGAAACCCACGCAGACACAGGGAGAACTTGCAAACTCCACACAGGTAGTAGCCAGAATTGAACCCGGGTCGCTGGAGCTGTGAGGCTGCAGTGCTAACCACTGCGCCACTGTGCCACAGTTACAATATCGATATTAATTTCAGCACTAACATTTCTGAATCTCTGCTCGCGGATAAGAAACAGCAGTGATACTCGGTCTGAACCCGGGGACCATGACTACAAATCTTGCTCCAGTCTGAAAAGCAACTGCCATTCACCACAATGTTGATACGAAAAACGTACTGAAGTTGTAACTGTACTCATTAATATTTACCAGTCGTCATATTTATTATAAATCTGTTATTGCTCATGTTAACTTTAATAGTTTTTTTTAATTTACTTGTCAATCCATTCACTGATTCCAGCTGTTTTTTTTATTGTATTTCCTAATACAGTCGTGATGATTTACTTTAAATCCTGTGTCCAGCAGAAATAACTGTCAAAGGTACAGTAATTAGATCCATCATTGGCTATGTTAATAAATGTATAAATGTCTCTCTCAACTTCTTTAAACTGATGTTTTTGCTCCCAACCTAATGTCTGATCCCCTATAATTTCCCGTGTTTACAGTTATCATAGTGACGATTGAGATTATTTGTTTCATTAATTTTTCAGTGGGCTCATTTCCAATTACTGCTTTAAAATAATTGAATTCCGCGCTGCCTGTCACAGGTGAGGGTATCTCTCAGTCAGTCCAACATTTAACTTTCTATGCATGGGAAAAGTGCTGCAGATCCTGCAAATCTGAAATAAAAACAGAAAAGGCTGGAAATATTCAGCAAGTATGACACCATCGCAGGACAGAGAAAAATAAATAATGTTTCAGGTCAGTGAATTAATGTTTCCTTCGTCAGAACTGGGAGAGGTGAGAGGTGGGACGGTTTTTAATCCAGGTAGGTAAAGAAGGGAGTTGAGGAAAGTACCAATGACAAGGTATATAATACAATGGAAAACAGGAGAGATTATATCACAAAATGACGATAGTGGAACATAAAATGGGATGGCAATGGGATAAGCAAAGAAACAAATGATGGGTGTAGAGAAGGTGTATGTGGGAACATGTAAAATCACGACAAACAGCTGCCATACAATAACATGATTAGATGTTATGATCTGAAATTGATAAACACAATTTTGATGATGGCACCTGCCTCTTTGCTGGCTCTCGGTTCTCACTGCTCCCCAGCCTCAGTCGCCTCTGGCTGTCGATTCTACCTCCCCTCGGTTACTGGTCTCTGGCTGTCGTTGTTCACCAGCCATGGTTACTGGGCTCCGGCTCTTGCTGCACCCCGACCTCAGTTACTTGACTCCAGGCGCTGCTACTACCAGCCTCAGTAACTGGGCTACAGGCTCTCACTATAATTTCCATCCTTGGTTAATGGACTCCAAACCCTGATGTTACCGGCCTCGGTTACTAGACTCTGACTCTCACTGCTTACAGCCTTAGATTCTGGGCTCTGGCTGGCTCTTGGCCTCGGTCAATGTAATTTGTTTTCTACTGCTCTCCAGACTCAGTGCCTCGGCTTCTGGGCTCTGGCTGGTTTCTGGCCTCGGTTACTGGGCTTCAGCTTTTGATACTCTTTGGCCTTTATTACTGCACTGGCTTTCGCTGCAGCTGGCCTCAGTTACCGAACACCGGCCCTTGCTGTTCCCTTTCTTCGGTTACTGCCCTCCTGTTCTCACTGCACACCAGTCTTGGCTACTGGACACTGATTCCAACTGCTGTCCGGCTTTCGTGACTGGGCTCCAGATCCCTTTTGCTTCCTGGATTCCATTACTTGGTTTTGGCACTTGCTGCTTCCCGGGCTGGAGAACTGCGTTCCAGAACTTAGTGCTCCTGGCATCGATTACTGGGTTCCAGCTCTCGCTGCACCCCACGCTCTGTTGTTGTGCTCCAGACTCCGCCTCTTGTTGTAGCCCAGCTTCTGTTACCAGACTCCAGCTTTTGCTGCTCTTGGCCTCTCATACTGGGCTCAGGCTTTTGATGTTCCCTTGCCTTGGTTACTGGCCACTACCTCCCGCTCTCCTCGCCTCAGTTAATGGCGTCCAAATCGCGCTGCTTCCTGAAATTGATTTGTGGACATTTCTTTTCTGTTTCCTGGCCTCGAAAACTGGGATCAGGCTCCATTATTGGCCTCTAGGCTCCGCCTTTCACTGCACCCCGGACTTGGTTCCTCGGCTCCAGCTCTCATTGCTTCCACCTTTGTTTACCGGGCTCCAGCTCTCGCTGCTCCCTGGCATTGGCTACTAGGCTCTGGTTCTCACTACAACCAGCCTCAGCAACTGTTCCCTTGCTCTCAATGACCTCCAGTCTCGGCGAATGGGCCTCTGGCTCTCGCTGTTCACTGGCCTCATTTATTGGGCTCCAGCTTTCACTATGCCCCAGTCCGCGCATGGGCATCAGGGCTTGTTAATCCCCAGCCTTGCTTACTGTGCAGTGACCCCTAGACCTCACTGTTCCCTGGCCTCAGCTATTGGGTTCTGGCTCTCACCACTCCCCAGGCTCAGTTACTACGGACCTGCCCTCAGCTCTCGCTTCTCGCTCTCCTCGGTTACTGGTCTCTGTCTCCTGGCCCTCGCTCTTCCCTAGCCTCGGCAATTGGGCTCCTGTTCTCGCTGATTCTCGGCCTTGGTAACGAGGCTCCAACCCTCTCTGCTCCCTGACGTTGGCTACTGGGCTCCAGTTTTCACTGCTCACCGGCCTTGTTTACAAGGCTCCCGCCCTGTATGCTCCCTGGCCTCAGTTACTGGGCTGCAGGTGCCACAGCTTCCCAACCCCAGTTATTGGGCTCTGGCTCTCACTTCTCCACAATCTCAGTTACTTGTGTCTTACTTTCACTGCTCCCCGCCCTTGTTACTAGATGCTGGCTCCTGCTGTTGCTGCACTGCCTCAGATAGTGGCCTCAATACCTAAGTTTCTGCAAGGAAAATGGGGGAGGGGTCGATATGATCCACAGTGAGTTGAACTATTTCAATATTGCTGAAAATAGAGACCAGTTGTTGAAGCTGTTCGTCGTGCACTCATCAGGACATTCCCAAGCATACCAATGTAATGGAAAACTGGTGCATTGTATCAAAAATGTCCCTTACACTGGTCACAACAGGCAATGCACAGGCAGAATCCAACAAGCCGGTGCTGGCAAAACTTAAAACACAGTGTCCAACATTAGATGTGATTCCGTAATTGGGCAGCATTTGCGAAATAATCCTCAGTGTGCCAAGAAGTGTACATTTGCAATTACATGAAGCTGCATGTATTAGTAAACAGAGCCCTGTTCTTTGCAGAAAGAAAGCATATGTACAGACATTGCTCCTGATTCAGGTAAACAAAATAAGTGGCTCTGTCTCTTGGCTCTCACTCTTCCCCAGCCACAGTTCCTGGACTCTGATTTGCGCTGCTTCCAGGCCTTCGTAAATATGTTCCAGCCATCCCTGTTCCTGACCTTTGTTTCTGAGCGCCGGTTATCGCTGCTTCCTTACCTTGGTAATGAGACCCCACTCTTCTCTCTCCTCCTAGACCTTGGTCCAGCCATCTCTGGTCCCTGGTCTCCATTACTGGGCTCCGGCTCTCTGTGCTGTGGTCTTGTTCACTGGGCTCCAGCTGGCATTGCTCGCTGGCCTCAGTTGCTGGGCTCTGGGTCACACTGATCTCTCGTATTGGTTACCAGGCTCTGATTCTCACTGCTCCCTCACTTTGGTTACCTTGTTCTGGCTTTCAGTGCTCCCTAGCTTCGGTTACTATGCTCAGTATCCCAGCGCACGCTGTGCGCACCCTTTGGTTCTGCGTTCTGGCAGGTTCCTGGCCCCTGTTACTGAGCGATGGCTCTTGCTACTCTTTGGCCTTTGTACTGGACTCCGGCTGTCAATGCTCCCTGTCCTCGGTTACTCACCCCACGCTCGCACTGGTCCTTGGCTTTGGTTACTTGCCTCTGGTTCTCACTGCTCCCCAGCCTCAATTACTGGGTTCTGGCTCTCACATTGGTACCCACCCTCCTGCACCCCCTTCACAACCCCCGTCCCCGCCCGCGCCGCCGGCCTCAATAACTGGGTTTAGGCTCTCATATTTCCACCTCCCCACCATCTGGCCTCGGTTTCTGACCACTGGCTCTCACCGCTCCCCGGCCTCGGTTACTAGGCTCCAGCTGTCAGTGCTCCCCGGCCTCAGATAGTGTGCTCCATCTCTCATTGCTCCACAATTTCACTTACTGGTCACCGCCTTTTACCACCCATTGACCTCAGTTACTGGCCTTCAGCACACTCTGCTCGATGGCCTCAGTTAATCGGGTTCTACTCTAATGGCTCCCCAGCATCTGTTAATGAGTTATGGCTTCCACTGCTGGCTACTGATGATGAAGATAGAGCGGTGTCCCACCATTATGGGGAGGAGTGGAGACAGCATGGTAGGATGGAGAGGGGACAGCATGGGTGGGTTGAGGGTGGATGTCACAGTAGTTCAGAATGCAGTGGTTAGCACCGCAGCCTCACTGCTCCAGCGACCCGGGTTCAATTCTGGGTACTGCCTGTGTGGAGTTTGCAGGTTCTCCCTGTGTCTGCGTGGGTTTCCTCCGGGTGCTCCGGTTTCCTCCCACATGCCAAAGACTTGCAGGTTGACAGGTAAATTTGCCATTATAAATTGCCACTAGTACAGGTAGGTGGTAGGGCAATATAGGGACAGGTGGGGATATGGTAGGAATATGGAATTCGTGTAGGATTAGTATAAATGGGTGGTTGATGGTCGGCACAGACTCGGTGGGCCGAAGGGCCTTTTTCAGTGCTGTATCTCTAAATTAAACTAAACTAAACTCAGTTAAACTAAATGGGGCGGCATGGGCTGGGAATGGCATGGGTGATCTACGAAGGTGGTTGTGTATGGCACGGGAGCAAGGTGTATTATGAGGAATGGCAGGTGATTATATGGGAAGCCTGAAATGTTTAGGATGTTATGGCATGAGTTTGATTGCATGGGAATGTTGGATTGGAATCGGACGGGGAGTTAAAGGGAGTGCAATATAGATAGTCATTTCAGCACGAGCATTTCCGGATCTCTGCTGGTGTATAAGAAACCACCGTGATTCGAGTACTGAACCCTGGGAAACATCACTCAAAAACCCTTTCCTTACCGAACAACAGCCATTAACCACAATGTTGAGAAACAAGTTGTGACTGTCCTCATCTGTAATTACAAGATGTCAGATTTATTGTAAATCTGGTATTACGCATTTTAGTTCAATAATCTTATTTTGTTTATTTTTCAATCCTCTCTCTGATTCCAGTTGTAATTCCTGTTCTGTTAAAAATCTATTTCCTAATACTGTCATGATGTTTTAATTTAAATCCTGTCTCCAGCAGAAATACCCCGAACTTCTTTAAACTGGTGTTTTTACTCCCAACCTGATACTTTATTTTTCTGGGAATTTCCCTTTGTTACACTTAACTTAGTAATGATTGAGATTATTTGTTTCATTGATTTTTCAGTGGACACATTTCCAATTATTGCATTGAAGTAATTGAATTCCGTGTTGCCTGTCACAGGTGAGGGAATCTCTCAGTCAGTCCAATATCTAACTTTCTATACAAGAGCAAAATGCTGCAGATGCTGCATCTGAAATAAAAACAGAAAATGCTGGAAATATTCATAGGTCCGACAGCATCTGTGGAGAGAGAAGTATAGTTATTGTTTCAGGTCAGTGACCCTTCGTCAGAACTGGGAGAGGTGACAGATGGTACAGATTTTAGGCCAGGCAAGGAAAGGAGGGAGTGGAGGAAAGTACAAATGGCATGGTCTGTAATAGTGTGAAAAACAGGAGAGATTATATCACCAATTGATGATAGAGAAATGAAAAATGGAATGGTAATGGGAGAAGTAAATAAACAAATGATGCGTGCAGATGAGGTGTAAATGGGAACATGTGAAATCACCACACACAGCTGCCACTGACACCACTAACAGCTTAGATGTCATAGAGTCATAGAGTTATATAGCACAGAACCAGGTCCTTAATCCCATCGTGTCTGTGCCGGCCATCAAATACTTATCTATTCGAATCCCATTTTACACCACTTGGCCCCGCGTCTGGCGTTCAAAGTGCTCCTCTATATACTTCTTAAATGCTGCGCGGGTTCCTGCCTGTACTACACCTTCAGGCAGTGTCTTACAAATTCGAATGACCCTCTGGCGGAAGAAAATCCTAAAATCCCATCTAAACCTTCAGCCCCTCATCTTACATCTATGCACCCTGGTCATTGACGCTCCGCTAATAGAAAAAAACTTTTCTTCCTATCTATCCTATCAATGCCCCTCATAATTTTCTATACCTCAGTCATATCCCCCTCAGCCTTCTCTGCTGTAAGGAAAATAACCGCGCCTTTTCAGTCTCTCTTCATTGCTGAAATGCTCCGGCCCAGGCAACATTCTGGTGGATGTCCTCTGCAACCTCTTCAGTGCAATCACAGCCTTCCTATAGTGTGGTTCCCAGAACTGTACACAGTACTCCAGCTGTGGCCGAACTAGCATTTTCTGCAGTTCCATCATAACCTCCCTGCCCTTATATGTTTTGCTTAAGAAGGCAAGTATTCCATATGCCTTCCTAGCAAACTTATCTACCTGTGCTGCTGCCTTCAGTGATCTATCGACAAGCACACCAAGGTCCATCTGACCCTCTGTACTTCTCAGGGTCCTACCATCCATTGTATATTCCCTTACATTGTAACCCCTCCCAAAATGTATCATCTCATACTCATCAGGGTTAAATTCCATTTGCTACAGCTCCGCCCATCTTACCAGCCCATCTATACTGTCCTGTAATCTAAGGCTTTCCTCCTCACTATTTATGACACCACCAATTTTCGTGTCATCTACGAACTTACTGATCATACCACCTATATTCTCGTTTAATTCATTAATGCACAGGAGAAACAGCAAGGGTGCCCGCACGGATCCCTGCGGTGCACCACTAGTCACATGTTTCCACTCGCATAAACAACTCTCGATCATTACCCTATGCCTCCTGCCACTTTGCTAATTTTGGATCCAATTTGCCAAATTGCCCTGGATCCCATGGACTCTTACCTTCTTGACCAATCTCCCATGTGGGATCTTATCAAAAGCCATACTGAAGTCCATGTAGGCTGCATCACTTATTTTACCCTCATCTGCACATCTAGTTACCTCCTCGTAAAATTCAATCAAGTTAATTAGACACGACCTCCCTGACAAAACCATGCTGACTATCCCTGATTAATTCCTGTCTCTCCAAGTGGAGAGCAATCCTGTCCCTCAGAATTTCTTCAAATAGATTCCCAACCACTGATGTCAGACACACCTGCCTGTAATTACCTGGTTTATCCCTGCTACCCTTCTTGAATAATGGCACCACATTCGCTGCCCTCCATTCCTCTGGTATTTCTCCAGTGACCAGAGAGAATTAGTAAATTTGTGTCAGAGCCCCTGCTATCTCCTCCCTTGCCTTACATAACAGCCTGGGATATATCTCACCTGGGCCAGCGGATTTGTTCACTTTTAAGCCCCCTAAAACAGCTAATATTTCCTCCCTCTCAATGCTAATATGCTCCAGTATATCACAATCCCGCTCCGTAATCTCGACACCTACATCGTCCTTCTCCTTAGTGAACACTGATGAAAAATAATCATTGCAAACCTCAGCAGATCCGCACACAGATTGTCACTTTGATCCCTAATGGGCTCTCCACTTTCTCTGGTAATTCTCTTGCCCTTAACATAATTATGAAACGACTGAGGATTTTCCTTTATCTTGCCCACCAGTGTTTTTTCATGTCCCCTCTTAGCTCTCGTAATTACTCTTTTAAGAACCCCTACAGTTTCTATACTCCTTCAGTGCCTCCGCTGTTTGCAGTGCTCTGAATCTGCCATAAGCCTCCTTTTTCCCTTATCCAATCTTTTATATCCGTTGACATCCAGGGTTCCCTGGACCTGTTGGTCCTACCCTTCACTTTAGCAGATACATGTCTGAACACTCGCTATTTTCTCTTTGAATGACTCGCATTAGTTTTATGTAGAGTTTCTACAAGTAGCTCTCCCATTCCACTTTGGCCAGATCCTGTTTGATCATATTAAAATCGGCCTTCCCCCAATTCAGTTACTTTATTTCCTGTGCATCTTTCCCCTTCTCCATAAGTACCTTAAATTTTACAGAGCTATCCACGAAATGCTTGATCACTGACACGTCATTACCTGTGATGTGACCACCTCACTAACCGTACTATCCACGACGGCCTCCGCATCGCGTATGCTCCACAGTGAGTCCATCCGCAGATCCAGGTGCGCATTGCAGTCAACCAGTAGCTGCAGCTAGACACATTTCCTGCACACATCGTTGCCAGGGACATGGCAAGTTTCTCAGATTTCCCTCCTTCACAGGAGGAGCATATCACAGGGCTGAGCTCTATTGCCCTGACTTACCCTTAGAATAAGCTCCTTAGTTACACCCTTTAATACAGAGTAATAATTAGGGTAGGAACCTTATTCCACTCCATACACTACCACTCAGAATCTAAAATCCCTACCTTTACATTTAATTCAGCGATTGAAAGTAGTAAAAATAGGCTAGAAACACCCACCTGTTCCTACTTACCAATCAGCTGCCTCAACTTATCTTGCCCACCAGTGCTTTTTCATGAACCCACCCCTCTATACTTCCAATACACCTCTAGGGTCACCGTTGTGTTCAGCGCTCTGAATCTGAAATCCTGATACAATCGTCTATATCCCGTTACATCCAGTGTTCACTGAACTTATTGGTCCTACCCTTCATCTTTACTGGAGCATGCTGGCACTGAACTCTTCCTATTTCCTTTTTGAATGACTCCCACTGGTCTGATGTAGACTTTCCTACTAGTACTTGCTCCCAATCCACACTGACCAGATCCTGTTTTATCATATTGAAAGCAACCTTCCCCCAATTCAGTACTTTAATTTCCAGTCCCTCTTTGTCCTTTTCCATAACTACATTAAATCTTACAGAGTTATCGTCAAAATCCCCGAAATGCTCCCCCACTGACACTGCCACCACTTTTCCGGCTTTATTCCCTAAGATTAGGTCCAGCACTGCCCCTTCTCTTGTAGGACTTTCTACGTGCTGGTTCAAAAAGCCCTCCTGGGTACACTTAACGAATTGCGCCCCTTTAAGCATTATGCACGGCGTTCTTCCCTATTCTGGTATGAAACTCTTGAAGTCAACTTTGATGATTACACCTGCCTCTTAACTGGCCCACGGCTTTCACTGCTCCCCAACCTCCGTTAGTGGCCTCTAGCTGTCAATTCTAACCAGCCTTTGTTGCTGGTCTGTGGCTGCCGTTGTTCGCCAGCCTTGGTTACAGGGCTCTGGCACTTGCTGCTCCCCGGCCTCGGTTACTGGGCTCTAGGCCCTGCTGTACCGACCTCAGTTACTGGGCTACTAGCTCTCACCAAATTCCTAGCCTCGGTTGCTGGGCTATGGCTTCCACTCCTACCCGGACTGCCTCTCACTGCTCACACCCACAGGCTCTGATCCCTGGCTGGTGCCTAAATAATCTTCAGTGTACTAAGTGTGCGCTGACAACCAGTTCATGATTGCCATTAGGGCTCGCAGTGTGGCGAATTTGCACTTACTGGAAGCTACATATATTAATACACAGAGCCCTGTTCTTTGAAGGCAGAAAGAACACGTAAATTAAATGCTCCTGTTTCAGCTAAACAAAATAAGTGACATCCATTCGTTGACTCATTCCTCCGGGCAATGCCTTAATTGATCACTGTCAAGCTCCCTGGTTTAAATTGCAAACAAAGCTTAGCAGTTAACGGTCAGTCATCGGAAACTGATGCATTCTCCATGGCAGAGCCTCTACCAATCAGATTTCACTTGCCAACTGAGCAGCACCCTCTTCTCATATAGCATAAAATTACTGTTTTTTCCTCACATTCATATACTTTTGGATTGTCCTTATGAGTGTGTTTAAGCCGAAAAGCTGTGAGAATATGTCTCTATTTTCAGAAATACTCAAGTTTTGTAATATTAAACGACTATTTCAGTGTTTTCCTTTTATCATTTAATCTATCCTGCCTTCCTCCGTTTCACAGACCATCCCGTTTGTTAGTTTAGCTACAATCACTTCAATGCATCACTGGACACAGGAACACATATCGAAATCTCAATGAGTCCTCAATCAAACTGGCAACTTTGCGCACAGCCTGATGTATAATTTCCCTGTTTATTTCCCTTCCTCACAGTTAACTTGCTGACGATTGGGATCATGTCTCGGCGAAAGTGCGGTCTCTCCAATTGTGTCACTCGCTACCTGGTGGCCATAGCAGCGGCGGATCTACTGGTCATTATCTTCGACCTGATATTGAGGCACATTCCCATTGTTTATCTGGAACAACTTAATTCCTTGCGTTCCATCCTCGTGTGTAATATCCACGCAGTCCTGCTGTTTGCAGCCACAGACTGTTCTGTCTGGTTCACCGTCACTTTCACCTTTGATCGATTTGTGGCCATTTGTTGCCAGAAGCTGAAAAGTAAATATTGCACCGAGAAAACGGCAGCTGTGGTTCTGGTAACAGTGACTGTGCTGAGCTGTTTAAAGAACATCACCTGGTATGTTATTTTTACAGGTCGGTATTCGAAGGTGAACATGCCTTGGTTTTGTTCTGTTACAGATGGTATTCGGTTCTCTCGGGTCTGGATAACAATCGAGCTCTTCCGTCACATTCTAACCCCATTTGCCCCATTTGTGGTGATTCTTTTTCTCAATGCTTTCACTGTCAGACACATTTTAGTAAGTAGCAGAGCACGCAGCAGACTCCGGGCTCACAGCATTGGGGAGATTCGCAGAGACCCAGAGATGCAGAGCCGAAGGAAATCGATCATTTTATTGTTAGTTATCTCGGCAAATTTCATATTGTTATGGGCAGTATTCATGGTGGTTTCGATCTGGAGCCAGTTGTATAATTTAGGATATCGGTCTGTAATTCCACCAATGTTTCTGCTGCAAGTGGGTTACATGCTGCAGCTCCTGAGTTGCTGCACAAACACTGCGATTTATGCAGTGACCCAGGCTCAGTTCAGAGAGCAGCTGAAGAATGTGTTGAAATATCCCTTTACTCAAATTGGTAAATTCATTCAATAATGAGAGGAAGCGAATCACTGACTATTTCCAACAGCATCTAATTTCATTGCACATTTCCAGCAGCTGACGTATTGCATCTGTCACTATGATGACAGCGGGGTGGGACCTAAAACTGGCCCGATGGTGACAGAGCAGTGGGGCGCGCGGGTCTGGGTGGGAGGTGTTGGTGGGGTGATGGGGCGGGCAGCTTATCGTTATGGAGACAGGGTGCAGCCTGTTCCCATGCTGATGGCAAAATGAACAGTGAGCAGGGTCTGATGACTGCCGACCACGCCCATCGCGCTGACACAGCTCACTACGCTGAGAGCAGAGTATACTGGGGGAATGCGGCAACAGCAGCCCCGTCCACCGCGCTGACCCCGCCAACGCGCTGAGGGCAGAGTCTGTTGCTGAAAAGCGTCACCAGCGGCCCGGCCAACCGGCAGTCTCAACAGCAACCAGGCAACAACCAAAACTGCAACAACAGGAAGAATAGAGCAAGTGGTGAGAAGATTCAGCCTTAAGTACTTCATACCCGTTTATAAATCTTTATGATAATTTCGAAACTTTATCATCGTTTACAATTCTTAGAATCATTACAAATGATCTTAAGAACTGTATAATCCTTTATAGTCCTTTACTCTTCTTTATATTACTTTATAACCATTTTAACTATTTTATGACACGTTATAAACATTTATAATCCTTAATTATAGCCCTTTATAATGCTTTATAATACTATATAATCCACTATAGAACTTGAGATACCTTTATAATACTTCGCGTTTCTTCAGACAATTTAAAATTATTTACAACCTTTTATGGTCCTTTCGAACCCTTGATAATCCGTTCTAATACTTTATAAACTTTTGTAATACTTTATAATCTTTATAATCCTTAAAAGCAATTTATAATGCTTAATAACTATTTTACTGATGCTAACTCTCTGTCCTCCTTTATAATCCGATAAGCCAGCATAATCCTTTATAACCCTTTTTACCAGTTCATAATAATCTCTCATCTTTATAATATGTATAGTCCTTTGCAGCCTTTTATAATCTTTCATAAGTCCTTAGAAGCCTTTGTAATTCTTTATTACCCTTTTTATCTTTATAATCGTTTGAATCGTTTATAACCCTTCAACATCTTTAAGAATTCTTTCTTTTTTTATAATCCTTTATAACCTTTTAACCCTTCAGAATCCACTGTAACATTTTATAATACTTTATAACATCTAATATCAATTTATATTTTGTAATCCATAATATGTTTTATATGTTATAACCCTTTACAAACCTTTATAATCCTTTATAACAGTTTATTATACATTGCAATTGTTTCTAGTCCTGTGCAATCATTTATAGCACTTTAGAATCCTTCACAATCATTCACAATTCTTGACAGAAGTCTATAATCATTCATAACTCTTTATTGCACTTTCTAACAGCGAATAATCCCTTAAACCCCGTGGTAATCCTGCATAACCCTTTTAATCCTTCCTAATCCTTTATCATTATTTATAACCCTTTATAAACATTTATAACACTTCACAATGCATTGCTATAATTTGGATTGCTTTATAATGATTTGTAGAACTTTATAACACTTTATAATAATCATAATCGTTTATAACGCTTTGTGATTCATCATAGCCCTGTACACTCATTTATGGAGACTTTACCACTTCATAATGCTTTATGAACGTTATAACCAATTATAATCCCTTCTAATCCGTTATAACCCTTCATAATACCTAATAACCTGAATAATTCTTTGAAAATAATATATTCCGCTATAACCCTTTATCACCCTTCATAATCCTGAGTAATCCTTTATAACATTATATAATTATTCATAGTATTTATAATGATGTATAATATTTTATGAACTTTATAATAATGCATTGTAAGCTTTTATAGTTCATTATAACCAGTCATACACCTTATTGGTCCTTTATAGAGTCATTACGACATAGAGAATCATTTACTACACAGGAGGAGGTCATTCGACGCACATAGGCCATGGCGGCTATCAGCAGAAATCAGTCAGTCCCACTCCCTCGCTCATTCTCTGTAGCCTTCGAGTTTATTTCCTTCAGGTGCCTATCCAATTTCCTTTTCGAATCATTGATTGTCTCTGCTTCCACTACCTACGTGGGAGGTGAGTTCCAGGACAGAAACACTCATTGCATAAATAAAATAGTTTCTAATGTTCCCCCTGCCTCTCTTGCCCAGAATTTTAAACTGTGTTCCCTAGCCCTTTCACCAGCAGCTAACTGAACATTTTTTTTTCCTTTTCTAACTTATCTAAGCCTGTAATATCTTGTTCACCTCTAGCAAAACTCCCCACAATCTATTTTCCACCAAAGAGAACAAGCGCAGCTTTTCCAACCTAACCTTGTAACTCAGATCCCCAATTCCTGGAACCATTCTGAAAAGTCTCCTCTGCAAGCTCTCAATGACTCTCATATTCTCCCTGAAGTGTGACTGGAACTGGACGCATTGATCTAGTTGGGACCCAACCAAATCTTTATATAGGTTCAGCATAGGTTCTACACCTTCGTACACAATGCTTCTATTTATGAAGCCGAAGATGCAACCAGATTTACTAACCACGCTCTCAATAAATCCTGCCACAGTCAAAGACTGATGCACATGCTGCCCCCGTTCCCTCTGTTCGTACACACCGTTTTGAGCTGTGTCATTAAGTCTATATTGCCTTACCCTATGCCTTCTGGCAAAATGCATCGCCTCACACTTGTCTGTATTAAATGTAATCTGCCACTTGTCTATCCATTGTGCTAGCCTATCTAGTTCCTGCGACAGGCAGTTCACAACATCCGCTCTGTTTGCAATCGCTCCAAGTTTGGCATCAAATAACAAAAACAAAGAACAAAGAACAACACAGCACAGTAATAGGCCATTCTGTCCTCGAAGCCTGCACCGATCTTGATGCCTGTCTAACTAAAATCTTCTGCACTTCCGGGAACCATATCCTTCTATTCCCATCCTATTCATGTATTTGTCAAGACGCCTCTTAAACGTTGCCATCTACCAGCCTCCATCACCTCCCCAGGCAGCAAGTTCCAGGCAATCACATCATCTGCACATTTTGGAATTCTACTCTGTATTCCAAATGCATGTCATTAATATATAGAGCAAAAGGAGCAGAGGTCCGAGCACTGATAGGGAGGAACAGCACTATCCACTATCCTCCGGTCTGGAAAAAAAAAATAATTTACCAAATCTCCCCGTTATCTGTCCTTGAGCCAATGTTTTATCCAATTAGACACTGACCGGTCTATTCCATATGCTTCAATTTTGTTAACATGCCTTTTATGTTGTACTTTGTCGAAGACTTTCTGAAACTCCATATTGACCGCATCCATCACATTCCCTTCAATATTCCTTCACTGTTATTTCATCAAATACATTAATTGGATTTGTCAACCATGATCTGCCTTTAGGAATTCCGTGCTCGCTATCCCTACTGATGTTAATCTCTAAACAGTAGGTGTAGTGCATTTGCATGTCCAAAAAGCATTCGATAAGATGCCACATAAAAGGTTACGACACAAGACAAGTGATTATGCTGCTGGGGGAAATATATTAGAATAGATGTAGAATGGCTAACTAACAGGAAGCAAAGGCTTGGGATGAATGAGTCATATTCCGGTAGGAAAACTGTAACCCGTGAGGTGCCATAGGGATCAGTGATGGGCGGCAACTATTTACAGTCTATTTTAATGAATTACATAAAGTGGATAAAGTGACCGACTAAATTGTAGCCAATTTTGCTCACAATACGAAAATAGGTCGGAAAGCAAATTGTGAGGAGGGTGCAGAGTTATATGAAGTGTTAGAATTGGTTAGGTGAGTGGGAAAAACATTGGCAAATGGAGTATAATTGGGAAAATGTGAGCTAGACTACTTAACTTGGAAGAATAGGGGTAAAAAACAAATATTATTAAAATGGAGAGCGATGGAAAAATTCTGCGGTGCAGGGGGACCTGGGTATCGTTGTACATGAATCAGAATAATTAAGCATGTAGAAATAGCAAGTAATTAGGAAGGCACATGGAATGCTGACATTTATTGCAAGGCGGGGTGGAGTATAAAGTTGGGAATTCTTGCTAAAACTGCACATAGCGTTGCTGAGACAGACTTAGAGTACTTTATAGAGGTTTGGTCACCATACTTAAGGAAGCATATACTTGTATTGGCAGCAGTTCAGAGAAGATTCACTCGGCTGATTCCTGGGATGAGTGGTTTGTCTTATAAAGAAAGGTTAAGCAGGTTGAGCCTATAGTGTTTGGAGTTTAGAAGAATGAGAAGTGATGTTATTGAGGCATGTACGATTCTGAGGGGGCTTGACAGGGTAGCTGCAGAGAGGATGTTTCCTCTCGTGGGGGAATTTGGAACTGTTGGGCACAATCTGAAAAATACGGAAATCTCCCATTGAAGGCAGGGATGAGGAGGAATTTCTTCTCCTCCAGGGTTGTTAGCGTTTGGAATGCTCTTTCCCAGAAAGAGTTAGCGGCTGGGTCAATCAACGTATTCAAGGCTGGTGCAGGCAGATTTATCATTGACAAAGGAGCCAAGAGTTTTTGGGGCAGGCATTAAAGTGGAGTAAGGCCACAATCCAATCAGCCATGAATGGTGCAGCAAGCTCGAGAGGCCAAATAGCCTACTCTTTCTCCTGTTTCTTATGTCCTTATGTTATTTTCTTATATTTCTAATCGTAGCCATAGAATGACCATCAATAACTACCCTTTCTGTTACCACATTGTTGACACTGGTGTCCCCAATGTCCGTGCCCCCTTCCTCTCCCCCGTCTAACTGCTGTCCCTCAGCGGTATCATTTGAAAGCACAGCGTTATTTTTGACATGTCTTCTTATGACACTCAACTCTACCGCACCACCATTTCTCTTCACGTTTCCAGTGCTGCGAAATTATCAGACTGCTGATCCAACGTCCATGTTTGAAAATGCAACAAATTCATCCAATTAGCTACTGTGATGACGAAACACAAATTTCATCAGCTCCGACACAAACTCAATTCCATACTTACTGATTACATGCCTTTAATATAAAATAAACCAATTTGGAAGACAACCAGATTCGATACATTTTTTTCAAGCAGCCTATGTGGTCCATGATAAGCTGCTAAATGGCCGATGAAGCCAAAGTGTTTGGGAAGATGGGCATTCTCCAAGGGTCAGGTTGTGAGGAAAAATTAGATAAACTAAACCTGTATTCCCTGGAATACAGAAGGTTACGGGGTAATTGCTCACTCTCTCAGTCACGGGAGGACCGTACGTAATGTTGCTCAGTCAACATAAACTGATGAGATACATCCAAGAATACTGATGGAAGTAAGGCAGGGAATTCTGGAGATACTGGCCATAATTTTCCAATCCTTCATAGATAAGTGTGCGGCCAGAGGACCAGAGAATTGCAAATATTACACCATTGCTCAAAAAGTGTGCAATTGCAACCTCAACATCTACAAACTAATCAGTTTAACCTTGGGGGTGGGAAATCATTTATAAACAATAATCCATGAGAAAAGTAACAATTATTTGGACAAATTTGGATTTATTAAGGAAAGTCGCATGGAGTAGTTAAAGGAAAATCATGTTTAACTACTTGCTTGAGTTTTTTTTTGATGAGGCAATGGAAAGGTTGATGAAGGTAATGTGGTTTATGTGGTGTACATGGACTTCCAAAAGACATTTTATAAGGTGTCACGTAACAGATATGTCAACAAAATTAGAGCCCATGGAATAAAAGGGACAGTAGAAGCATGGATTCTAGGTTGGCTGAGAGATAAGCGAGTAGTGGTGAACAGTTGTTGCTCAGACAGGAGGATGATATTTAATGGGGTTTCCCATGGGTAAGCATTAGGGCCACTGCTTTCTTTGATCTAGATTAATGACTTAGAGTTGGGGGTGCAGAGCATAATTTCAAAATTTGAAGATGACACAAAACCTGGAAGTATTGTGATCTGTGAGGAGGGTAGTGAGAGATTGCAAGAAGACATAGACAGGCTGGTGGAATGGGCGGGCATGTGACAGATGTAATTTAATGTAGAAAAGTGCGAAGTGATTCATTTTCGTAGGAAGAACGAGAAGAGGCAATTTAAAATAAGGGGTACAATTCTAAAACGAGTGCAGGAGCAGAGGGATCTGGGGATATATCAGCACATATCACTGCAGGTTGCAAGGCAGGTTGAGAAAGCAGTTAATACAGCATATGGAATCCTGGGCTTTATAAATAGAGCGATAGCATACAAAAGTAAGGAAGTAATGGTAATGCTTTATAAAATGCTGGATCTGCCTCTACTGGAGATTGTGTCCAGATCTGAGCACCACACTTTAGGAAGGATGCTTACGCAGTTGAAACGGTACACAAAAGATTTACAAGATTGGTTGCAGGGCAAGGAAATTCTGAAAGGTAGATGCTGCAGAAGCTGGAACCATTCCCCTCAGAGAAACTTGAGAGGAAATTTGATAGAGGTGCTCAAAATCACGAAGGGTCTGGAGAGAATAGATAGGGAGAAACTGTTGCAATTGGTGGAAGAGGCAAGAACCAAGCAACACTGATTTAAAGTGATTGTCAAAAGAAGCAAAGGCGGCTTGAGGAAAAACCTTCTTTATGCAGCGAGTGGTTAAGATCTGGAATGCACTAGCTGAGCGTGTCGTGGAGGCAGATTCAATCGTGAACTTCAAAAGGAAATTGGAGAACTTTTCTGAAGAGAAACAATTTGTAGGACTATGGGGAATTGGCGGGGGAGTGGGACTTGGTGTGTTGCTCTTGTAGAGAGCCAGCCCAGCCACAAGGGGTCAAATGGTCTCCTTCTGTAAACATTCGACGATTCTTTGGGAAACCATTTAAACGTTCTGACTATGAGAAGAGCTTTGAAAGCAAAAGTAATCTGTTGATACACAAACCCACTCACATTGGGGAGAGGCTGTTTATCTGCACCGCATGTGGGAAGGGATTCACTTTATATCAACACCTGCTGATCCACAGGTGAGTCCACACCAAGAAGTGGTTCTTCATCTGCTCCGTGTACGGAAAGGAATTTAACTGATCATCGAACCTGCTGAGATTCCAGCAAGTTCACAAGTGACTGCAGGGGTTTATAAAGCTCTGGCTGGGCCACAAATAGAGTATTGTATCCAGTCGTAATTACCACACTTTAGGAAAGATGTGAAGGTCCTAGAAAGGGTGCATGGGAGATTTGCCAGAACGGTTTTAGGAGTGAGAGATTTTAGCTACAAGGTTGGGTTGGAGAAGCTGTGTTGGTTCACCTTGGAGCAAAGGAGATGATGGGAAATCTGATCGAGGTGTTCAAAATTATGACAGGGCTAGGTAAGGTAGACAAAGAAAAGCTGTTCCTATAAACTGATAGTACACCGGCTAGGGAACACAGATTTGCGGGGTTGGGCAAAATATACAGGGGGGATGTGAGGAACTATGTTTTTACATAGTGAATGATAATGACCTGGAACTCGCTGCCTTACAGTGTGGTAGAAGTGGAGAAATTCAATGATTTAAAAAGGCAAATGAATGGGCACTTCCCGGATTTAAACCTGCAGACCTATAGGGATAGAACGGGGGAATGGGATTATTAGATTTGTCTAAAGGCAGCTGGCATCAAGTCAGAAAGCTGAATGTCCTCCTTATGTGCTGTATTTACTGTGACTTATTTGTGTAATCTGTCCTTGTCAGGTTTTAGTTTAGGCAGGCTTCAAGATCGGTGCAGGCTTCGAGGGCCAAATGACCTGTTCCTGTGCTGTACCGTTCTTTCTTCTTTGTTAATTTAACCCGTGGAGACAAGGTACCATTCAGGTAAATCTATGCTGCACTGTCTCCAAGGCCAATATATCCTTCCGAAGGTGTGGTGCACAGAAGTGAACACAATAGTCCAGAAGTGGTCTAACCAGGGCTTTGTATATCTCAGTACTGATACTTGACAACTTTTCTCATGGACAGAAGTGACTAACCATTTTTCCTTCCACATTTAAAGACGTTTGATATTCAGGTCCTCATGAATCAAGTGACAGTCAGACCTTGATGTGTTGTTTGATTTGAATTTCCCATTTGTCAATCTTCCCCTTCCAGATCCCTGTAAAAGGAGTTTACAAAAGCCATGACTGTCAGTCCAGCAGCGGAATTCACAATATTCTCTCCCCTTGCTTCCTGGTCCAGGATGGCTGCAGAGGCGCCCTGCAGCACATTGTCCCCTCCAAAAATGGCAGCCGTTAACCCGGGCCTGTCACCGGGTGAAACACCGCAGCTGCCACCCTGCTTGGTGTAAATGTGAGACCTGGAGAATGTTATGGGGGTTTGAGGCCTACACCAGGTGATTGGAAGTCGGAAAATGTTCCCTGTTTTGCACTGGAGTCTGGGTCTGCACTCAGTGAGTGTGAAGCTTAATTTGCCCCGGAGTTTATGAACCCGTTCCCTCCAGCCTCCTCCTTCAATTTCCATTCCATTTCCAGGACTTTATCTCAAATTCCTTTGCAGATATGGTTCTCTTGTCCTCACCTTCCACCCCACCAGACTGTGCATTCAATGCCGCATCCTCCATCATTTCCCCCATCTCTAGTGTGATGCCTGCAAACACATCTTCCCCTTGCATTTAAGTATTCCGCAGGGACCATTCCCTCCGTGACACCCTGCTCCAAACCTTTATCCCATTCAATACCCACTCTCCCTCCCATGCAAGAGCAGGGGATGTAGCAACTGCCCTAACACAGTCTGACTGTCCAAGGCCGTAAATACTCACTCAAGATGAAACAGCAATTCATTTGTACTTCATTAAAGTCAGCATACTGTATTCACTGCTCATGTTGCAGTCTCCTCGACAATGGGGAGATAAACGCAGACTAGGTGACCACTTTGAACATTTCTATACAGACTACAAGCTTGACCCTGAACTTCTGATCTCCTGTCATTTTAATTCTCGACCTTGCTGCCATGCTGACATCTCTGTCGTCAGCCTTCGGAACTGTTCCAATGAAGTTCAACAGCCGCTCGAGGAAGAGCACCTCATCTTTAATTAGGCATTACAATTCGGCGCAGACTCGTTGGGCCGAAGGGCCTGTTTCAGTGCTGTATGACTCTAAGATCAGCCACCCTCTTATTGAATTACAGAGCAGATATCAGCCTATGCCTGGAAAATGTCTGGGTCTTGATGCATTTCTACATGCAGTCATGAATGGTGCTCAGCATTGTTCAACCAGCAGCGAACTTCTCCATTTCTGACCTTATGATTGAAGGAAGGTCATTGATGAAGCAACTGACAATGGTGGGGCTTGGATACTATCATGCAGAACTCCTGCAGTGATATCCAGTTGCGGAGATGATTGACCACCAACAGCTACAACCATCCTCCTTTGCACGAGGTACATTTCCAACCAGCGGAGTGTTTTCGCCCCGATTCCCATTAACTTCAGTTTTGCTAGGACTCCTTGATGCCATACTCGGTCAAATGCTGCCTTGAAATCAAGGGCAGTGGCTCTCACCTCACCTCTTGAGTTTAGCTCTTTTGTCCATGTTTGACCCAAGGATGTACTGAGGTCAGGAGCATAGTGGCCCTGGCGGAATCCAAACTGAGCGTCACTGAGCAGGCTATTGCTAAGCAAGTGCAGCTTGATAACATTGTCGGTGACACCATCCATCACTTTACTGATGATCGAGAGTAAACTGATAGCGCGGTAATTGGCTGGGTTCGATTTGTCCTGCTTTTTGTGTACAGGACATAACTGGGAAATTTTCCGCACTGCCAGGTTGCTGCCAATGTTGTAGCTGTCCTGGATCAGTTTGACTCGAGGTGTGGAAAGCAATGAACACAGGACTTCAGTAGAATTGCCGTTATATCGTCAGGGCCCATAGTTGTTGCAGTATCCTGAGCCTTCAGTCGTTTTTTTTTATATAAACCCAAGTCAAGCGAATTGGCTGAAAACAGGGATCCGTGATGCTGGGGACCTCAGGGACAGGTCGAGATGGATCATCCATTTGGAACCTATGGCTGGGGATTGTTAGAAATTCTTTAGCTTTATCTTTAGCACTGATGTGATGAGCTCCCCCATCATTGAGGATGGGGATATTTGTGGAGCCACCTCCTCCAGTTCGTTATTTAATTGTCCACCACCATTCACGATTGAATGTGACTTGACTGCAAAGCTTAAATCTGATCTGTTGGATATGAGATCGTTACGTTCTGTTTACTGCGTGCTGCTTACACTGTTTTGCATGCTGTAAGGCGCAAGTTACCTGGTTGACACCTCATTTTTAGGTATGCCTGGTGTTGCTGCTGGCATGCCTTCCTGAACTCTTCATTGAACTGGGGTTGATACCCCGGCTTGATGGTAATGGCAAAATGAGGAACATGCCGGGCCATGAGATTACAGATTATGGTTGAGTACAATCCTGCTGCTACTGATGGCCCACTGTACCTCAAGGATGCCAGGTTATGAGTTGCTGGATCTGTTTGAAATCTATCCCATTTAGCATGGTGGTAGTGCCGCACAAAACAATGGAAGATATCCTCAATGTGAAGGTGGGACTTTGTCTCCACAAGGACTGTGTACTGGTCACACCTCCCAATACTGTCAGTGACAGATGCATCTGCGGCAGGCAGATTGGTGAGACGCGGTCAAATAAGTTTTTTTCCCTTGAGTTGGTCCCCTCACTTTCTGCCACATGCCAAATCTAGCAGCTATGTCCTTTTGGACTCGGCCAGCTTCTTCAGTAGTGGTGCTCCTTAGCCACTCTTGCTGACAGCCATTGGATCTTCCCAACCAGAGTACATTCGGCACACATGCAACCCTCAGTGTTTCCTCCTGGTGCTGTTCAACATGGAGGTGTACTGATTCATCAGCTGAGGGAGGGCGGTAGGTGGTAATCAAGAGGAGGTTTCCTTGCCCATGTTTGACCAGATGGCATGAGGTTTCATGGGGGCCAGAGTCAATGTTGTGGACATACAGGTCAGCACCATCCCTACAGTATACCACTGTACCTACACCTCTATTGGGTCTGTCCTGTCGTTGAGCAAGTGCCGTTTGATAGCACTGTCGATGATCCCTTCCGTCACTTTGCTGCTAACTAAGAGTGGACTTCTAGAGGAATCGTCTGGGCCTTTGTGTTACTGGTCTGGTGACATCACCGCTATACCACTGGCTTCTCTGCATGTTTCTATGTACGTGAAGCTTATCCAAAGTTCTAACTAGGAAGCAAAGTGAAACATAACTTTGAAGTAAGTCTTTTTCGGTTTTGACTCAAGTTGTATGACCATTCCGCTTTTTGTTAAATATTCCGCAGCATGAATGTGTTTTTTTTTCTTTCACTAGTGACTCCGTTAATCTGCAATGGAAACTGCTTGAAGCAATTAACAGGTTACTTTAGCTTGGAGAAAAAGCCCTTTCGGCCTTCAAAATTCATGCTGGTCAGGTTCGGTCCGTTTCCTGTACACCTGTATCAAGCATAGGGCACATCAAGGGCAATTTGGGTTGGGAACAAATGCCGGCCTTGCCAGCGAACCTCATATCTCTTGAAAAGATTAAACAAAAACATATCTTCCTCTATTTGTTTTAAAATATCGATGTTCCTGAGTTGAATAGAACAGCAAGTAACAATCACAAATGTTTTCGAAAATAATATTACCATCTCTTACCTTGTCTGACTGAAGTTAATAAGAGGTCCTTACCAGTGATAAGCAAAGGGATGACCTTATGTGCTGGGGGCTGGAATAGGAGGCGTCCACCTTGGGTACCTGGTCCCTTGGTAATTGGACCATTGAATGAGAAGATGTAATTGGTCAAGAGATTGGCATAAGACAACCACCAGCCCCCAAATTAAAGTACATAAATAGGCATCAGAGAAGAGAAAAACACGGACGAGATGAGGAGGCTCCTCAAGGTGGATCCATGTTCACTTCGGCTCAATACCGTGATCAGCCAAAAGGCACGGCAGTGAACAGTAAGGCAGACAGCAGAGGCCAGGCCATTCCATCCATTCGATCCCGGATAGTAAACCATTCTCACCTGTCACAGGTCAGACAGCAGAGACCAAGGTGCAACTGCAATTATGGGTGATGTTAATCTGCATATAGACTGGACAAAACTAATTATCAATAATACTGGAGAGGATAAATTTCTGGAGTGCGTACATAATTTGTTTGGTCCAATCTGTTGAGGAACCTGCTACAGAACAGGCCATCCTAGACTGGGTATTGTGAAATGAGAATGTGCTAGTTCACAATCTTGTTGTGTGGGGCCACTTGGGAAAGAACGACCATAACATGGTAGGATGCATCATTCAGATGGAGAGTGAGAGAGTTGATTCCTGGACTAAAGTCCTGAATTTAAATAAAGGAAACTATGCAAATATGAAGCGCAACATGGCTCTGATGGATTGGGGGACGTTACTTAAAGGGTTGACAATGGATAGGCAATGGCTAGCATTTAAAGAGCGCATGGATGAATTACAACAATTGTTCATTCCTGCCTGGTGCAAAAATAAAACGGGAAAGGTAACTCAACCGTGGCTGACAAAGTCAGGGATAGCATTAGATCCAAAGAGGAGAAGCATAAAATGGCCAGATCAAGCAGCAAAGCTGTGGATTGGGAGCAATTTAGAATTCAGCAAAGGAGGACAAAGTGATTGATTAGGAAGGGGAAAATAGAGCATGAGTGTACGCTTGCGGAGAGCATAAAAACTGACTGTAAAAGCTTCTATAGATGTGTGAAGAGAAAAAGATTAGTGAAGACAAATTTGGGTCCCTTACAGTCAGAAACGGGGGCATTTATAATGGGGAAAAAATAAATTACAGACCAATTAAATACATACTTTGGTTCTGTCTTCACAAAGGAGGACACAAATTATCTCCCAGAATCTTGGGGAACATAGGATCTAGTTAGAAAGAGGAACTGTATGAAAGCAGGAAATGGAGTTCGGGAAATTGATGGGATTGAAAGCCGATAAATCCCCATGACCTGGTAATCTGCATCCCAGAGTACTTAAGGAAGCGGCCCTAGAAATAGTAGATGCATTGCTGGTCATTTTTCAAAATTATAAAGATTCTGGAACAGTTCCAACGGATTGGAGGGTAGCTACTGCACCCCCACTATTTTTAAAAAGGAGGGAGAGAGAAAACAGGGAATTATGGACCGGTTAGCCTGACATCATTGTTGAGGAAAATGCAAGAGTCCAGTGTAAAAAATGTAATAGCAGAGTACTTGGAAAACAATGTCAGGATCGGACCAAGTCAACATGGATTTACGAAAGGAAAATCATACTTTATAAATCTACTGGAAACTTTTTGAGGATGTAACTAGCAGAATAGATAAAGGAGAACGAGTGGATGTGCTGTATTTGGACATGCAGAAGGCTTTCGATAAGGTCCCAAATAAGAGATTAGCGTGCAAAATTGAAGCAAGTGGGATTGGGGGTAAGGTACTGATATGGAAACAGAATTGGTTGGCAGACAGCAAAAAAAGAGTAGGAATAAAATGGGAATTTTTCCAAGTGGCAAGCAGTGACTAGTGGCGTACCGCAGGGATCAGTGCTGGAACCCAGCTATGCACAATATCTACAGTCATAGAGAGATGCAGCAATCAAACAGGCTCTTTGGCCCAACGAGTCTTTGCCTACTGACAACCACCCAGTTATACTAATCTTACGTTAATCCCATATTTCCTACCACATTCCCACCGTTCTCTTACCTATTCTAGGGGCAATTTACAATGGTCAATTTACTATTATCAACCTGCAAGTCTTTGGCTGTGGGAGGAAACCATACCACCGGGCAGAAACCCGTGCAGTCACAGGGAGCACCCGGGTCGCTGGAGCTGTGAGGCTGAGGTGCTAACCACTGCGCCACTGTGCCACCCGAATATTAATGATGTAGATGAAGGAATTAAATGTAACATATCCAAGTTTGCAGATGAGACTAAACTGGGAGGGAGTGGGAGCTGTGAGGAGGATGCAAAGAAGCGCCAGTGTAATTTGGACAGGTTGAGTGAGTGGGCAAATGCATGGCAGATGCAGTATAATGTGGATAAATGTGAGGTTATGCACTTTGGTGGCAAAAACAGAAAGGCATACTATTATCTGAACGGCGATATATTGGAAAATTGGGAGGTGCAGCGAGAACTGGGTGTCCTTGTGCACCGGTCGCTGAAAGAAAGCATGCAGGTGCAGCCAGCCATTAAGAAGGCATATGGTTGTTCGCCTTCATAGCGAAAGGATTCGAGTACAGTAGCAATGGCGTTTTGCTGCAATTATACAAGGACTTGTGAGACCACATCTGGAGTATTGTGTGCAGCTTTGGTCTCCTTATCTGAGGAAGGATGTTTTTGCTATGGAGCGAGTGCAGCGACGGTTCACCAGACTGATTCCTGGAATGGCAGGACTGGTGTATGAAGAGAGATTGGGTCAATTCGGCTTGCATTCGCTACAGCTTAGAAGAATGAGAGGGGAGCTCACAGAAACCTACAAAATTCTAACAGGACTGTACAGACTAGATGCAGGAAGGATGTTCCCGATGGCAGAAAGCCCAGGACAAGGGGTAACATTCTTAGGATAGGGGGTACGCAATTCAGGACTGAGATGAGGAGAGATTTCTTCCCCCGAAGACTGGTGAACCTGTGGAATTCCATACCACGGACAGCAGTTGAGGCCAGTTCATTAAAATATCTTCCAGAAAGGGTTTTATGTAGTTCTTTGGGCTAATGGGATCAAGGCATATAGGGAGAAAGCGTGAACAAGTTACTGATTTTGGAGGAACAGCCTTGATCGTATTGAATGGCAGAGCAGGCTCGAAGGGCCGAATGGCTTAATCCCAGTACGATTTGTCTATGTTTTCTATTCCATCAATCCAATCCAGGATAGCAAACCATTCTCCCTGTCGCAGTTCAGAAAGCAGAGACCAGGCCATTCCATCCAACCGATCCGGGATAGAAAACCATTTTCACATGTCACAGGTCGGAAGTCCATATTGTCTATTCTGACTTTGTGTTGTATTTGAACTATTGCTCCTAAATAAACTGCTTATAAATCCACGACCTCCTTTTGGGTAATCTTTAACACTTGAACAGATCTTAGAGAAGTGTTGGAGAGGAATCACAGGGCGGAAAAAAAGGCTTGGTTTACTTGGTTTGTGAGAAACGATAATCTCAGTTTGCCATGAGTGATGATTTTGAAATTTTGAGACAGATAGAGCTTACACTCGGTGAAACGTGTGTGACCTTACTAAGAGGGGTCCAGAACGTTGAGAGAACTTTGAATGCATGAAGCCAGAAGTGCAATGCCGTTCGCACATCACTGGGAATAGTTGATCAGCAGCCTGACAAAAAAACAGTCACCAAAATGAAAACAAAATACTGGGGATGCTGGAAATCTTAAATTAAAAAAAACAAGTATTTCTGGAAATACTCAGCACGTCTGGCAGCATCTGTGGAGACAGAAGCAGAGTTAACGTTTCAGGTCAGTGACCCTTCGTCAGAACTGGCAAATATTAGAAATGTGAAAGGTTTTAAACAAGTAAAGCGGGGGTGGGGCAAGATATAACAAAGGAGAAGATGTAGATAGGACAAGGTCACAGAATAGCTGACAAGAAGGTCATGGAGCAAAGGCAAACAATATGTTAATGGTGTGTTGGAAGACAAAGCATTAGTGCAGATAGGGTGATAACGAACTGAGAATTGAACATCCACAAGCACAAACATTAAAATAGTGGGTAAGGAAACTGAACAAACTAAGATTAAATAAAATAAAATAAACACTGACAAAATATAAAAAAGAAAAATAGAAAAATTAATTCAAAATAGAAGTAAAATGGGGGCCCGTCATCCTCTGAAATTATTGTGAAAAACAGTCACACCTGGAATAATGTATTTTGGAAGATTCCAGTGGGGTTTACAATTCCATTCCCAGCGGTAGCTCTGAGAGCGTCCAGAAATGCAAATTTGGCTAAAAAAAAGGAATGAGAACAGTTGGGCAATGGTCATCATCTCTGCACCTCACAGTTCAATAAAACAAACACAAAGCATTGAAGGGACCAGCAGATAAGTTATAGAAGGAAAATAAAGTTGGCAGGGGAACATTTGCTTCTTGCACAATAAGTTCCTCTGGGATCAGGAGGTAATGACACTGCACATTAGATGTAGAGAAAATGAGAGCAAATCTTGGATTAAAATGATTTATAGACAGAAAATGCCAGACTAGATAAAGAGTTAGAAGATGTGAGGAGGGAATTTACCGGAATTAGACCAGTGTTAAAGCTCTGCCTCTCCTCAAGCTGAATCATGGGGAGGCGGTGGCGTAGTGTTGATACCACTGGACTAGTAGCCCCCAGAGGGCCAGGCTAATGCTCTGGGGACATCGGTTCGAATCTTACCATAACAAATCGGAAAATTTAAATTCAATTAATAAACGTCTGGAATTCAAATATCTATTCTAATGGTGACCATGAAACCATTGCCCATTGTTGTAAAAACTCACCTGGTTCACTAATCTACCATCGTAACCTGGTCTGGCGTACATGTGACTCCAGACCCACCGAAATGTGCTTGATTCTGAAATGACCTAGCAAGCTACTCAATTGTACTGAACGACTACAAAATCTAAGAAAAGCAATGAAACTGGAGGGACAACCTTGCATCGAGCTAGGCGCCAGAAACAACAAAAGCAAACCCAGCCTTTTCGACCCTGCGAAATCGTCAATGAACATCTGGGGGCTTGTGCCAAAATAGGGAGAGCAGTAGCACAGACTAGATTAGCAGCAGAAAACATACTCATATTCACCGATTCGTACCTCACAATGTTCCAGGCACCACCATAACCATCCCTGGGCGTGTCCTCTCCCAGCGGCAGGACAGATCCTTGACTGCAGACCCCATGAAGCTTCATGGCATCAGGTCAAACATGGACAACGAAACCACCTGTTGATTACTATCTACAGCCCTGCCTCAGCTATTGAATCAGTGCTTCTCCTTGTTGAACACCAATTGGAAGAATCACTGATGGTAGAAGAGGCACAGAATGTACTCTGGGTAGGGGACTTCATTGTCCATCAGCTAGAATGGCTGGGTGGCACCACTACTGACCGAGGTGGCCGAGTTCTAAGGAACACAGCTGCCAGACTGGGTCTACGGTAGTCGGTGGCAGAACAAGCAAGGAAGGAAAATCTATTAGACCTCGTCCTCGCCAATCTGCCTGTCACAGATGCATCTGTCAATGACAGTTTTAGTAGGAGTGATCATCACACAGTCCTTGTGGACACAAAGTGCCGTCTTCACACTGAGGGTACCCACCATCGTGTTGTGTGACACTAGCACCGTGCTAAATGGAATAGCTTTCATACAGACCCAGCAACTCAAACCTGGGCACGCATGAGGCGATGTGGGCCATCAGCAGCAGCAGAATTGTACTCAATCAAAATTTGTAACCTCATGGCCCGGCATTTACCCAACTCTACCATTACTATCAAGCCGGCGGACCAACTCTTGTTCAATGAAGGGCATGCCAGGAGCAGCACCAGGCATATCTAAAAATGAGGTGTCAACCTAGTGGAGGTACAACACATGCCTAGTTGTTTGCAAAACACCGGAAGCAGCATACAGTAAACAATTCTAAGTGATCCCACAACCAATGGATCAGATCTAAGTTTTGCAGTCCTGCCACTTCCAGTCGTGAATAGCCGTGGACAATTCAGCAACTAACTGGAGGAGGTGGCTCCTCACCTTTCCCCATCTTCATTGATGGGGGAGCCCATCACATCAGTGTAAAAGATAAGTCTGAAGCATTTGCAACAATTTTCAGCCAGAACGGCCAAGTGGATGATGCATCTCGGCCTCCTCTTGAGATCCCTAACATGACAGATGCCAGTCTTTCGCCAATGCTATTCACTCCAAATGATATCAGGAAACGACTGAAGGCACTGGATACTGCAAAGGCCATAAGCCTGACAATATTTCAGCAATAGTACTGAAAACTTGTGCTCTGGAGCTTGCCATGCCCCTAGCCAAACTGTTCCAGAACAGCTACAACACTGGCATCAACCCAGCCATGTCTAAAATTGCCCAAGTATACCGTGCCCACAAAAAGCAGTAGAAATCCAACCTGGCCAGCTCCCACTGTTTCGGACTACTCTCAATGCTCAGAAAAGTGATGGAAGGTGTTCTCATTAGGTCATGGGATGTGGGAGGCGCTGACAAGGCCAGCATTTATGGCCCGTCACAAATTGCCTTAACACTGAGTGGCTTGCTCGACCATTTTAGAGTCAACCACATTTCTGTGGGTCTGGAGTCATATGTAGGCCAGACCAGGTAAGGACGGCAGATTTCCATCCCTAAAGAACATTAGTGAACCAAATGGCCTTTACAACAATTAATAATTTTGTATTACCTTTTCACAACAATGGCACCATGAGACCAGCTTTTTAATTCCGGATTTTATAAATTGAATTCAATTGTCACTATCTTCCCTGGTGGGATTCTAACTCATGACCCCAGAGCAATAGCCTGGGCCTCTGGATTACTATTGCAGTGTCATTATCACAAAGCCAACGCCTCCCCTGCCATCAACAGAGCTATCAAGCATCACTCACTCAGCAGTAGTGTGCTCAGTGAAGTTCAGTTTTGTTTCTGCCAGGGCAAATCAGCTCCTGACCTCAATACAGCCTTACTTCAAACATGGATAAAAGAGCTGAACTCAAGAGCTGACATCGAGGCAGCTTTCGACCGAGTCGGAAATCAAGGAGCCTTAGCAAAACTAGAATAAATGCAAATCAGAGGCAAAGATCCGACATTGGCTGGAATCATACCTAGCACAAAGGAAGCTGGTTGTAGTTTTTGCAGGCCATCGATCTCAGTCCCAGGACATCACTGCAGGAGTTCCTTCACGTTAGTGTCCTCGGCCCAACGATCTTCAGCTGCTTCCTCAATCACCTTCCTTCTAACCTACGGTCAGAAATGGAGATGCTCACTGCTGAGTGCACAATATTCAGCACCATTTGTGACTCAATGTGTAAATGCATCAATACCTGGGCAATGTGGCACGACCCATCATCCACCTAGGTACCAGAAGCAACAACGACATATGGAGGCCTGTTAACCCTGCAAAGTCCTCCTCACTAAAATCTGGGAACTTGTGCCACAGTCAGGAGTGCTGTCCTAGAGACTAGTTAAGCAACAGCCTGACATAGTCATACTCATGGAAACATATATTACAGATAATGTCCCAGACACCTGCATCACATTCCCGAATATGTCTGGACCGTCCGGCAGGACGGACCCAGCAGAGGTGGCGTCCCAGTGGCATACGGTCATGAGGGAGTAGCCGAGCTGCCAGGGTGTTCTCCACATACACTCCAGACCCCATGAAGCCTCATAGCATCAGGTGAAACATGGACAAGGAAACCTCCTGCTGATTACAGCCTACCGCCCTCCCTCAGCTGATGACTCAGTCCTCCTCCACGTTGAAACGCACTTAAAGGAAGCACTGAGGGTGGCAAGGGCACGAAATGTACTCTGGTGGAGGACTTCAATGTCCATCACCGAGAGTGACTCCGTATCACCACGACTGACCGAGCTGGCCGAGTGCTAACGGACATAACTGCTTGACTGGGTATGCAGCAGGTGGTGAGGGAACCAACACGAAGGAAAACATACTTGCCTCGTCCTCACCAATATGCCTGCCAGAGGTGCAACTGTCCACGGCAGTATTAGTCTGAGTGACCACCGCACAGTCTTTGTGGAGACGACGTCCCGCCTTCACATTGAGGAAACCCTTCATCTTGGTATGTTGCACTACCACATTGTTAAATGGGATACATTTCGAACAGATATAGTAATGCTAAGCTGGGCATCCATGAGGCGCTTTGAGTCATCAGCAGCAGCAGAATTGTATTCAACAACAATCTGTAACCTCATGGCCCGGCATATCTCCCACTCTACCATTACCATCAAGCCGGGAGATCAACCCTGGTTAACCCGTGAGCAGAGAAATGTTCTTACTGCTTTGCAGACCGAGACCTCTTTGTTTCCTCTTGTAGGCAGGCCCCGGAGATGTTGATTTGCAGCTACAAGGCTGAAAAAGCAGACTGGTTGAAAAAGGATGGCTTCTAGGTCATGTGGCCGGACCCCTTCATCCAGCTGCCGCACTTATTGTTGGTGAAATGAACTCTCCCTCCGCTATTTTGAACATAGATGCAAATAAACCTTACAATGCTGAGTATAATGTCAGCTGACAATAATACGCATATGCACAAAAATACTGTAACTAACGGTTGGTTTTCATCCATTAGTGACAGTGCAAGTGAAGTTTGTGACGTCAGGTTCAAGTGATATTAGCTGTGTTCAGCTTGTGCAGTTTACCTGATATTTGCTGTGATCATGTCAAGCAATATTTGCTGTTCCCACATTAAGTGATATTTAAATCCTGCTTGTTGTGGTCATTTTACGTGCTATTTGGCTGTGTTCAGTTTCAATCATATTTGGCTCTTCCAGTTTATTTGATTTTTGCTGTATCCCTTTTAAATGATATTTGCTCTGTTCATGTTAACTGAAAGTTGCTGTGAAAAATTTAAGGACATTTCAAGCGTTTAGTTTAAGTGTTGTTTTCTGTTTCCAGTTTAAGTGGCATTTTCTACAGTCATTTTAAGTAATATTTGCTGTGACCAGTTGAAGTGATATTTTCTGTGTACTGTTGAATTAATATACTCTGCTATTAGCTCAAGTGACATCTGTTGTATCTAATGTGAGAAATATTTGCTGTGGTTTTCTTAAATGGTATTTTCCGTGCCAAATGTAATTCTTTTTTCTATGATTGAGTGTTTGCATGTTTATGTACCCCCTCCCATGTCCACCGTCGACTGCGGCTGCTCCAGTTTGGCTCAACCTTGAAACTCCCTGGGTTGGAGGGTTGGCTGTAGGCAGCACCGGATTGTTAGATTTCAGTTTAAAATTCGCATTTTGATACTGTATTCGCTTTAACAACTAATAAGGTCAAGGAAGCCATTTTCAGATTAACATTTCTCTTTTCAGCCGTTTCATACTCTGCATTTTGTATTCTTTGTTATCTACATGCATTAATTCTGCATAAAGTATAACCAGTCATGATTATAAAAGTAATAAAACACGATTAAGTTATAATGAGTGCATTATTGCAATTGATAAATATATTACAAAGTCTATTCATTTATTTAAAGTATTAATGAATAACAACTGTTGAAGTTGAAAGTTTCTGGAAAGTTCATTTTCTTACGAAATTGAAATCTTTCTGAACTCTGATAAGTTACTGTACACCATGACCTAGTCAGAGTCTAGCTTGTGAATACCGAGTTGCTCAGCATCATATTGAAACTGGATGGGTAAAGAAAACATTGTTCTCCATGGATAACACATTGCTGCCGATTCAAACCAGGTGTTATCATGCTATTAAGAACCAACGAAGTTTACCAAACAACAGCTAGTACCAATCATTAAGGCAACAATACGTTAACTGTGACATGCATGATAGTGATCTAAGGGATAACAACAAGGGTTCCATCAGGTTTCTGTGTTCGACAGACTCTGAAGTTTCTGGAGTATGCACCACATTTTATTCCAGCAAGCCGGTTCGATGCTGCCAGACCTGCTGAGTGGTTCCACCATTTCTTGTTTTTATTTCTTGCCTTTACTTGTTGCCTCCTTAATGTGAGCCTATCTTTTCAAGAACTCCAGGGTTGAAGTCCTCCAATCAGACATCTGTCACTGTCACAGTACCATATCAGCTCTTCCAAAATCACAAATAACATCCTGTGTGACTGAAATAAACATTACCTTTTCCTCCTCGAGTTCTCGACCTGTCTGCAGCAATTGACTGAGTTGATCAGTCAATCCTCCAAATCTCTCCACCATCGTCCCCGAGTCTGGAACTGCAATCATCTGCTTCCATTCTTATCTTTATAATCATCGCCAGAATATCGACATCAGTAGATTCTATTCCAATTTCTGCAGCAACGTCTCTGTTTATCTCGAAAGGTCTATTTCTCAATTACATTCGGTCTGCCAGTGACATCATCCAAAAACAGAATGTCAGTTTCAATATAGATGCTGAAGACACCATACTCGACCTCACCCTGACATTTCTTGTTTATCTGTTGTCTCTGGATTGTCACACGGCTTGTCAGAAATCTGGTACTGGGTGAACAGCAATGTCCTTCAATTAAATATGGGAAAGGCTGAGGCCATTTACTTTGTTCCTTGCCACAAATTTTCCTCTCCAGCCAGAATTCCTTTTCCTGGAAACTAGCTGAGACTGAACCATATTATTTGCAAACTTGGTCAGATCATTGACATCTGGATGAGCTTACAACCACAAGCCTGCACCTTTGACAAGCTCCCTCATGGCAGACTGGTCTAAAAGGTGGAGTCACACGGGCAACATGGATGCAGAACTGGCTGCATCAGAGAAAACAGGGGAGCAGTGGAAGGGTGCTTTTCTGAATGGAGGGATGTGACTAGTGGTAGCCTGCAGAGATCAGTGCTGGGACCTTTGATGCTTGTAGTATATATAATTGATTTGGAGGAAAATGTAGCTGGTCTGATGAGTAAGTTTGTTGACAACACAAAGGTGGGTGGAGTTGCGGATAGTGTTGAGGATTGCCAAACGATACAGCAGGATATAGATCGGTTGGAGACTTTGGTGGAGAAATGGCAGATGGAGTTTAATCTCGACAAATGTGAATTAATGCATTTTGGAAGGTCTAATGCATGTGGGAAGTATACAGTAAATGGCATAATCCTAAGGAGTATTGATAGGCAGAGAGATCTGGGCATACAGGTCCACATGTCACTGAAAGTGGCAGCGCAGGTGGATAGTTTGGTCGAGAAGGCATATGGCATGCTTCCCTTCATCGTTCCGGGCATTGAGTATAAAAATTGGCAAGTCATGCTGCAGCTGTACAGAACTTTAGTTGGGCCACACTTAGAATATTTCGTGGAATTCCGGTCGCCACACTACCAGAAGGACATGGAGGCTTTGGAGAGGGTTTACCAGGATGTTGCCTGGTCTGGAGGGCATTAGCTATGAGGAGTGATTGGAAAAACTCGAATTGTTTTCATTGGAACGACGGAGATGGAGGGGCAACATGATAAATGTTTACAAAGCTATGAACGGCATGGACAGAATGGATAGTCAGAAGCTTTTTCCCAGGGTGGAAGAGTCAGTAACTAGGGGACATAGGTTTAAGGTGAGAGGCGTAAAGATTAGAGGGGCTGTGCGAGGCAAGTTCTTTACACAGAGGGTGGTGAGAGCCTGGAACTTGCTGCCGGGGGAGATGGTGGAAGCAGGTACGATTGCAACGTTCAAGAGGCATCTTGAAAAGACATGAATAGGATGGGAATAGAGGGTTCTGGACCCCCGAAGTGCAGAAGGTTTTAGTTTAGGCAGGCATCAAGATCGGCGTAGGCTGGGAGGGCCAAATGGCCTGTTCCTGTGCTGTACTGTTATTTGTTCTGTTTGTTTATCTCAATGACCCATTCCTCTTCCCAGTTTCACCTCAGATGCTGCTGAAATCTGATCCGTGTCTTTGCCAGCTCCAGATTTGAATGTTCAAACACATTCCTGGCCGACCTCCCACATTCTACACTCGTATTATTTATTCTATGTATATGGAGGAATCATACTCTGTGTGTCTGCTGTCAGAACCAGCTGCTGCCCACGTTTACTGAAGCTCATGAATGATAACCAGGGAGGAAATTTGATCAGAAATCCTGGAACCAATCAAACAGCAGTCAGCACAAATTACCCCAACTTCCAGTAAGATAGGGTCACATGACCAGGCGCTGCTCCTGCCTCCGACTCCAGTTTTTGTCTACCCACGACCAAATCAGGAGCACAGCCGAAACGGCAGGTATGCCGAATGCCACAGCTCAAATCCTGACCAGGAATACTTCCCCAATCCCTGTGCAGTTCCGTTCCACCAAATTCCCCTTGTCCTCATTGCTCCACTGTAATAATTTGAAGAATCGTGGACGAACATATCAATCCTGTTGCAAATGATACCATGTCAATCACAACAATCTGCCAAGCTATAAATCGCTGTGAACTTACTCCACTCCGCTCCTCCCTTATCATCTGTTGTCGAACAGTATTTGTTATGTACCACTGATTCTGCTGCACCGTCAGCAGGTTTTTCCCCAATAAACTGTACCCAGGGCATCGTAAATTCCAGCACTACACCATTTCAACTCTCTTCTTGCCTTCCAACCCCATCTGAAATTCGATATCTCTCACTGCGTGCTCATCAATCTCGCACGCTCTATACTTTTCCACTCATGCGTGATGTCACGCTGTTTTAACCTGCTCTATTATGTCTTCTGAGATGTCTATTTGGATGTGTGCAGCGCTTTGTTCATGCAAGTTGTCATGGTCACCAGTTTCTTTCCACCCGATACTCTACGGTCTGGCTTAACCTGCTTCTTTCCCCATTGCAGTGGAAAGTATGTTGGCACAGTGAATACCCAAAGGAAGAGAGGAACCATCAGAAGTCGAGTGATACTGGGCAGCTTTCATATAACTGCTGGAGCCTGCTTAGATTGGAGAACCTGTGCAATGGGATTTGAGTCATATTTTTTTCAATATATTTTAGCACTTCAATATGAGATTGAAACCAGTCTGCATTCCTCTTCGCCCGTTTACCGTTGGTAGTCAAAGCTGGCTCATAGATGACGTCTCTGATGTGTGCCCACTTGGTCTCAGCATCTCCTGTGGGAGTGTTTTGAAGGGCTGTTGCAAGCGAATTTAGAATTTTTTGGAACAACTGTGGATGAGAAATCCTGCTCGTGTTGTTGCACGGGTGGCCCTTCTGCTTGGAATGATGCAACTTCTTTGGTCTGAGTCTAACCTTGCTGCACACCAAGGAGCGGTCGGTGTCGCAGTCCGCACTGTGGAAGCTGCGTGTGACTTGAACACTGTTTAAGGAGGCTCACCTTTTGACGATGAGGTCCAGCTGGTGCCAACGACGCGATCTTGGGTGCCTCCATGAAACCTGATGACAGGGTTCAGTATGAAAGAACGAGTTGGTGATGCAGAGGTTATGATAGGTGCACAACTCAAGCAGTCTCTGCCCATTCTCATTCATCCTTCCAACATCATAGTGCCCAAGGCAGGAGGGCCATGAGTCATGGTCGGCCCCAACCCTGGCATTAAAGTCCCCCAGCAGGAACATGTGTTCGCTCTTGGGGATGGAACTAATAATATTATGGAGTTCCTCGTATAACTGGTCTTCAGCTTCAGGTGGGGAACAGAATGTTGGAGCATAGATGCTGAGTAGGTGTACTGGACCAGAGGTGCTGAGCAGTCGGATGGACAGTATGCGTTCCGAGCCATTTGAGGGATGCTCTATCATGCTGAGCAAGGAGTTTCTGATGGCTTGAGATCCACTCGCATGGAGGCGTGCAAAGAGGAATGCAGACTGGTTTCAATCTCATATGGAAGTGCTGGAACCTGTCATAGCCGCTAAGCGCATTGCACTGCTAAAATACAAGAAATCCCCCAGCGAGTTAACATCCGTTGCACTTAAAGCAGCCAGAGGCACTGCACAAAGAACAGCCAGGTGCTGCGCAAATGACTACTGGCAACACCTATGCAGTCATATTCAGCTGGCCTCAGACACCGGAAACATCAGAGGGATGTATGATGGCATTAAGAGAGCTTTTGAATTAGAATTAGAATTAGAACATTGCAACGCAGTTTGGGCCCTTCGGCCATCGATGTTGCGCCGACCTGTGAAACCATCTGACCTACACTATTCCATTTTCATCCATATGTCTATCCAAAGACCACTTAAATGCCCTTAAAGTTGGCGAGTCTACTCCTGTTGCAGGCAGGGCTTTCCACGCCCCTACTACTCTCTGAGTAAAGCAACTACCTCTAACATCTGTCCTATATCTATCACCCCTCAACTTAAAGCTATGTCCCCTCGTGTTTGCCATCACCATCCGAGTAAAAAGACTCTCACTATCCACCCTATCTAACCCTCTGATTATCCTATTTGTCTCTATTAAGTCACCTCTCCTCCTCCTTCTCTCCAACGAAAACAACCTCAAGTCCCTCAGCCTTTCCTCATCAGACATTCCCTCCATACCAGGCAACATCCTAGTAAATCTCCTCTGCACCCTTTCCAAAGCTTCCACATCCTTCCTATAATGCGGTGACCAGAACTGCACGCAATACTCCAGGTGCGGTCTCACCAGAGTTTTGTGCAGCTGCAGCATGACCTCGTGGCTCCGAAACTCGATCCCCCTACTAATAAAAGCTAACACACCATCTGCCTTCTTAACAGCCCTATTAACCTGGGTAGCAACTTTCAGGGATTTATGTACCTGGACACCTGTTCATCTACACTACCAAGAATCTTCCCATTAGCCCAGTACTCTGCATTCCTGTTCCTCCTTCCAAAGTGAATCACCTCACACTTTTCCGCATTAAACTCAATTTGCCATCTCTCAGCCCAGCTCTGCAGCCTATCTATGTCCCTCTGTAACCTACAACATCCTTCGGCACTATCCACAACTCCACCGACCTTCGTGTCATCCGCAAATTTACTAACCCACCCTTCTACACCCTCTTCCAGGTCATTTATAAAACTGACAAACAGCAGTGGCCCCAAAACAGATCCTTGCGGTGCACCACTAGTAACTAAACTCCAGGATGAACATTTGCCATCAACCACCACCCTCTGTCTTCTTTCAGCTCGCCAATTTCTGATCCAAAGCTCTAAATCACCTTCAACACCATACTTCCGTATTTTCTGCAATAGCCTACCGTGGGGAACCTTATCAAACGCCTTACTGAAATTCATATACACCACATCCACTGCTTTACCCTCATACACCTGTTTGGTCACCTTCTCGAAAAACTCAATAAGGTTTGTGAGGCACGACCTACCCTTCACAAAACTGTGCTGACTATCGCTCATGAACTTATTATTTTCAAGGTGATTATAAATGCTGTCTCTTATAACCTTTTCCAACATTTTACCCACAACCGGAGTAAGGCTCACAGGTCTATAATTACCAGGGCTGTCTCTACTCCCCTCCTTGAACAAGGGGACAACATTTGCTGTCCTCCAGTCTTCCGGCACTATTCCTGTCGACAATGACGACATGAAGATCAAGGACAATGGCTCTGCAATATGCTCCCTGGCTTCCCAGAGAATCCGAGGATAAATCCCATCTGGCCCAGGGGCCTTATATATTTTCACACTTTGCAAAATTGCTAACACCTCCTCCTTGTGAACCTCAATTCCATCTCGACTAGTAGTCTGAATCTCAGTATTCTCCTCGACAACATTTTCTTCCTCTACTGTAAATACTGACGAAAAATATTCATTTAGCGCTTCCCCTATCTCCTCTGATTCCACACACAACTTCCCGCTACTATCCTTGATTGGCCCTAATCTAACTCTAGTCATTCTTTTATTCCTGATATAGCTATTGAAAGCCTTAGGATTTTCCTTGATCCTATCCGCCAATGACTTCTCGTGTCCTCTCCTTGCTCTTCTTAGCTCTCCCTTTAGATCCTTCCTGGCTAGCTTGTAACTCTCAAGCGCCCTAACTGAGCCTTCACGTCTCATCCGAACAAAAGCCTTCTTCTTCCTCTTGACAAGCGCTTCAACTTCTTTAGTAAACCACTGCTCCCTCGCTCGACAACTTCCTCCCTGCCTGCCAACCATCAAGAAGCTCGCCCCCCTCAAATATAAATCAGGGGATATAATCACTGACCAACGAAAGCAAATGGACGGCTGGGTTGAGCACTACCTGGAACTGTACTCCAGGGAGATTGTTGTCACTGACACTGCCCTCAATGCAACCCAGCCTCCACCAGTCATGGATGATCTGGACGTGCAGCCAACAAAACCGGAAGTCAGTGATGCCATTGATTCTCTAGCCAGCGGAAAAGCCCCTGGAAAGGACGGCATTAGCCCTGAAATACTCAAGAGCGCCAAGTCTGCTATATTCTAGGCACTACATGAACTGCTTTGCCCGTGCTGGGAGAGGGAGCAGTATCTCAGGACATGCACGATGCCAATATCATCACCCTCTATAAAACAAAGGTGACCGCAACAACTGCCGTGGAATCTCCTTGCTCAGCATCGTGGCGAAAGTCTTTGCTCGAGTCGCTTCAAACAGGCTCCAGAAGCTGGCCAAGCGCGTCTGCCCTGAGGCAGTGCGGCTTTCGTGCAGAGAGACCAACCATTGACATGATGTACCCCCTTCGTCAGATACGGGAGAAATGCCATGAACAACAGATGCCCCTCTGCATTGCGTTCATTGATCTCACCAAAGCCTTTGACCTCGTCAGCAGACGTGGTCTCTTCAGACTACTAGAAAAGATTGGATGTTCTCCAAAGCTAAGAAGTATCGTCACCTGATTCCATGACAATATTCAAGGCACAATTCAACATAGCGGCACCTCATCAGAACCCTTTCCTATCCTGAGTGACGTGAAACAGGGCTGTGTTCTCGCACCCACACTTTTTGGGATTTTCTTCTCCTTGCTGCTCTCACATGCGTTCAAGTCTTCAGAAGAAGGAATTTTCCTCCGCACAAGATCAGGGGGTAGGTTGTTCAACCTTGCCCGTCGAAGAGCGAAGTCCAAAGTACGGAAAGTCCTCATCAGGGAACTCCTCTTTGCTGACGATGCTGCTTTAACATCTCACACTGAAGAGTGTCTGCAGAGTATCATCGACAGGTTTGCGGCTGCCTGCAACGAATTTGGCCTAACCATCAACCTCAAGAAAACGAACATCATGGGACAGGACGACAGAAATGCTCCATCCATCAATATTGGCGACCACGCTCTGGAAGTGGTTCAAGAGTTCACCTACCTAGGCTCAACTATCACCAGTAACCTGCCCCTAGATGCAGAAATCAACAAGCACATGGGAAAGGCTTCCAATGCTGTGTCGAGGCTGGCCAAGTGAGTGTGGGACAATGGCACGCTGACACGGAACACAAAAGTCCGAGCGTATCAAGCCTGTGTCCTCAGTACCTTGCTCCATGACAGCGAGGCCTGGACAATGTATGTCAGACAAGAGCGACGTCTCAATTCATTCCATCTTCGCTGCCTCCGGAGAATACTTGGCATCAGGTGGCAGGACCGTATCTCCAACACAGAAGTCCTCGAGGCGGCTAACATCCCCTGCCTAGACACACTACTGAGTCAGCGTCGCTTGAGATGGCTTGGCCATGTGAGCCGCATGGAAGATGGCAGGATCCCCAAAGACACATTGTACAGCGAGCTCACCACTGGAATCAGATCCACTGGCCGTCCATGTCTCCGCTTAAAAGACGTCTGAAAACGTGACATGAATTCCTGCGACATTGATCACAAGCCGTGGGAGTCTGTTGCTAGCATTCGCCAGAGCTGGCGGGCAGCCATAAAGGCGGGGCTAAATTGTGGCGAGTCGAAGAGACTTAGCAGTTGTCAGGAAAAAAGACTGAAGCGCAAGGGGAGAGCCAACTGTGCAACAGCCCCGACAAACACATTTTTCTGCAGCACTTGTGGAAGAGCCTGTCGCTCTGGAATTTTTGCCCCAGTGGTTACAATCGCAGCCTAACAAGTCGAGGGACCCGAGTTTGATTCTGGGTCCTGCCTGTGCGGAGTTTGCAAGTTCTCCTTGTGTCCGCGTGGGTATTTGCCGGGTGCTCCGATTTTCTCCCACAGCCAAAGTACATAGACATTGAACAGTACAGCACAGTACAGGCCCTTCGGCCCACGATGTGGTGCCGAACCTTTAACCTACTCTAAGATCAAACTACCTCCATACCCTTCATTCTACTGTCATCCATGTACCTATCCAAGGGTCGATTAATTGCCCCTAATGTATCTGCTTCCACTATCACCGCTGGCAGCGCATTCCACGCACCCACCACTCTCTGTGTAAAGAACCTACCTCTGACATCTCCCCGAAACCTTCCTCCAATCACCTTAAAATTATGCCCCCTGGTGATAGCTCTTTCCGCCCTGGGAAAAAGTCTCTGGCTATCCACTCTATCTTTGCCTCTCATCATCTTGTCCCCCTCTATCAAGTCACCTCTCATCCTTCTTCGCTCCGAGAAAAGCCCTAGCTCCCTCAAGCTTTCTTCGTAAGACATGCCCTCCAGTCCAGGCAGCATCCTGGTAAATCTCTTCTGCACCCTCTCTAAAGCTTCAACATCCTTCCTATAATGAGCGACGAGAACTGAACACAATATTCCAAGTGTGGTCTAACCAGGGCTTTATAGAGATGCAGCATAACCTCGCGGCTCTTAAACTCAATCCCCCTGTTAATGAAAGCCAACACACCATACGCCTTCTTCACAACCTTATCAACTTGGGTGGCAACTTTGAGTGACCTATGGACATGGGCCCCAAGATCCCTCTGTTCCTCCACACTACCAAGAATCCTGTCTTTAAGCCTGTATTCTGCATTCAAATTCGACCTTCCAAAATGAATCACTTCACACTTTTCCAGGTTGAACTCCATCTGCCACTTCTCAGCCCTGCCCTGCATCCTGTCAATGTCCCGTTGCAACCTACAACAGCCTTCCACACTATCCAGAACTCCAGAAATCTTCGTGTCATCGGCAAACTTGCGAACCCAGCCTTCCACTTCCTCATCCAAGTCATTTATAAAAATCACAAAGAGCAGAGCTCTCAGAACAGATCCCTGCTGAACACCATTGGTCCCCGAGCTCCCTGCTGAATACTTTCTATCTATTACCACCCTCTGTCTTCTATGGGCCAGCCAATGTTAGATCCAGACAGTCAACATTCCCTGTATCCCATGCCTCCTTACTTTCTGAATGAGCCTACCATGGGGAACCTTATCAAACGCCTTGCTAAAATCCATATACACCACATCCACTGCTCTTCCTTCATCAATATGTTTTGTCACATCTTCAAAGAATTCAATAAGGATTGTGTGGCATGACCTGCCCCTCACAAAGCCATGCTGACTGTCTCTAATCAAACAATGTTTTTCCAAGTAATCATAAATCCTGTATCTCAGAATCCTCTCCAATAATATTTCCACGACCGACGCGAGACTGACTGGTCTATTATTCCCAGCGTTATCCCTATTCCCTTACTTGAACAAGGGAATTATCTGTCCTCAAATCATTCAAAATTTCCACCACATCTTCCCTCTTAAAATCAACCTGTTCGAGCTTGTCAGCCTGTTTCACGTTGTCCTCACAAACGACCCGGTCCCTCTCACTAGTGAATACTGAAGCAAAGTATTCATTTAGGACCTCCCCTGCCTCCTCCGACTCCAGGCACAAGTTCCCTCCACTATCCCTGATAGGCCCTACCCTCACGCTGGCCATCCTCTTGTTCCTCACATAAGTGTGGAACGCCGAGGGATTTTCCTTAATCCTACCCGCCAAGACTTTCTCATGTCCACTTCTAGCTCTCCTAAGTCCATTCTTCCGTTCCTTCCTGGCTACCTTGTAACCCTCTAGAGCCCTGTCTGATCCTTCCTTTCTCAACCTTAGCGTCGGGCGGCACACTGGCGTAGTGGTTCGCACCACAGCCTCACAGCTCTAACGACCCGGGATCATTTCTGGGTACTGCCTGTGTGGAGTTAGCAAGTGCTCCCTGTGTCTGCGTAGGTTTCTTCCGTGCGCTCCGGTTTCCTCACACATGCCAAAGACTTGCAGGTTGATAGTTAAATTGGCCATTATAAATTGCCCCTAGTATAGGTAGATGGTAGGGCAATGTGGGGAAATGGTAAGAATATGAAATTAGTGTAGGATTAGTACAGATGGGTGGTTGATGGTCGGCACAGACTCGGTGGGCCGAAGGGCCTGTTTCAGTGTTGTATCTCTAAATAAAAAATAAATAAATAATTAAGTAAGCTTCCTTCTTCCTCTTGACTCGCTGTTCCACATCTCTTGTCATCCAAGGTTCCTTCACCCTACCATCCCTTCCCTGCCTCATCGGGACAAACCTATCCAGCAGTCGCAGGTGATAGGTAAATTGGCCATTGTAAATTGCCCCTGGTGTAGGTAGGTGGTAGGGGATATGGCATTACGGTAGTGTTAGTATAAATGGGTGGTTGTTGGTCGGCACAAACTCGGTAGGCCGAAGGGCCTGTTTCAGTGCTGTATCTCTAAATAAATAAATATAAATAAATAAATAGAATTGGCCTGTATAGCCACTCCAGGCGCTGCTCCACACACCACTGACCACCTCCAGACGCTCACTCATTGCCACTCCAGAGAAGGAGGCCAAAGAAGATATTTGAGCACTAACATCATTTGACACAATTAATTTAATATTATTGCCATGCCCAGTAGAGCCATTTCAAATTCAGATCTTTTTACACAGATTTGCACTGAGTGTGTAAGATTTTGTAACTGACTTTTCTTTTAAAATGGACCATACGAGCCGCAAATAATGGCCACCAAAGGTTATCTGACCTGATCAGTGAATTTCTAAACAGCCATACTGTCTCGCAAGGACAAAATGATACATTCCAGACTAAGAAGTGGCAACTCCACGTATCCTGAGACAATCCAAGAGGCAATCCTGAACAGAATGGGTCTTTCTGAAACAAAGACAGTAATCAAGCAATAAGCCAGATAATGAATAATCACCCTAATTCCAACACCATATTTGAGAAAGGGAAATGTGATAATGCACATGGTCAGCTAACCATGTTGGTTTAGTTTTATTCTTTAACTGCTATCTGAAGAAAGTCACAACAGCAACAGCAAAAAGGGCAGAAAAATCTATGCCGAAATAATTGGACACGGCAGCATGGTGACGTCTCCAAGCCTGTTCTATTTCGAACCCACCAATACTGCAAAGTGGCCTCGTGGTAACGAGACTGAAAGCAACCAAGTTTGTGGCCTGCAGAAATACTGTCCCGTCAAGAGAATCCTGAAAGCCATTCAGAACGTGACTCTGGCTGTTGAACTTAGCTAAGCTACACTTCAGGTGTGAAGGTGTCTTTTTCATAAGGTCTGCAACGTGTCTTTTCGACTGTGAGCCATGTGAATTATGAACTATTATTTTGATTATAAGCTGTAAAAGTGCACTATTCTTTTCAACTGTACTTTCCTTAAGTGTGTTTGTGTATGTCGCTGTGTGAGTGAGTGCGATAGTGTTAGATTTCGTGGGGAGTGTTGAATGAACAGTCTAGAGGGTGTGAATTCATGCAATGCAGGACATGTGAAGAGCAGTTCTGTTCTTCAAACAGGATCTGAAATTCTCACATGTAGCTTGAATATTCGAACAGGAATCACAAGACAAATAAGAATGTACAATGGACACATTCATGGACTGATAGCAAAATGCTGCTAATGAACCAATGTTGCAAATAATTTATCAATTGAGTATGTATAGCTGCATGCTCTAATTGTGACTAAGCGCAGCTGATACTAATTGTGGAAAGATCAGGGTGCATATGGAATAACCAGTTTCCACCTGGGGAGGGGTACGGTCTGGAGAAGAGAAATGCTGTCGGCACTTATGCGGTATGGATTATTGTGAATAAACCTATGTGGAAGTAAGACTGGCTCCTGCTTTATCCTTTGACAGATGCATGTTTAAGAAATTTACATTTTGCGCCTACCCAGGATCAGATCTTGTAATTGGGATGTTTCATGTTCCTTTGTTGATCTCTGTCAGGGCGTGGGATTTGCCTGACTTCAGGCCGTGCAGTGCAGGTGAACTAAATATTCTATGAGGCTATGAGTCCCTCCCTCAGGGTAATTCAAATCAACAAGGAACCTACTCACCACAAAGTAAAAAATCTGCAATAATTGTAATTCATGTGTGGGAGACGCAGAAGGACGTGGGCTTGCTTTTGCTGGCAGGTTTGCCTTGAAGATTTTTAGGGGGTTTGTTGAATGCCAAGTTAGTAAGTGTAAAATTGATCCATCCTGATATTGTGCGAAATCGAACATAAAATCACATAAATATTTGGAACAACATGTAAAATTACGAGGGAAAATAGACCTTCTTGAGAAAGGAAACGAAATTATTGAAATAGGAAGATTTTTGAACTGACAAAGGATTGAATCTGATTCATCAGTGAATCCACATCTTTGGATTCTTATTGTTACAAATGTGAAACGTGTGGCAGCTTTGCCTTTACAGCCAACTGACATAGTCCTCAGGGGTAAAGGCTTCTTGCTGCTGTGTTTAGGTAACCCAGAAGATAAAATGATATCCTGGGGGCCGGAATTGTATTACTTATATTCCGTGGAACTCTGCAATCTGTTGTCAATCACTTCCAGAACTCTGAGTCAGAGCTGTGCTGCTAACAGCTTCCTCCATCACCGACCACCTGGACACTCGTGCTACAGTTCCATCAACAAGAAGGCAAGGTTGGCCCTCCCATTAGCCCGAACCCTCGCACACCCATTCTGCAATCCCCCCTGTTACTACGATGGCCCGCCATGTTGTGGGAAGTGATGGTTCATATAATTCCCAAGATTAAGCCTTGAATGCCCCAAGGTTCGATACACAGCATCTTAACTATCCATATTGTGACCTCCCATTTAAAACATGTAACTAAACATTGATGGGGAATTGAACAGCCTGTATCAGATCCAATGACCCCTCCTCTTGTCCATATATGACGCAAACCTGCGTATTTTCCATGTTCTCTTGATCATTACAATGTATCTTTTCGAAATTATCACAGCCAATCATGAAGCTAATGGCTTGTTTCAACAAATAGACCAACGACAGTTTGTCCATCCCCCAACTACCCTGTGATTTGCCTCTTTCAATCATTCGGTCAAAGATTGAGGCCAAGATGAGAAGACATTTACTCTGGATGAATGACGGACAAACTGAAACTGTCTTCTTTCACTCCCACAAAAAACACGGCATTTTTGCATTGTTTGCATCAGATTTGGGCAGCTGATAGACAACTAAAAATCACATCACACATTTGCCATGAAATGGCCTTGTCCAACAGGAGAGAATCTAACCACCTCCCCTTGATATTAATCGTCGTTGTCAGTCCCCAATTACGACATTATCAATATCATAGGCGTTACCTTTGATCAGAATTTTAACTGGGCCGGCCAAATAAATGTTGTTGCTCAAGAGAAGATCAGACGCTGGGATTTATGCAATAAATGACTCACTGACTTTTCCATCAACAATCTACAAGGCATAAGTCAGGAATAATGGAATATACTACACTTTTCTGGATCTGTGCCGCCGCCAACAAAACTCAAGTGCCTCAGCAGGATCCAAGCAAATGGACTTGGTTGATGTGCCTCCGATGCACCATACTAACACTTAATTCATTCCACCACCAGCACACAGTGGCTGCCGTGTGCACCATATATAACATCACACCGCAGGAAGTTACTAAATTTATTTCGACAGCTCATTTCAAGCACGAGACCGCTAACACCTAAAAGGATAAGGGTGGCAGACGCATGGAAACATGAACACCTGAAAGTTCCCTCCAACCACAGACATCCTGAGTTGGAACGACATCCTCATTTCTTCACAATTGCTGGGTCAAAATCCTGGAACCTCCTTTCTCATTGTACTGCGGGTGTAGCTAAAGCAGATGGAGTCCAGCGTTTCAAGAAGGTGGCTCTCCACCACGTCCCCAAGAGAAACTAAAGGTGGATAACAAATCTCAGCCTCGCCAGCAATGCCCACATCCAAGGAGCAAGAAGCCTTCACCTTGCTGCCTCAGTCTAAGTCCAGATGTGTGTTACATTGATACCCTGCCTGGTTCCGAGCTCAGCACATTCTCTACCGTTTATGAATAGGCGGTCTCCCAGTTAAAATGGTGATGAGGAGGAATTTCTTCTCTTGAAGTTCAATCGCATTTAGAATTCACTTACGCAGAAGTCAGTGGAGTCTGGGTCATTGAATTTATTCAAGGCTGGTTTAGACTGACTTTTCATTTACGTGGGACTGAAGACTTACTGTTGTCTGGCAGGAAATTGGAATTACGGCCATGGTCAGATAAGCCATTATGGTATAGAATGGCAGAACATGATCTATGGGCTGAATGGCCTACTCCCTCTTTTATTTCTAATGACCTTAGGTGAGAGGAAATCTGTTGCATCTCTTGCACTTGCATAGAAAGGAGCTGCGGGCAAGCAAACCTCATCTTTGATGTGACGGAAGAGTGAATACAGATATTTTGTTCGCGATTTTAGTTGGACATGGTGGAAATGGAGGAGGATGATGTGTTGAAGGTGGAGGCGGTTGGAGTGGATAGTGAGAATAAGTGAATTAATATCATGGTTCTGGAAGGTAGGGAAGGAGGTGAGGACAGTCACTCGGGTGATGGAACAGATAAAGCTGAGGCCTCTGAAAAACTAATGTGAGGAATGCACGGTTTATGTGAAATGAAAAGACTACAGAAGGACTGGTATGGAAAATGTAATCGTTTAAACAAACAAAAGGCGATGAGGAAACTAAGAAAATGGAAGTTATTATTTATGCAAAGTGGAGTTTGAGGAAGTGTGGTCAAGATAACTGTGGAAGTTGGTGGATCATAGTAAATATTGATGCAGAGTCTGTACACCTATATTGAGGGAGGAAATTCGTGGAAGAGATGTAAGGAGTCACAGATGGACCGTTTTCAGGCGCGAGAGGCGCAAATGTTTCAATGCAAATTTGATTAAATTTTGGAGCTCGATGTGAACAAGGGTTTGACACAGCCACAATGATCGATGTATCGCATAAAGAGGTTGAAAAGGGAAACGGAGTAGTTCGGACCGTGTGAGGGAGAGAGCAATATTGAAAATCCTGCCATTGTGTCCAGTTCGAGGGACCACACTTTGAGGTTTTAGAGCAGGTGTAGAAAATGTTCAAGTGAAAATTACAGGGGTGACAGATGTTTTATGCCGACAGAATAGAGAATCAAGGTTTTTCTCCTTGAAGAGGAAATTGAGAGAGAGTTTGATAGACTTGTTCCAAACCATATGTTGTTTAAACAGAGTGGACAGAGAGAAACTGCTCTCATTGGCAAAACTGGCGAAAAGCAATGGACACAGGTTTAAGGGAATGGCAAAAGAATCAATGGCGACATGAGGGAAAACGTATGTTTCCAAAGCACGTGTTTAGGATATGAAATGAACGCCTGAGAGAGTGGTGAAGACAGAATCAATCAGAAGCGAAGTGAATGAACAACTGAAGAGAAAAACAATGCAGGTCAGTGAGGAGGAGATGTTGGAGTGAGATTAGCTGAGCTGCCCGTGCAGAGAGCTGACATGGTCAAGACAGACCTAATGGCCAACTGCTATGTTGCAACCATTCTATACTCCTTTTTGTTTGAATATATGAATTGTTGAACGGAATTGCACAGATAAAGAGAGCATCCAAAGTCTTGACGAACATCCGTTACAGGCTTCTCCGACGTTAGGAATTTAATTTCTGAATAGTCATGCAGAGCGCAGGCAATCACTAAAATAACATGACATCCACAGATGGGACTCATGATTTTTCTCGGACTTCCTTTATTTCTGTTGAACACAGCTTCCAGTTATGATTAGTTGTTTATTGTGATCAGATTTGTCCAGACTTGGGGGTGGGGATGGGGATGGCTCCAATTCAATTTTAGTGGAAAATATATTCCATCAACAGGGAATTAGCACAACTGTCGTAATCTGTTTGTTCAAAGATTAAGAAAAACTGTTCGAAAAATTTTGCAACCTATGTATCCCCATAGAGATCCGGGAGGGTATAAAGTTAATGCACTGGGAATGTGTCACCTCAGAATGTATTTCAGAGATATTACCTGCAGCGCGAACAGACCGATCACTCCAAGCAGCAAATGCACGGACCAATTCAATGGGTCAGGAAAATATTCTACGTGATCCTTGCTGTAATTGGCGTTCCTCGTAAGTATCTATAACCAATGAAGTTTTGTAAATCTTTGTATGAGCTGGTTTCTTCCATTAGCATGGGAATAATAATATTACATGAGATCGAATGGTTACAGTTACACAGACACACACTCAATAATATAATTGCATTAATTTCCTGAATTAGCTGTGCAGTTTTAATCTGTAGTCTCAACTGTTTCTAGCTCAAGACACTCTGCATTGTAAAGTTATTGAATTATTTAGAATGTTGTGTTTTGTAGAATCACAGCTCAAAGCAGGAAAATCTCAGAGGGGAAGGATTACTGGAATTATCTGTTAGTGTAGAATTGTACTGTGTATGTGCACTAACTGGAGTGGAGCACCTGACCTCAGTAATCATGTACAACTAGGAGTCTCTGACACTCTAGAATTGTAATGATTGTGGCTGACTAACTGGTGTGGACAATGCAACTCCAGGGAACATGTATTTGCTGGAGTATCTGTAATTGTATTCAGTGCGGGTCCCCATCTTATTCTAATTCTAATTATAGTTGTTGACAGCACCATCAGGTGCTGATTAATTTCCTTCCCGAGCACAGTCCTGAGAAGCGTTTGCTCACAAGTGCACTGCAATAATAAATAATCCTCTTCAATATTACGAAAAACACTGATGACTATGACATGTTAATAGACAACTTATTGATTTTACAACACAGAATCTGGGCATTCGGTACAACTGGATTAGGACAGTCTTCCTGCTCTGCACGAGCCTCTCTTCATTCCAGCTCATCTAATCCTATCAGCATATCCGTCCAATCCTGTCTCCATCATGCACTAACCTCACTTCTTCTTATTTTTTCTTCCATTGCAACTACTGCAAGAGGTCTCAATTCCACGTTCTCAGCAGTACAAGTAAATAGGTCTCTCTTGAATTCCATCGCGTATTTACTGATGACCATCTTATTTTGAGGAAATACAGAACTGGTCACCAGCAAAGTGGGAATATCAGGTCCACGTTTTCCCTCTCGAACCCTTTTTAAATTTTTTTTAAAGGCCTCTATTAGTTCAACAATCATCCTTCTCTTATCGACATAATGGAGCCACAACATATATCCCAATAACTATAATCTCCCTGCTATGGGATTATTTTTGTGAAGAATACGTGCACCTGCTGGTTACCCTGGATATTTGTATCATGTGTAGTCCAGATGAGTACACATTATTCACGTGTTCAATCACCACCTTTCTAATACGTTATTATGACACTTTTCTTCTGACGATATTCCTGTAGAAATGAAAGCCTGTGCTGTGATCACATTTGCATCGACTCAGTAAATTCCCTTTTCAATTTAACTCATTTATACATCAGAGGGAGTGGTCCAAAACGTATGAGTGTCTCCGATCCGAGGGACTGGTTCGAATCAGGGAGGAATTTCTTCGAACCCAGGGAGTGATTCGAGTCCGGGATGGGTTCCTACACTGGGAGTGGTTGGAGACCGGGTGCAGTTCTCCAGTCTACCCATTCTTGGGCTCCACGTTGTTATATTTAACTAGTTTACCAGCGTCTGATGAGCGGTGTGCTGTACCTGCCCGTCCAGGATTTGTTCAATCTGGAAGTGCTGGGGTTGGAGGCAGGTTGGGATTATGGACCCGATCTGACCTGATCCCAATCCACCCGGTTTTGGTGCTAAAATCCTTCCTGCCAGGGTTGAGGAGCGGAGAATGTTTTTCAGTAATTTACAGCCATTTTTCCCTTCTCTCCTTTACAGTTAATTTAATCTCAATTGTGATCCTGTCCAAGGGAAATTGCGGACTCTCCAGCTGCACCACCCGTTACCTGGTGGCCATGTCAACAGCGGATCTACTGGTCATTATCACTGAGATCATACTCCGGAGAATCAATGATTATTATTTCCCATTAAATTTCCTGTATCTCACCTTTGTGTGTCGCTCTCACTATGTCTTGATGCGTGCAGCCATCGACTGTTCGGTTTGGTTCGCCATCGCTTTCACATTTGATCGATTTGTCGCCATTTGTTGCCAGAAGCTGAAATCGAAATATTGCACCAGAAAAACTGCGACTGTGGTTCTGTCAACAACTGGCATTCTGCTCTGTCTAAAAAATATTCCCATCTACTTTAGATTTAAACCTTTTCTGGTAATCGACAATGTAGAATGGTTCTGCTTTAATAAGCGAAGCTATTTTACTGACCCTCGATGGATTGGATTTAGAATGTTTGAAAAAGCTTTAACACCAATAATGCCATTCAGTTTAATTCTGTTGCTGAACGCTCTGACCTTCAGACACATTTTAGTGAACAGTCGAGTCCGTCAGAGACTGAGGGTTCAGAGCAAGAAAGATAATCACAGTGACTCTGAAATGGAGAGAAGGAGGAAGTCCATGATTTTACTCTTCACCATATCTGGCAGCTTCATAATTCTGTGGTTGGTGTATGTGTTATATATTTTTCGCATTGGTCATTTCTTAGATGATGCTTCTTATTATCTCTTTGAAAATGTTGCATATATGCTGCGGAATTTAAGTTGCTGTACAAACACATTTATTTATGTGGCCATTCAGTCCGAATTCAGAGAGCAGTTAAAGAGCGCGGTGAAATATCCAGTTACATCAATTTTTAAATTAATGCATAAACAAAGCAACTGAAACCAGCTAAAAGATCCAGTGGTTAATGGACAAGAGGTGACTGCTGGACGTCCAGAAGAAAATGGATTGCAGGAGTAAAGACAAACACTAAAGCTGTTAGTGACGGGAAGAGGGGGTCGAGAGCAAGAGGGTGGGAAGTAAATTAGCAGGAATCAAAAAAGATAACGAGCAGTGAGCAAAGGGAAAGAGATGACCTTCGTCAAGGAGTCAGGAGGAGAGTGATAGCGCTCCCTAAAGGAACTCCCTAAAAGAAGCTTGAACTGGATATGACACCTATCATTAAACAAGAATCATGCAGTTTAATAAGTATGCTAACTGACTTGATCAATTAAATATATCTGCAGAAGAAAACATTTATATTTAAAAACAACATTGCTTCCTGATATTTCACGAGGCACATTTATTCTCAATTGCTTTGGCATCTTGGGAATGTTGAGGTGAATTGTTTACGATAGTTGGCATTGTTGATAAGAAGATGAAACATTGATTGTCCAACTGCTTTGTATTTGCAAGGATGTGTTATTTGTTCACACAATGAAATGTTAACTCTAGGAGCCAAGTAAATAAGAGATGAACATGCTTTTAGCGTACTCCACTGTAATTACAGAAGTGCAGTGACGGCAGTTGAACCACACGGTAAACTAATGGAAGAGGTAATTCAAAGGAAATCATAATAAGGAATCGGAAGCCCAAAAGATGGAAACTCAGAGTCTTTGCTGGTACAGTTTATAATGGTGCCTGTTGTGTAATTATTCTGAAACACAGGTCAACGTAATGTCAATTCAGTGACAGGAGAACAAAGGCATCGCCTGTGCCGGCAACAATTCAAGGAATCCTGGTCTTGAAGGATAAGAAACGTCCATGTTGTCGTCAGTGCCTTTTTGTTAAGTATTTATAACATCGAGCTTAATAAATTATACTGGGTTCATAACTAGCCATTATTTGCAACATGCGAGGTCAGGCACAACTGAGAACCCCATTGTAATAAATTGAAAACTCAGAACTGAGAATTTTTAAATAGAAGTGTTTTAGCCTCAAAACCCCAAAACATACAATGGTGCAACTTGGGGCCAGACGTTGAAAAAGGCTAAAACGAAATGACTGGTTGTGAAGTTGAGTGGCATCTTGCTCTGATTAGTCTGACCAACTGTTTTCATTCATGGAAAGGAATACATAAGGGGAACAACCAGACATAGATCCGAAAGACCTGTAAATAAGATGCCTTTTGAATTACCATATAAAAGATTGGTCAAAAGCAGAGAACGAATATCAATGGAGAAGAGGAATAATTTCGTATTTGAAGCTTCCAAGAACTATAGAATCATAGAAGCATAAAATGTCGAAGGCACAGAAAGAGGCCACTTTGACCCATCCTGGCTGAGCCAGCCGAAAAAGGATCCACCTATTCCACTGCCACCTTCTAGCATTTGGTTCATAGCCCTGCAGATTATGGGAGCTGAGGTGCATATCCAGATTCCTTTTCAATGAGTAGAGAGTCTCTGCCTCAGCTACCCTTTCAGGCAGTGAGGTTCAGATCACTACCATCCTCTGGGTGAAAACATTTTGTCCTCATCTCCCCTCTATTTTTCTAGCAATCAGTTTAAAGTTCTGCCCCCTCGTCACTGACCTCTCTGAGAAGGCGAATAAATCCTTCACCTCCACTCTATCCAGGCTCCTCAGATTTTGTACATTTCAATCAGATCTCCTCTCAGCCTTCTCTGTTCCAAGGAGAATAACCACACCTGTTCAATCTTTCCTCGTGCCTGCATTTTTCCAGTCCTGGCAACATCCTCGTAAATCTCCTCTCTACCCTCTATCGTGCATTTACATCCTTTATGTAATGAGGTGACCAGAACTGCACACAGTACTCAAGTTGTGACCGAACCAATGAGTTATACAGTTCCAGCGTAACCCCCCTGCTCTTATATTCTATACTGCAGCAAATAAAATAAAGGATTCCATATGCCTTCTGAACCACCTTATCGACCTGTCCTGCTACCTTCAGGGATCTGTGGACATTGACTCCAAGGTCCCTCACTTCTCAGTATGTTCTCATTTATCGTGTCCTCCTTTGTCTTGTTTGACCTCCTAAAATGCACCACCTCGCATTTCTCTGGCTGGAATACAATGTGTCACTTTTGTGCCCATCTGAGCAGACCATCAATATCTTCCTGCATCCTGCAGCTAACCCCTTGCTATCTACCAAAAAAGCCAATCTTCGTCTGGTCTGCAAACTTCTTGATTATGCCCCCTACATTTACGTGAAAATCATTGTTATACCACAAAAAGCAGGGGACCCAATTCTGAGCTCCCCGGAATACCACTGGAAATAACCTTCCTGTCATTAAGACGCCCATCAACAATTACCCTTTGTTTCCTGCCACAAAGTCAATTTTGAATCCACCTAGGATTTTGTGATAATTACTGTTTCTAAATTACCACAAATATCTGGACAGAAGGAACTCATCTGGCTCCAAGCCGAATGGACCTTGTGTTCTTTGTTTCTCTAAATAAGTGGACCATATGGTCACAGAGATCAATCAACTCCAGCAGCTTAAGAATTCTGCAACATTTATGACAGCATGTTAATATTTTGATCTGAAGGCTTGGCCTTCTTTTTTAAAAAGTCAGGAATTGGCATTAATTCATTCATACATTTGTTTCTATTTGTTATCTTTCCAGAGAAAGTCTTTGTACCTATTAGTAGTCAGCTTGCATAACAACTGTAGACATTAGTGTCTCTGATAAATTCATCTGAAACCATGAAACATGGAAATAATTGTTTATGACATTTGAATCAATAATAAATAAATTAATATGTGTTGCTATTCCAAGCACTCTAAAGGAAGTCTACCTGAGTTTAAAGGGATATAAACATACGTAATTTTCAAAAAAGTTAATGGGAATACTGTCTAGGTGGTTGCTGAATATTGAGGAAAAACATTTTTTAAGATAAATAAACGAAAGATATTATCAACTGATGACACCATTATTTGAATTTGGGAAACTTAGATGAAAAGTAAATCAGCATGATTTGGTGCGTTTCCCATCAACAGTAAAGGGGTATCTGAGGTAAATAATAAGCCAGCGAGCATTATCTGTTGTTTTAATTGTATGTACATACATGATAATAGTTTAGGAATAAACAACACTCCTGTGGAAGGATAATGACTTTCATCGAGTGAGGTGATCAGCAGGTGTGGTGACAGTCTTCAATCTGAGGAGTGTCAACGACGTGTTAACAGATAATAACATTCTTCATCATCAGTAGTCATTTGGGGTTATGATATTTTAGAATGTAAGAACAGGCAAAATTTGTGCAGATCACACCACGCATGAGCTAGAGAAGAGAAAGAGTGGTCAACAACAATAATGAGATGAAGGAGGAGGCAGATTTTGTCCTGTGGGGAATTGGAGGTTCTTGGAATGGTGTTTCAAAATGACTAACGTTACTTAATCCTCATAATAATTAATCAGTGGACTCATTAGGAAAGGAATTAGTCAATGTCATACTTTGTGAATGGTAACATGATTAGTAAATGGTTTGTCACTTTTCCTGGGATTCACAATTAAACATCCATCCACAATATAAATGTATCAAGATGGGGTAAAATCAGTTGAGCTGCATTTATCTTTCAATAGGCAACTGTTTTGTTGCAACATGCAATAAGTCATTTGAGTTATAAGAGAATCCAGTTTCTGTTTTATCCTTACTTACATCAAGCAAATAGGAGAGAAAATATTTGAGTATGACCACTGGGATTTAGAAGTGCAACAACAGCTGAGACAAAGACAAAGAGATGATTATTGGAGGAATCAAATGAATAGACAAACAAAACATGGCAAGGCCTGGAATCAAATGGAATGTCGATAGTTGAAACAAAAAGTAAGCATTTTAAATATTGTCTTCGATAATAAAGTTTCTTCAATGTTCAACAATTGGTGCGTAACTGTTGTGAGAGAATAACTCCAAGTGCCTGGGTTGGAAAGTAAAGGAAAAGGGAAAGGTCTACAGTTTTGTTTTAATATAGTAGGTTGGGTTTTTTTAGGGACCCAAGGTCCTTTGTGTAAATAATCTAATTGTTGGGTAATTTAAGGGTATAAATTCAGGGTAAGTTATGGCAGCAAGCTCGGCAACCTGGACTGCTCCTCTTGAGCGATCTGGGAAGTCAGGGAAACTTCCAATGTCCAGAGTGAACACGTGTGCAGGAGGTGTCTCCAGCTGCAGCAACTCAAAATCCGCGTTTCGGATCCTGAGCGGCAGTTAGGGACACTGTGGAGCATCTGCGAGGTTGATATCATCGTGGATAGCACGTACAGGGAGGTGGTCACACTGCAGGTAAAGACTGCTCATGTTGAAAGGGAATTGGGTGACCCCCACATGCAGAGCAGAAGAACTAGGCAGATAGTGCAGGTGTGCCCTTGGTCCATTTCCAATTCTAACAGATGTTCCACTTTGGATACTGTTGGGGGAGATAGCTTCTCAGGGGAACGCGCAAAAGCCTGGTCAGTGGCACCACCGGTGGCTCAGCGACACAGCAGGGTAGAAAAAAGTGTGGGGGAACTATTGTGATGGGAGATTCTATCGTAACGGGTACAGACAGGCGTTTATGTGTCCGCATAAGTGACGCCAGAATGGTATGTTGCTTGCCTGGCGCTCGGGCCAAGGATCTCACGGAATGGCTGCAAGACATTCTGAAAGGGGAGGGTGAACAGTCAGAGGTTGTGGTACACATAGCTACCAGCGACATAAGAGAAAGAGGGATGAGGTGATGCAACAAGTACTTAGGGTGCTTAGTAGCAAATTAAAAAGCAGGACCGCAAACGTTCTAATCTCTGGATTACTCCCAGTGCCACGTGCTAGTGAGTATAGGAATAAGAGGATTGAGCATATGAATGCATGGCAGGAGGAAGGGCGTTAGTTTCCTGGACCACTGGGTCTGTTTCTGGCAAAGGTGGGACCTGTACAAGTTAGATGGGTCGCACCTGAACTGCAATGGGACCAACATCCTTGCTGGGAGTTTTGCTAGTGACGTTTGGGGGTGGGAGTGGTTTGACTAATTTGGCAGGTGGATGGGATACAGAGTGGAGGTACAGTAGGGGTGATGGACAGTCAAATATAGACGAGAAACTGAGTGAGACTGGAAGGCTCAGCAAATATAGACCAGGACCCTTGACTGGTTCCCTTCGACATGAATCAATGAGTCGTTCCAAGGCTGGCAGGAGGGTTTATGGGAGACCAGAGAGAACCCCGACCTTGTCAGCACTTTGCAAACAGAAAACCAACATTGTATTGGCAGTGATATTAATAAAACCCTTAGGAAGACAGAAGGAGGCCATTCGGCCCCTGGGATATGTCCCACCCATTCAATCAGGTCATGGCGAATTGGTTCTTGTCCACATAAAGCTGTCTCGGCTCCGTAAATATTAATACCCTTTCCTAACAAATCTTTGCCAGTAAACAGGAATTAATGCCACTGCCTGTTAACACTCGGGAATTACTTTTCACAACCTCTCTGCCTCTCTACCTCTCATTCCTGCTTCAAGACATTCCTTAAAACTAACCTTTTTGACCAAGCTTTTGGTCATCAGCCTGACTCTCTCCTTCTGTGTGTTTGGTGTCAGATTTTGTTTTATAATGCACCCTGCATAGTATCTTTGGGACATTCAATACTGGCCTTCTCCCTCACCCCATCTCTATGTCTCACTCTCTCTCTCTCTCCTCGCCTCGAAGGCAAGTATATCGTTCCTGAACACCAACATTTAACAGTTTATCACCATTTGAAAAATGTTCTGTGTTTCTATTCTTCCTGCCGAAGAGAAGAACCTCACATTTCTCCACATGATATTCCAGATTCCAATATCTTGCCCACTCACTTCACCTTTCAATCTTCCTTTGCAGTCTCTTTGTGCCGTCGTCACAGCTTACTGTCCCACCAACCTTTGCATCATCAGCCCATATAAACCCAACAAAGGCAGCATTTGAGAGAGGCACTTTTGTTCTGACAAGTATAATGATACAACTGGTTGATATTTTGTGCAGGATATTTCGGTATATTTATCGGAGTTGTTAAGATGAAATATCTTTATTAAGAGATTATTGGAACATAGGAAGGTAGGAACAGGATTAGGCCATTCAGCCCCTCTAGCCTGTCTCACCATTCAATGAGATCATGGCTGATCCGCAGCCTAACTCCATATACCTGCCTTTGGCACATATCCCTTAATATCTTTGCTTAACAAAAATGTATCTCAGATTTAAAGCCAACAACTGTTCTGGATTCAACCACTGTTTGTGGGAGAGAGTTCCAAACCTCTACCACCCTTTGCGTGAAGAAGGGCTTCCTAACATCGCCCCTGAATAGACTGGCCCTACTTTTTAGACTATGTCCCCTCGTTTTAGAATCTTCGAACAGTGGAATTGGTTTATCTTTATCTAGCCTATCTTTTCATGTGAATATCTTGAAGACTTCGATCAGATTACCCCACAACCTTCTAAATTCGAGCGAGAAAAGGCCTAATTTGTGTAATCTCTCCTCGTAACTTAACCCCTGTTGTCCAGGTGTCATTCTCGTAAACCTACATTTCACTCCCTCCAAGGCCAATATATCCTTCCTCAGGTGTGGTGCCCAGAACTGCTCACAGTATTCCAAGTGGGGTCTAACGAGGGTTTTGTACAGGTGCAGCATAACCTCTTTGTCTTTATACTCCAGTCTTCTAGATATAAAGGCTGGCATTCCATTAGCCTTTTTGAATAATTTCTGCACTTGCTTGTGGCATTTTAAAGATCTATGCACCTGAACCCCCAAGTCTCTTTGGTCATCCACTGTACTTAACCTCTTTCCATTTAGAAGTACCCTGCTCGATTCTTTTTTGGTCCAAAATGGATAACCTGACACTTGCCCACATTGACCTCCATCTGCCACTGTTTTTTTTTCCATTCACCTAGTCTGTCTATATCTCCTTGTAACTTTATGCTATCATCTAGACTTTCTACAATGCTGCCTAACTTCGCATCATCAGCAAATTTGAATATATGACTTACGATGCCATCATCCAAGTCATTAATGAATAATGTGAATAATTGAAGCACCAACACAGATCCCTGTTGGACACCACTAGTTTCATCCTGCCAATGGGAATACTTACCCATTATCCCCACTCTCTGTCACCGACCACTCGACCAACTTCCTAACCATGTCAATAATTTGCCCTCAACTCCCTGGGTGTCTACCTTCATTAACAGTCTCTTATGTGGGACTTTATCAAATGCCGTCTCGAAAGTCCATGTAACCCGGTTTCCTCTGGGTGCTCCGGTTTCCTCCCACATGCAAAAGACTTGCAGGTTGAGAGGTAAATTGGCCATTAGCAATTGCCCCTAGTATAGGTAGGTGGTAGGGAAATATAGGAACAGGTGGGGATGTGGTAGGAATATGGATCTAGCGTAGGATTAGTATAAATGGGTGGTTGATGGTCGGCACAGACTCGGTGGGCTGAATGGCCTGTTTCAGTGCTGTGTCTCTAAACTAAACTAAACTAAACTAAACTAAATAACATCCATCGACATTCACCTGTCCAAAACCTTAGTCACCTCTTTAAAAAAAAGTATCAATGAGATTTGTCAGGCATGACCTCCCGTCATGAATCCACGTTGGCTGTCCCTGATTAACTGAAATTTCTCTCGGCGTCCAGTCACGGTATCCTTGATTATATACTCCAGCAACTTGCCCACCACAGATGTCAGGCTAACTAATCTGTAATTTCCTTGGTTCCCCCTTTCACTCTTCTTCAAAAATGGAGTGATATGTACAACTTTCCAGCCCAGAGGGACCACTCCTGAATCCAGGTAACTCTGAAAGACTATAGTTAAGGTATCGACAACGTGCTCACCTACTTCCTTTAACACCATCGCATGGAAACCATCAGTATCTGGAGATTTCTCACTGTTTATTTGCATTAATTTCTTTGTTACTGATATTTTACTGAACGTTAATTGTATTAAGTCCCTGGCACCTATCGGCTATTAATTTTTCGGGATTGCCAGTAAGTTATCCTCCTTTTCAACTGTAAATACTGAGGCAAAGTAATTGTTCAACATGTCTGTCATTTCTGCATTATCAATGACAATATCTCCATTTTCAGCTTTTAGTGAGCCTACATTTCTCTTGGCCTCCCGATTTCCCCTTATGTAGCTATAAAATTTCTTCTTGCTGATTTTGATGTCCATTGAAAGTTTCATTTCATAATCTCTTTCAGTAACTCCTTTAAGCTGCTTTGTGACCCTTTGCTGGTCTTTGTGTCTATCCAATTCGGCCGGATCTGTGTTGTGTTTTGCATTTTTGTAAGCCCTTGCTTTTACGTTTGTACTGTCCCTAATCTCTTTGGTTGTTCATGGCTGTTTTTTCTGTGAAGTGGAGCTTTTTCCTCTCAGGGGTATATACTCGCTCTGTTTTACGTTAAATGTTTCTTTCAATATTCTCCACTGTTATTCAGTTGTTTGACCCATAAAGAGATCTTCCCAAATTACTGTGGAAAGTCTCTGTCCAATCCTGGCAAAGTCAGCCCTACCCAAGTCTAAAATTCTTGCAGCTGATTCGTGCATTTCACTTTCAAACGATGCCTTGATTTAAATCATGTTGTGACCACTATTTAGAACATAGAACATAGAACATAGAAAAATACAGCACAGAACAGGCCCTTCGGCCCACGATGTTGTGCCGATCCTTTGTCCTCTGTCAAGGACAATTTAATCTATACCCCATCATTCTCCTTTATCCATATACCTATCTAAAAGCCGTTTGAAAGTCCCTAAAGTTTCTGACTCAACAACTTCCCCAGGCAAGGCATTCCATGCCCCGACCACTCTCTGGGTAAAGAACCTTCCCCTGACATCCCCCTTATATCTCCCACCCTTCACCTTAAATTTATGACCCCTTGTAACGCTTTGCTCCACCCGGGGAAAAAGTTTCTGACTGTCTACCCTATCTATTCCCCTGATCATCTTATAAACCTCTATCATGTCACCCCTCATCCTTCTCCGTTCTAATGAGAAGAGGCCTAGAATGTTCAGCCTTTCCTCGTAAGACTTGTTCTCCATTCCAGGCAACATCCTGGTAAATCTCCTCTGCACCCTCTCCAAGGCTTCCACATCCTTCCTAAAATGAGGCGACCAGAACTGCACACAGTACTCCAAATGAGGCCTTACCAAGGTCCTGTACAGCTGCATCATCACCTCACGGCTCTTAAATTCAATCCCTCTGCTAATGAACGCTAACACCCCATATGCCTTCTTCACAGCCCTATCCACTTGAGTTGCAACCTTCAACGATCTATGCACATAGACCCCAAGGTCTCTCTGCTCCTCCACATGCCCAAGAACCCTACCGTTAACCCAGTATTTTGCATTCGTGTTTGTCCTTCCAAAATGGACGACCTCACACTTTTCAGGGTTAAACTCCATCTGCCACTTTTCAGCCCAGCACTGCAACCTATCCAAGTCCCTTTGCAGACGACAATAGCCCTCCTCGGTATCCACAACTCCACCAACCTTTGTATCATCTGCAAATTTACTGACCCACCCTTCGACTTCCTCATCTAAGTCGTTAATAAAAATCACAAACAGGAGAGGACCCAGAACTGATCCCTGTGGCACGCCACTGGTAACTGGGCTCCAGGCTGAGTATTTACCATCTAAGACCACTCTCTGCCTTCTATCAGTTAGCCAATTCTTAATCCAACTGGCCACATTCCCCACTATCCCATGCCTCCTGACTTTCTCCATAAATCTACCATGGGGGACCTTATCAAATGCCTTACTAAAATCCATGTACACCACATCCACTGGTTTACCCTCATCCACTTGCTTGGTCACCTGCTCAAAGAATTCAATCAGGCTTGTGAGGCAAGACCTACCCCTCACAAAACCGTGCTGACTGTCCCGAATCAAGCAGTGTCTTTCCAGATGCTCAGAAATCCTATCCCTCAGCACCTTTTCCATCAACTTGCCTACCACCGAAGTAAGACTAACTGGCCTGTAATTCCCAGGGTTGTTCCTATTCCCTTTCTTGAACAGGGGCACAACATTTGCCACCCTCCAATCACCTGGTACCACCCCCGTCAACAGAGAAGATGAAAAGATCATTGCCAGCGGCTCTGCAATTTCATCCCTTGCTTCCCATAACATCCTTGGATATACCCCGTCAGGCCCGGGAGACTTGTCTATCTTCAAGTTATTCAAAAACCCCAACACATCTTCCCTCCTAACGAGCACTTCCTCGAGCTTACCAGTCTGTTTCACACCGTCCTCTTCAGTAATACACCCCTTCTCATTCGTAAATACCGAAGAGAAGTACTCATTCAAAACCTCACTTATCTCTTCCGGCTCAACACATAGTCTCCCGCTATTGTCCTTGACCGGACCTACGGTCCCCCTAGTCATCCTCATCTTTCTGACATACGCGTAAAAGGCCTTGGGGTTTTCTTTTATCCTACCCGCCAAGCATTTTTCATGCCCTCTCTTAGCTCTCCTAATCCCTTTCTTCAGATCCTTCCTGGCCATCTTGTATCCCTCCAGAGCTATGCCTGTGCCCTTTTTCCTCAACCTTATATACGCATCCTTCTTCTTCCTAACAAGACTCTCAACCTCTCTTGTCAACCACGGTTCCCTCACATGACCATCCCTTCCCTGTCTGACAGGGACATGCTTATCAACGGCCCCTACTATCTGCTCCTTGAAAAAGTTCCACATTTCGACCGTGCCCTTCCCTGCCAGCATATGCTCCCAACTTATGCTCCTCAGTTCCTGCCTGACAGCATCATATCTACCCTACCCCCAATTGTAAACCTTGCCCTGTTGCACATACCTATCCCTCTCCATTACCACAGTGAATGCTACAGAATTGTGATCACTATCTCCAAAGTGCTCGCCCACCAACAGCTCTATCACTTGCCCTGGTTCATTACCTAGTACCAAATCCAATATTGCCTCCCCTCTGGTCGGGCAGTCTACATACTGAGTCAGAAAAGCTTCCTGGACATACTGCACAAACACTACCCCATCCAAACTATTCGATCTAAAGAGTTGCCAATCAATATTTGGGAAGTTGAAATCCCCCATAATTACTACCCTGTGACTTCTGCTCCTTTCCAAAATCTGTTTCCCAATCTGCTCTTCCACCTCCCTGCTGCTATTGGGGGGCCGATAGAAAACTCCCATCAAGGTGACTGCTCCTTTCCTGTTCCTGACCTCAACCCACAGTGCCTCAGTCGGCAGATCCTCCTCGAAAATTCTTTCAGCAGTTGTTACACTATTTCTAACTAACAATGCCACCCCCCCCACCTCTTTTACCACCATTCCTAATCTTATGAAAACATCTATAACCAGGTACCTCCAAGAACCATTCCTCCCCCTCACCTATCCACGTTTCAGTGATGGCCACAACATCGTAGTCCCAAGTGCCCATCCACGCCTTCAATTCACTCACCTTATTCCTGATGCTTCTTGCGTTGAAGTATACGCACTTTAACCCTTCTCCGTGCCCATCTGTCCTCTGCGACAGTGCTACCTTCCCCAATACCTCACTACACTCTTTGTCTTTCTGAGTGGACCCACTGGTCCCTGGACTACAAGTCCGGTTCCCATCCCCCTCCCAAACTAGTTTAAACCCTCCCGAACAGTACTAGCAAACCTCCCTCCCAGGATATTGGTGCCCCTCTGGTTCAGATGCAGCCCGTCCTGTTTGAACAGGTCCCATCTTCCCCAGAATGCAGTCCAATTATCCAAGAACTGGAAGCCCTCTCTTCTACACCATTCCTGCAGCCACGTGTTCAGCTGTGCTCTCTCCCTATTCCTAGCCTCACTATCACGTGGCGCCGGCAACAAACCAGAGATAACAACTCTGTCCGTCCGAGCTTTCAGCTTCCAGCCTAACTCCCTAAACTCACTTCTAACATCTGTGCCACCCTTCCTTCCTACGTCGTTGGTGCCAATGTGCACCACGACCTCTGGCTGCTCCCCCTCCCCTTTAAGGATCCTGAAGACGCGATCACAAACATCACGGACCCTGGCACCAGGTAGGCAACAAACCATCCGTGCGTCTCGCTTGCGCCCACAGAACCGCCTGTCGGTACTCCTCACCATCGAGTCCCCGATGACTAGTGCTCTCCCATTCTCCCTCCTTCCCTTCTGAGCCACAGTGCAGGACCCCGTGCCAGAGGCCCGTTCACTGCAGCCTGCCCCCGATAGGCCGTCCCCCCCAACAGTATCTAAAACTGTATACTTGTTGCTGAGGGGAACGACCACAGGAGATCCCTGCACTGACCTCTTCCCACCTCTAACTGTTACCCAGCTGCCTTTGTTTTGTGGAGTAACGACATCCCTGTAGCTTCTATCTATCACCCCCTCAGCTTCCCGAA